>NW_022104341.1:41731602-41737431 GCF_000313985.2 Echinops telfairi
CACACAAAATACTTAAACTATAGAACAATACCATTGATAGAGCACACAAAATACTTAAACTGTAGAACAATACCATTGATAGAGCACACAAAATACTTAAACTATAGAACAATACCATTGATAGAGCACACAAAATACTTAAACTATAGAACAATATCATTGAGATAGTAAAATTTTGCTTAAGATCATCCAACAATAGTTGCAGCAGTACATTGACTGAGAGCTTCCAGAAGTTCAGGCCAGATTCAGAAGAGAATGTGAGGCAAGAAATACCATTGCTGATGCCAGATGGATCTTGACTCAAAGCAGAGAATACTAGAAAGATAGTTATTTGTGCTTCATTGACTATGAAAAGGCATGTAGCTGTGGGTAACCTTGAGAAAAAGAGAAATTACATAACACTTAACTGTGTTTATTTGGCTCCTGTACATGGATTAAGAGGCAATGGTGCAAACAGAACAAAGGAATACTGCTTTAAAATCAGGAAAGGTGTGTCCTCTCACCATAGTTGTTCAATTTATATGCTGAACAAATCATCAGAAAAGCTGGATTATATGAAGAAACAGGTGGCATCAGGATTGGAGAAGGGCCTATTAACAACCTGTGGTATGCAAATGACTCAACCTAGTTAGCTGAAATTGAGGAGGATTTCAAACACTAAATGATGACAATCAAGGATTGTAGCCTTCAGTATGGATTACAACTCAATGTAAGGAATATAAACATCTTCACAAGTGGACTAATAGGCAACATCATCATAAATGGAGAAAAACCTGAAGTTGTCTTAGTTTCAGAACAATTGAAAGCTTTTGTCTTAGTTAGATCACAGTGAATGCTCAGGGAAACAGCAGTCAACAGATAAAAAATGAGTTACATTTGGTAGATGTTCTGTGAACAAGACCGCTGTAGAGTATTGAATAGCACAGAGTTTACTTTGAGGACTAAGATATGCCTGATCCAAGCCATGGTGTTCTCCATTACATCATAGATATGTGAAAGTTGGACATTGAATAAAGAAGACCATAGAAGAATCTATGCACTTGACTTGTGGTGCTGGAGAAGAATATGGAATGTGCCATGGTGTGCTGAAAGGACAAAGCTACCTGTATTGGAAGAAGTAAGCCCAGAATGCTCCTTAGAAGCTAGGATGGCATGGATTCATCTCACCTACTTTTCAGGAGAGTGGTCCCTTCTGAAAAGTGGAGGGATGGTTTGTAAAGTGGAGGGATGGTGCAAAAGAGGAAGGTCCTAAGCAAGATGGATTAACACAGTGGCTGCTCCAATGGGCTTGGTATAGGAACATTGTGAGAACTGGTGTAGGCCATTGAAGTGCTTTGTTGAGCCAACTGGATGACACCTATCAATAACAACACAGAGGTTCTGTTCGGCAGATTTGCCCAATAAAGTAAGTTGTTTTACCTCTTGACTTCTGTTTCCAAGAGCATTGATTGTAGATCCAAACAAGACAAAATCCTTTAAAATTTTAATCTTTTCTTCGTTAATCATGTTGTTACCTCTTGGTCCAGTGTGAAGATTTTGGTTTTCTTTAGGGTTAGTTTTAAGAACACTGAAAGCTGAAATTCTCGTTCTTCTATCACAAGTACTTTATGTCCTCCTCACCTTTAGCACACAATAATGTGTACTCTGCATACCACAGTTTATTAGGAAGCCTTTCTTCAAATCTGATGTTGCATTCTCTTCATATAATTTAGATTTTTTGATTATTTGCTCAGCATTGGAAATGAATAACTATGGTGTGAGTATTCAAACTTGTTACCCTCCTTTCCTAATTTTTGCACATGTATTCCCTTGTTCTATTTGCATATTTGCATCTTGAGTCATGCACAAGTTTCACATGAGCACAATGAAGTGTTCTGGAATTCCCATTCTTCTCAGGGTTATTCATGGTTTGTTATGATCCATACATCAGCATACCTTGGCATAGTCAATAAAACACAAGTAAACCTCTTTCTGGATTATTTTCTTTGAGTCAAGATCCATCTAATGTCAGCAATAATATCCCTTGTTCCAATTCCTCTTCTAAATCTAGTCTGAACCTCTGGGAACTCCCTGTCTATGTACTACTGCAATCTTTAATGATCTAGTGTAAAATTTTACTTGCATGTTTTATCAATGATATTGTATAACTTGAGCATTCTGTTGGGTCATCTGTCTATGGAATGAGTACAAATATGGATTTCTTACAGTCCATTGGCCAAGTAGCTGTGTTCCCAATTTCTGGACATAGATCAATATTGCTTACAATGCTTCATCAGGCTGTTGATATATTTAAATTAGTATTCCATCAGTTCCTCTCACTAACTACAATCCAGTCCTGACTTGTTTTTCCCATCAGTATCCCTCATCTCTCTGATATAACTGTCTACTGGTCCCAGGAGACCTCATCATAGGTTTACATGGCAGGCAATCAGTAGGCAACAGTTGTGAGGATTTTGGTCTTCCTTACATTGAATTGTAATCCATACTGAAGGCTACAATCTTTCATCTTCATCAGCAGGTGTTTTCTCATTAGTTTCAGCCAACAAAGTCATGTCAGGTTGTTAATAAGCCTTCCCCCTAATGCTGTCCTCTTCTTCACCAAATCCACCTCTGCCGATGATTTGCTCAGCATACAGATTTAGCAAGTGTGGTAAGAGGACACAACTCTGATGTACACCTTTCCTGATTTTAAAACAGTATTCCCTTGTTCTGTAAGCACAAATACTTCTTAATCTATGAACAAGTTCCAAATGAAAACAATGAAGGATTATGTAATACCCCTTTTCCTCAAGGTTATCCACAGTTTATTATGGCCTACACAATCAAATGGCTTTACATAGTCATGAAACACAAGCAAACATCTTTCTGGTATTCTCTGTTTTGAGACAACATCCATCTGACATCAGCAATGATACTCTTTGTTCCATGTCCTCTTCTGAATCTGGTTTGAACTTCTGACAATTCCCTGCCAGTGTGCTGCTGCAACCATTGTTGGATGATCTTAAATTGATGCCTGTCTAAATTAAGACAGTAAGTTATAATTTTGCCTAACATGATACAACTAATATGAATATAACTGAAACACACCAACTCTTCTATTTTATAAGTAATAGTTTTAGAAATGGAGAAAATGACAATATTTGAGATGCCTATGTGTGTGTCTATTTATGTGAATATACAAACACACAACATTCATAATAAATCAGGGATGGAGTGAATTACAGTTCTCATTCCTGCAACTGATCATATGGTCAGCATTAACCATTTCACAGTGCATGGCTCTGCTGTTTTCATATGATTATTTGTCATCCATGGTGAAACAACTTTTCAGATCTTTTAACCACAACTAATTCATTCATTTGTTTTCTTATTCTTGAGTGTCAGCAGTTCCTTATGTATTTGGATGCAAGTATTTTTACACAAATATTTCATACTTGGATACGAGTAAGCTAAGTACTTCATGAATATGCTCTTACTGCCTGGCTTGCTTTCATGCTTTCTGAATAGTGTATTTCCTAAGAAGAAATTTTTAATATATATAGGGCAAAAGTTGAAATTTTCTTTTAAATTATTCTTTTGATATTTTATAAAAAACTCATCAACAAAACTAAGACTGAAATCATCTCAGTTTCACTTTAACTTAATAAATATAAATTGCATATTTTTTCTTTACATTTAGGTTTATGACTCATTTTTGATGAAAAAGGAGACATTAGGGGTGTGTGTGTGTGTGTGTGTGTGTGTCTGTTTGTTGATCTCTTTTAGGTATTGTCAGTCATCTTTATTCTCCTGAAGTCTGGTGCCAACTCTCTGAGTCATTTGCTTTTCCATGTACTTTAGATCAAGTTATTTACATTGATAAAATAATTCTGGGATTTTAGCTGGGTTTTGTTAAATTTGTAAATAAAATTGAGAAGAATGATCATCTTAATAATACTCAGTATTCCTACCATCTTTTATGACATAGACTTCCATTTATTTAGATTCTCTTTAATTTTTTCCACTAGAAATTTAAATCTTATTGCATATAATTTTTGGACATATTTTATTAAATTTAGTTCTATATAGTTCTGTTTTATTAGTGTTAATATTATGATGCCATGTTTCAATTTTAAATTCAAGTTGTTTATTTCTGGCAGGTAGGAATGCAAAAGGCTTTTGTACATTAGTTGTTCCTTGTGAAACTTCTATGATTTCTTATTAGCTGTTGGAGCTTTTTGTATGTGGGTTTTTATCAGTTAGTTTGGTTTTAGATTATTTGGGGAGCATTTTTCTACAAAGAAAATCATATCGATGTGGACAAAGTTAGTCTTATTATTTTTCAACTTTTATACTTCTCCCTTTATTGTTCCACTATGATATTGAATAAAAATGATGAAAGATAATAGTATTAGAGTTCCTGGCCTTAAGCCGAAAATACCTAGTTTCTCATCACTAAATATTTTTTAGCTTTTGTTTTATGTAGCTATTCCTGACCAATTTGTGAAAATTTCCCTTTAAGTGCTGATACATTTAACCATGAATTGATGATGTTGCATTTTGCCAACCTATTTTTTCTTCATTGATATGATAATGTAATTTATCTGCTTTAGTTATTGATGAGATACATTTCAAAAATAGGTTTTTAAATGTTAAACCAATCATACAAGGATGAAATGAGCCCCATATGGTCATTGCAAATTTTCCTCCAGGTTTAAATTTGATTTGCTATATATTTTTGGAGGATAATTGTACCTATGTTTATGAGAGAGGTGGTCTGAAATTTTCTTCTTAGATTTTTTTTCTTAGTCTTGATATTAGGATGTGATAGGAAATGTAAATATTACTTCTTCTATTTTTTTAAAGCTTAAGAAAAATTGGTGCTATTACTCATTACATGATTTTTGTCTTCCTTAAATCCAAAATCAGTGTTCAGAGAAACAGCAATGAAGAGGTCAAAAGATGTGGTGCATTACACAAATCTGCTGCAGAAGACTTCTTTAGAATATTGAAAAGCAAAGATGTTACTTTGATGACTAAGATGAATCTGACTTAAGTCATGGTATTTTCAATTGTCTCGTGTGCATGTGAAAGTTGCACATTGAATAGGGAAGACTGCAGGAAATCTACACATTTGAAGGATAGTGCTGGGGAAGAATATTGAAAGTACTATGGATTGCTCAAAGGACAAGCCCGTTCATCTTGGAACGAGTATGGCCAGAGTGCCCCTTAGAGGCAAGGATGGTGAGACTTCATCTTACATGTTTTGTACGTGTCAGAAGAGACCAGTCCCTGTAGAAGGACATAATGCTTGGTAAAGTAGAGTGGCAGAGAAAAAAAAGGAAGACCCTCAAGGGGATAGATTGACACAGTGGTGGTGCAATGAGTTGCATAGGAAGAGTTGTGACGAGGGCGCAGGACTTGACAGTGTTTCCTTCTGTTGTGCATAGTGTCACCATGTTGGAAAGGAATTGATGTCACCTAACCACAAACTAATTAAATAATTCATAAAGATGTCCCAAAAGCATTTGGGACAGTTGATTTCTTTTTTGGAAGGGTATTGAACTTAATTCAATTTATTGAAAAGATATACATTTACTCATAGCATTTATTACTCCTTTTCTTTAAAATCATTGTTCCTTTTCATCTAAACAATCTAATTTTTAATTAATTATAATATTCATTAATTATTGTTTTATTATCCATTAAATAAATAATGGTGTCTTCTCTGACATTTCTAATATTAGTAATTTGTGCGCTCTTTCATTTTTCACCAGTTAGTATTCCTAGAAGTTTATCAAATTTATTGATTTCCCTCCCATACCAAATAACCAGATTTTGTTTTCTTTG
>NW_022104341.1:41737906-41745928 GCF_000313985.2 Echinops telfairi
CTCTTTATGAGAAAGCAAGCCCACAAGGAGGTACCATCACTTTGTGACCTGATTAACAGGCTAGACTCCACCCCTACCCTTTATTTATTAAGTTGACATGAAATTATATACTCGAGTATAAGCCAACTTTTTCAGCACATTTTTCATGCAGTTTTTGTGATACAATTAGGTGCCTTCACTGATATTCAAGCTGACTTATACTTGAGTATATATGGCAACTACTACAAAAGCCTATAAATTCTTCTAAGCACTATTTTGGTTGCATTGTACACATTCATATGTGTTTATATATTTTTTAGTTCAAATAATTTCTTAGTTTATGTAGCGTTTCTTCTTTGATCCCTGTGATAGTTAGGTTTATTGTGCCAACTAGGCCTACATGAGAACATGTGGGCGGAGCTTAATCGGGTTGCAACTTGATTAGAGGACAGCCAAGATAAATGCTTTCCATGGTATTCTGTCTCTCTTCCTCCCTGGTGATCAGACTAGCATGCTACTGTGTAAGATACTTCTTTGTCTACCCATGCAGCACTATGTGCTGTGCTACCCTTGGGCCAAACCAACCCATGGATCCTGTCCCTGGAACGTTGAGACCTGCTTCACGGAGCTGCTGGTGGTTCATCACTTGAGTTTGAGATCTTATCTGGCCTTTTTCCCTGAACCCTGTGCATTATTGCTGCCCTCCAATACCTGTCTTGCCTGAGGGCAAACTCTGCTTTATGCTTCCTTGACCTTTTACCTGCACCCTTCATGAGTTTAACAGCCTTCCGTACATTAACTGCTCCACAAAAGTGAATTGAACTAAGCCTCTGTACTGCTGTGTGGACATCATATTCCTTTGTGCTGTGTAAACCTCTGAATAAATAAATAAATTATATATATATAAAATCTTACCCTAAGTATCTTGGTTTTGTTACTCTAGAGAACACTGCCTAACATAATCCCAGTGTTACCTAGAAATGTACTTCTTAATATTTATATAATTTGGGATTACATAGGTATTTGTTCTATGGTATAAGATTACGCTTTGCAAAATCACTTTTTTAAAGGTACACTCTTTGGCCCAGGGTATGGCCTATCTTAGTTATTGAGAGCTTGAGGAAAATACATATTCTGTTCTAGCTGAATGGATTATTCTAGAAATTATTTTGCTGTTCAATTCATTATCTATTTTTCTCCCTGCCAGTGCTGTCAATTACTAACAGATGATATCAAAATGTTTAAGTTTCTTCAATTTTGTTATGGTGTAATTTTTGGTAGATTATATAGGTGTGTTTGTGTATTTTCCCTTGTTGGAGAATGTTGAAATTATCAAGGATAAATACATTTGTTTTATGTTAATATTTATTAGAAATATATTTGTTACTCATTTATTTTTCTCTTGTTTGTGCTTCCAATACTACTCCACTATGTGTGTGTTGCAGTGCTTAAATATGTTTTGCATTTCTCTGAGGATCTGTTCATATTTCTTGCTTCCCCTGAACCTCTACTTTTCTGTTTGTCTAAACTCTGACTCTGCCTTCAATTTCACTTATTATTTCAACTACCAGTTCAAATGTACTTTGAACCAGTTTCATGAAATCTGTATTCAATTATTACAGTTTGCAACTCCAGCATATCCATTTGAAAATAATTTCTATCTCCCTACCGATATTCTCTATTTGGTAAGACAGTGTCAAATGACTTCTTTAATCATCTTTCCATTTACTTCTACAAACATATGTAAAATGTATACTTTTTCGTATTTTTTTATTAAATCCAACATCTGGCTATTTAATTGGCAGTTTTTATGATCTTTATACTCCCACAAACAAACAAACAAGCCAACAAACAAACACAACACTCTTAGTGTATGGTAGATACTCTCCTGTTTCTTTGTCAATTTTGGTGCTGGTTTTGCTGAAAGGTGGACAATTTAGATAATATATTGCAGTACCTGCACTTTAAAACTTACAATCTTGATTTACTTGCTTAACTTACAGTGAATAGTTGGATTACGTTCATTAAGTCGAACTTTTCTGCATCCCACTACAGTTTTAAGCCTCTGGTGTTGATTGTCATGTAGGTACAAGTTAGTTATGTCCACAATCCACTGATCAACTGCACTAATAATGGGTGATTGTACTATTGGAGACAAATTACATTTCAAAATAGATTTTGAAGTTTTATTTTGTATATTTTCATCCATGTGCTTCTATTCATTGCAATTATAAAATATTGTCAAAATAATACTCACAAATTTTTATATATTATATTAATACTTTAAAAATTGTAATGTTTTTAACAATGCCTTTTATAAACATAATATAATTAACTTATGTTTCATTCTTTTTCTATTTCTATTCTATTCATTCTAAGGATTTATAGGTTATTTTTAATATTCCCATTATCAAACATTTGTCTTTTTCATTTATTTTTCAATTATATGTTTGATTATTTTGTTCTTTTATTATGTCCTAGGTTTCCTTTGAATTTAACTTGCTATTATTCTTCTAACTTTTGGATATAGAAGTTGCATCACAGCATTTCCAGTTTCATAATCTCCTACTGCTATAGAGAACATCCTTTGTATGATCTTAATCCTTTAGAATTGGGAAAATTTTTCTTTTTGACCCTGAAGATGGTCGATTATGGTCTTTTAATTACCTAGTGCTGCTGTAATGGAAATACCAAAAATGAATACCTTTACCAAAAAGAAATCTGCTCTCTTACCATTTAAGTGGTCAGATGTCTGAATTCAGGGTGCCAACTGTAAGAAAACAATTTCTGGTTTTTTTTATTTGTCTTCTGAGTTGTGAACTAAAGGCATTCAATTTATAAAAATTGTGAAAATTATTTTCACAACATTTTATATACTTCGTTAATAGTTTAAATTTTGTAATGTTTATAATCATGTTTTCTTTTTATAATAATGTAATTGATTCATAGTTAAACATTTATTAATAACTGGTACTTGGAGTGTATGAAGTGTGAATCTAAAAAACTTGAAAACCACTAAATTGAATTGGAACACGTATAGATGAATATTAGTGCATTATTAAGTTGAAATTGCAGAGTGGGTTATACATTGACATGCTAACTGCAAAGTCAACAGTTCTAACCCACCAGCCACTACAGTCAGGGAAACCCACGGGGCAGTTCTACTTTGAGTTAGTGAACTGAGCTTTTAGCTAAAAGATTACTATCTGTATGAGATATTTACTCATTCTAAACTTCCTGGATTATCGTATGCTGTTCTTTTACTAGCCCCTAAGATAAAAACTTTCAATTCCTTATATTAAACTATTTCTTAAGAAACCAAGCAAACAAAAAATTCCTACTGGAATCGAATTCACTCAGGTGACGTCTTTTGTCTCAGAGCAGAGCTGTGCTGTTTATGATTTTCCATAGCTGATTTTTCTGACGTACATCACCAGTTCTTGTTTTAAGGCACCTCTGGGTAGAGGATCATCCCATTGTACTGTAGGCTAGTCAACTTTGACGTGCTTTTTGAAAATTACAGTACTCTGTATATTTACTTTTCTATAATTACTGATATTTTAAAATAATTTATGTATCATTTTATGATTGGTTCTTTATTTCACTCATCTATTATATTTTATTTTACTTGATCTTTGCCTAATTTTAAATGATTTTTTTTGTTTATTCTCTTTCAGTTTTTTATTATATACACCTTTATGATACTTTTATATGTGCTCTAAGTAATGCTACATCCACCATTAGTTTATAAAAATTTAATATACCTATTAATGCTAGAGTCTTACACAATTTAAACCTTTATTTGTCAAAATCTGTGGTTTATTCTAGTATATATTTTCTAAAACAGGTTAATTACTGCACATTATTTAACTACATGTTAATTACTGCATAATATTAACATTACGTTTTGTATAGGAAATTGACCAGTTTTTAATTGTTGTTACTCAAAAATTAGCATAATTTGAAGGATTGGTTTCTTATTTTTTTTTTGTTATTTTATTTTCATTGATGTTATTTCTTACCATTTCCATGGTCAAAATGCTCAAATCTTGCTAGAGATGTATGCAATGAATATTTATGGGATGAATGAGTTTACAACCTGAGACTTCATTCCAGGTATCCTATAGTGATTTTGGACACTTCTAAATTGATCAAAATAAATAATTTGCTTTCATTGAGTTTATGGGTGCTGGTAAGATCTTCCTCATGAAAACAACAATTATCCCAACTTAGGGACTCATCGGTTCAGCACAATAGTTGGAATACAGAGACTCCTTCATTTATTCATTCATCCTCTTTTTCAGGTTAAAAAAACTCCTAGATTAAGAGCTAATTCTTTGTGTGTTTATTTTTTATGGTAGAATATGTACACTTAGGAATGTTAACTTTAAAGACTGAAGACTGTTTTACATTCAAATACTTTGATCAGGTTAATGCTATTGTGAAACTTTAAAAGTTCATATACCATTCATTAATTAAATGTTAAGTGTAGTGATGCATATGACTCCATAAATTTCACATTTCCATTGCAATTTCTGCCTCTGGAGATAACTTTATAACTGAAGCCAAATATACATGTAGAAACTTGTAGAAATTTTAGATGCAATTATTGGTATGTCCACAAGGCATACTGAAATACTTATTTCAATAAGAAATTTTTATACACTGGAGTGCAGTTTTACAGTTATAAGCATTCTTAATTTGAAAAATGAAAAATATGTCAACTTTGCACAAATTAATAAATTTATATGAAGCAATTCTCAGGCTAGATATCCAAGTTAAGGGACTTTGTGGTAGTTCTAAAGATTTTTATTATGAATAATTTCAAAACTATTTGTTTAACATACAATAAGATAAATATACACAGTGGAATATGAAATCATGAAACACCTCCAGATATGGAGGGATCTGAAAGGCATTATGCTGATGGAAGTCAGTCAATCACAAAAAGATAAATACTGTATGAGTCCAATGCTGCAGTGACAAGCAGCAGAATGGAAACAAACTTAGGCTTTTAGGGCACCCTGTCTTCTGGCTGGGGGGCCAGACAGCCTGGTAGAGAGCCTTATCAGTGCCAACGAACCATATGCCATCTGCTCTAGTTAAGTATTTCCAGTGTTACTTTGCTGGAGGGCACCTCATGTCAGCTGGGAGCAAATGGTCAAGGGAGGGGAAGGGGGTGGTGTCTACTGAGTGGCAGTCATGTAAATCTCTGATGAGTTCCCTCTGGACAGGTAGACATCCCTGTCAGAGGAAGGAAGGATACTGATGGGAAAAACAAGTCAGAAGAGGCATAAGGAAGGAGACATGTCTGGAGCACACAAACGCATGTTTGTGGGCAGGACAAGAAGAGGACGCCTGACCATCATTTGGGGGAAGAATGTCTGGAAATGTCCTTGAGGATTCTAGGAGTGTCTTTGGTAGTCTGTACTGAATGATGCAGGCTTCTGGGTTCTTCATGAGGACCCAGGTCGGTTGCCATGGAATTCTGGGACATGAAATCCTGGATCTTTGAGGCGCACAGACTGCTCCAGAGGCTGCATCCATGACAGCTCATGCAGTAACTCCACTGGATGAACTGCACTCATCCTCAAACACACTTGTAACCTCAGGGATTAAGTTGGAAAATGCATGGTGTCTGAGGAAGTAGAAGACAGCCTTGCCAAGATTGTTCATAGGTGGAAAAACATGATCATGCTACATTAATGCGATATATTTTGTATTAAGTATGTATTATTCTGGAAAACTGGTGACAGACATTCGCAGTAATTATTACTGTAAAGTTCCCTGACAATTATCACCCAATCTTTGTGTAAATAGTATCTAGCCCTGAAAGAATCGATTCTGTAGAAGTGATTAGTTCAGGTAATGTGGTATGGAGTGAGCCCACATGGGCCCAATATTCTTCTCTCAATGGGACTTTAAAATTTTGTACCAGAGGCTGATCAAGGACAATATTAAAGAAAGATAGTGATGCCTTAGGGGGATGATTGAGAAGAATCTCATCCATAAATTAACAAGGAGGTAATGAAAGGTAGCCAAAGGCAGATAACAAACAAACAAAACTAAATAAAACTAACATAGATCCAGGAGGGGATTTGGGCTCAAACTAAATTCTAGTGCCGATTTAAGAAGAATTTGCTATTACTTTATGGCCCTGCTGGATTCTCACCCTCATGAAGGGAACCCAGAAGATATGGGTGTTATAGCAAATTTTGGCAAAGAAATTAGATGGTGGCCAGCTATCAGCTAGAATAGTGCCTGGTGTATTAAAGGCTTTTCTCCACACAAGCATTCATCTAAGTGAGATATCAACTAAGTCCGCATGGAATATGTACACCATCACCAGTCACTGAGGCATTGTAAATAATATAACCCAAAAGCAAAGGAGGGATTAACACTAGCACAAACCGTGGAAATCTGGTTTGCAGAAGGCTATAGAGGACAGTGAGAACCCAAGATTCATTTGTGGGAACTACATAGGCAATAGCCTCTGGTGAACTCCTTCTATCCCCAATGAAAGGGTGGGAGGAAAGTGGTTCCTAAACAGAATGCACTGCAAAGATGAGTATAGAAGGTCAAAGGCATAGGTCTGATTTGAACGGTTTAAACTTTGTTAGTTGATCCCCTTCTGATACATGCTGGACCTAATCTGGTTTTCAACATTTTAGGTATTTTGTTTTGCTTTGTTTTTGTTTGTTCATATTAGGGTGTAGGTTTCAGGGTTTATGTCATTGGGGATCACCCTCTCAAAGTTATGCTCTATGTTTTACTGTTTTTCAGTATATGAAACTCAGGATTGATGAACCTATATAGACAGCAAGTTGAATAAGGGTTTAGGGATGGGGTACAGTGGTGGTGGTGGTGGTGGGACAGTTAAAAGTGAGATGATGTCAAGGAATCCAGGAAGAAAAAGAATATTTGGAAACTGTTGTAGCAATTACACAATTCTACTTGGCATGTTTGAACTATGGAATGCTATGATATATGTATTAATCTCAATTAATAATAATTTAAAAATAAATGGTATAATTTGTTCATCATCTCACTCTGTGTAAGTCTATGTTGACTAGAGAAACAAAATCAGTGACACCCATATATGTGTAAGAGAGAGCTTTATAACAGGAAGTAATTCTGCATCAATAAAACATCCCAGCCCAGTACAGGTCAAGTCTTTAA
Organism: Echinops telfairi; assembly: GCF_000313985.2. Taxonomy (NCBI): domain Eukaryota; kingdom Metazoa; phylum Chordata; class Mammalia; order Afrosoricida; family Tenrecidae; genus Echinops; species Echinops telfairi. The sequence goes on from NW_022104341.1 coordinate 41,745,065, forward strand.
GTCTTGATAAGTCCATAAGTCTGATACTAGTCTATAAATCCCTCTTCAGACTCACACAGGCACAAACAATGATACAAAATGCATGAAGCTCACAGGCCAGTGGGTAACAAGTCTTGGGGATTCACTGTCGGTGGACACATCTCCAGGAGTCTGCTCGGTCTCTGAATGGCTTGCCAACAGGAAGGTGAAGGCAGCAAGAGAGAGGGGCTGCCCTCCAGCGAGCCATTTATTCTTGGTCATGCCTCCAAATGAGGTCATTGAATTATGACCTGATTGACAGGGAAACTCCACGCCTACACTTTATTTATCAAGTTGATGTGAAATTATGTAACTACCATACACTCTTCTAATACGCTCCTGAAGAAGTGCTGAACTGTGAAACAGACCCAATGACAATTCATGCAAATATGCTACGTAGATGAAGAGAATTATTAACTTTATAAACTAAGGTGGCTGAACATGAAAAGTACCATGTATCTTTAGGATCTTAAATGTTCAATAAAACTGCAAACCAAACCAAACTCACTGCTGTCGAGTTGATGCCCTACACAGAGCCACCCCACCCCGTGGACTTCCAAGACTAATTCTGGATGATGGGAGAAGAAGCCACTTCTCCCCCCAGCTGAGTAACTGGTGCTCTCCAACTGCCGCCCAGGAGGATCACAGCCCAGCAAGTCACCACGATGCCACCAGCACTCCTCGGGTTTTAAATAAAAGACAAAAATAGATAAATGAGAGGTCGATGATAGATAGATAGGTAGGTAGGTAGAAGATAGATGATAGATAGATAGATAGATAGATAGATAGATAGATAGATAGATAGATAGATAGATGATAGATAGATAGGTTGATTGATAGATACAT
>NW_022104341.1:41746028-41754784 GCF_000313985.2 Echinops telfairi
ATTTGGAAGGAACACAGTCATAGAAAAAATTTCCAAAATATTTAATACTGAAGATGTGAAATACCTGAAAATTCTGCGGTAAGGATTCTTTAAAGATGTTGATACCAATCTAAAACTATTTCTTGAGTGTAACTACATTACCTCACCCCTGTGGAGTAGGAACCAAAACAACGATATGATTACATGCACTACAATTTTACCAAAACCAAATTCAGAAGCTTATAATGGAATTTGATGAGAGGGTGCACTGTTCATAGTTAAAAATAGTCAAAATGAAAAAGAAGGGAAAAAATCCTTTGACAATGGATGATCCCAAGCAATGGTATAAAAGCTGTACTAAATGATATTTATAGCATGTTTTCATATTCATGAAGTCTGACCTAATTTTGGCCGCTGTTGTCATGAATCCATAGCCTTTTGATATCTTCTGGTAATGTGCTTTCCGAGAATAAGACTATATTTACATAAACTGGGTACTCCAGTTACCTCTCACACTCCACATAGATTTAGACTTTTTCATTCATTGCAAAACATTTAGTCATTGGAATGTGTTAACATGCAACAAGGCATAATCTAGTATAGAATTTTTTTCAATGTAAATGTTATAAGTGTGATATTAAAGACACTGAAAAGAAAAAAAAGAACCTATTTATGTGTAAGACTTTGAAGAAGAGTTGATTCTGGCATTTTTATTGATAATTGCAGCAAGAAATCTGTAATTAGGTATACAATTTATGTGGCAAAATTAAAATCCAAAGGAAGCATTTCTGCCACACCACGTTTTCATTGCTAATGGACAGTCACTTCCTAATGATAGCAGAAATGACCCGGGCCTGGTGACGACCCAGACCCAGGAGCTCAGTCTGATGTCATTCAGTCAGCATCACAGGTTGAAAACTTCCCATGTCAATGATAATCAAAACAGTTGTACTTAAACCAAACTCTTGAAGAAATTGAGAAACTTCACATTATGAGATAGTATGCTCCCCCCCACCCCCCGAGATCATGTGGATCATGATCAGTGTGGATCATGATTATGAGGTGACTGAAATTAGAATAAAAATTGAGTTTGGTAATTAATATAGCTTAAAAATCAAATTTGGGACTGCTATCTAATTAAAGAGATATTTTATTTATTTATATTTTAGTGTTTATCTTTTATATGGAATAGGATAGTCACAGAAGTTCAAGGACGAAGAGGTGGCAAGCTAATTTGAAAATTATTATTAGTTTTGTTTTTAATAGAAGGCTGATTGTAGCAGTTTAAAAAAATTTGATATAGTAAGCTGGTAAATTTAATCATTTTGATTAAAAAATAAAATAAAAATATCAAATCCCCCTTTAGTTCATACTCATCCTACTATCATCACAGATTTATTATGACTGCACACATTAAAAATCATTTATTTACTTTGTTAAATAAATGTAAGATTAGCACAGGTCATTTTGGCATATTCATCATACTTTTTTGAGACATGTGTAATAGTACTTCAACTAAATATCTATTTAACATAAATGACATACTGTGACTTCTTAGCTGAATGATTTTTTACATATATATTTCATCATGAAAATATGTGCATTAATGAAAAACTATTTTAATACATGAAATACCACTTTACTTAAATATCATTAATTAAACAATAAATTTACAATTTTGATGTAGGACAGTAATAATATTGTGTTTAGAAATAAAACTGTAATATTATTTTGCTTCCACATTGTTAAAAGATTTATATATTATCAGCAAGATGATGGCTAAAATCTCAGATTCATTTTGAAGTTCACATCCTTCAAATAGGCTAAAAGGAAAAGAAATGTGTTCGATATTTGTAGGAAATAAATAAATAATTGAAAATGTCTTGGAGACAAACTGATGAAAGACACATTTTGAACAACTTAGAGTATTTCCATGCTTAGGATTAAAAAGGAAAATGACTATGACCGATACACCATAAAGCATGGCTAGAGGATAATTCTTCTACTCAAACAGATAATTAATTCACTTGCCTCTAGACTAAATCAACATATTCAGGTGGGAATAAATAGTTATAAGACTAAAAAATAAATCCTAATAAGGACAAATATCAAGGTATACTAATGGCTTCTACATACAGCTTATATTTTCCTTATGAACCTACTATCAACTGTTCCCACTCCCTGGGTTGTCACCTCAACAGCAAGATCTGTGACACGTTTTCTTTAATCCTCCACTATTTAATATCAGGATTCCTCTTCTGTAAGTCTGTCATCCTGCGTGTGGTTTGTATGTTATTGTGGTGATGGAAGCTATGCTACCAGTATTTCAAATACCAACAAGTTCATCCATCTAATATGGGTTTTAGCTCCACTTTTATACTACAAGTAGACTAGGAAGGTAGACTGGTCTGTAAAAAATAATTCAGTAAAAACCTTATAAATAGTAGTGGATTTTAGTCTATATAAGCCTGGAGACAGAAGATAGACCTTGTAGACTGCAGACTCTCCAGCTATGGTTAGGGAGGGCCTGCCTCCTACAAGAAGAGTGGAACTTAAGGATAAAGAATCCAGTGTTTCCCAAAGTGAGTGCTATAACCCACTTAGGGCGCTGGAAAGATGTGGGGATGGGAGGGTGTATTAGTCTGGGTACTTTGGAGAAACAAATCCATGGTGACTCATGTATAAGAGAGAGTTTTATGTAAAGAAAAGGTGCATCACGAAAACATCCCAACCCAATGCTGCCCAAGCCCACAAGTCCAACATTAACCCATACCCAACACCAGTCCACAAAGTCCTTCACCTCACAAAACAGAGGCAATAATGCCGACTGCAGGAGGAAAGCTGAGTCAGTGAATGTGTAAGCATCTCAGCACTAGCAGGGGTCTCCACATGGCTGCTCCAGCATCCAGGGCTGCATCGGGATAGATCCATGCGGCTTCTCCTTGGGGATGTCTTGTAGGAAATCCATCTTGCAAGCTGAAGCAGGGAACTGCTAAGGCAGCTGCACCCGATACAACCATCACAAAACAAGAGACCCGAGAACTAGAAAGGCGAGGCTTCACCACCCATTTATCCCTCCGCCTTTCAACCAGCACCACATGTGATTGTCGGCCAGACTGGCACAATTAACTAACTCAGAGGGTGACTACAAAAGGAGATACTAATACTTTATCCTTGCTTATGGGCTAATGGGCTATCGTACAAAGTGGTCATTTCCAGAGGGTGGGCACTGAGTCATTTTATTTCTGGGTGCACTAGATCGAATAGGTTTGGGGAGCTTTGAAGATGGAGTGAAGCTTTTAGCACCTTCACTTGCTGATGTGTCATCACTTGATATGTGAACCAACTTCTGCAAATAATCATTAATTATCAGAACATGAATGAATGAAAATGGATTGAGGAATATTATTAGCTATCAAAAATAGAATGGAACACTTGAAAATATTCTAGATAATAGTGAGCTGAGATGGACTAGCCTGACCATGTTGAATGAGAATAATATGTAGTTTAATATACCAGAGAGACAAGTTTAAGAGAAATATTGTCACATTTATCAACAACAATAGTATTTCAAGAGTTTTCTGGAAGTTAGTGTTGTTTCTGGTAGGATAGTTTCTATATGCCTGCAACTACTTTTGACAATAATTATTCAAAATTATGCATTAACCACTAACCCCAATGATGAAATTGAAGAAATCTACAAGCATTTGCAGCCTGGAATTGACCAAGCATTCAATCAAGAGGCATAGATAATGACTGTTGACTGGAAAGAGAATGTTGAACAAAAGGAGAAAGGGTCAGTATTTGGAAAAGGTTGGCTTGATGACAGAAATGACAGTAGCGAGCTGATAGAACTTTGTAAGTCTACCAATGTCTGCATTGCAAAGACATTTTTAAACCACATAAATGACAAGTATACCCATGGATGACTCCAGATAGAATGTACATGAATCAAACTGACTGTCTTTGGGAAGAAAAAATGGAAAAGGATAATCATCAGCCAAAATCTCTGAGAAGCTGAACTATATGAAGAAGACTGTCGTGTCGAGATTGGAGGAGAGTCAATTAGCAACCTGAGCGATGCAGATGATGCAAGCTTCTCTGAAAGTATCGGATGAATGTCAAGGGACACAATTTTCAATATGGATTGTAACTCAAGGCAAGGAAAGCAAAAACCTTCAAAAGTGGACCAAAATCAAGAAAAAAAACTAAAGTTGTCATGGATTTAATTTATTCACATTCACAATCAATTCCCATGGATGCAGCACTCAAGAAACCAAATGATATATTGCATTGGTCAAATACGCTGCAAAAGTGCTAAAGCATAAAATATGTAACTTTGAGGACTGAGGTGCCCCTTACCCAAGCTATAGCATTTTCAATGGCATCTTGTGCATATTAAAGCCCGACAATGAATAAGAAAAACTACAGGAGAATCAGACTATTCAAGGAGCTCTGATGGTGTAGAAATCATGAGTTGGGCTGCTAATTGCAAGGTGAGTAGTTTGGAACCAACAGGCACTTCACACGAGATAAACGAGGCTTTCTTCTGCCTGAAGAGTTACCCACAGAGACAGTTCTACCCTGTCCCACAGGGTCTCCCGTTGTCAGCACCGATTCCATGGCACCGAGGGAAAGAACATGCACAGTATCACAGACTGCCAACGAATAAACAATCTGTCGTGGAGAACACTCCTTTGAATTAAGATGCTGAGACTTCCTCTCAGTATTCTGCATGTGTTATAAGGAAACACCTGTCCTCAGAATCTGCCAGCATCCTCGTTAAGGTATCCTCGCTGCCTTGGAGCCAGTTTCAACCCACAGCAACGCTATAGGAGGGTGCAGGACTGAGGGGTCCGAGGTTGTAAATCTTTACGTGCAAAAAGCCTCATCTTTTTTTCGCACAGAGTGGCTGGTAATTTGGAACTACTGAGCTTGTGGTTAGCACCAGACCCTAACCCAGAACTACTTTGCTAAAGATTCAGCTCAGTGAAAAAGAAAACCCTCAATAAGAAACTGCAGCATGACAATGGTGAGGATGAAGCAGGAAGAAGGCATTTATTCTGTTGGACCCAGTGTTGCTATGAACTGGAATTCTCTCTGGATGCTAACAACAATAACAACAACAACCAAACCTTAATTCGGAGGGGCAAAAACTTATAACTAAATCAAAACACTGCATTGATATTTTCAAATATAGAAAACATTTTCTTTTTCTTTTATTACTATTATTTATGATAGTTAGGTCTCAAAAGCTTGTTGAGGGAAAACAAACAAAACAAATCCCACAAAGGTACCAAGAGGACAGGCCATGGTAAAAGCATTTATTCCCAAATGTTAGAAAATGTTATACACCCAAATTTAAAAACAACGCAATTTGATTATTATATTTTATGTATATGATTTTTTTCCAAATGTTTAGCATCGAATCTGTTTATAAAAACTTGGTTCATTCCCTGTTATTGAGTCAATTCCATCCAGGACAGAGTTGAACTGACCCTGGGGAGTTTTGAGGCTGTAAATATTTATGAGATTAGAAAGCTTCAACTTTCTTCCACAGAGTGGCTACGAGTTTAGAACCAGTGGCTTTGAGGTTAGCAGCCTAATATCTAACTTACTAAGGCACCAAAACTCCTGGAAAACACCTTGAGGCAATAATAAATATAGCTAAAACTCTTTTGAAATAGACGATGGTGGTATAGGGGGTTACATGTTGGACTGCTAACTGGAAGGCCAGTAGTTCAAAGCAGGGCAGCTCCACAGAAAGATAATACATTTTCTCTTGTAAAGTAATTCAGCCTCAGAAATCTTAGTTGGAGTTATGATGTGTCAAAATCAACTTGAAGACAATGATCTTTTTATTTTTGTTATCAATCAGTTTTAAATATTGCTTTCAGGTTGAAATAAGCAGCCTAGATGGCCTATACAACTGCTTATTAACACTTAAATGCTTTTTTTTCAACAAAGTCTAAATTTTACTAAGTAAATTCTAGTCATTCATTTTTTTTCACTAAAATTTATTTACAAATGGGTATAAGCAAAATTTAGACAAATTAGAACTAAGAGAGGCAGTATTCTCCTCAATGGAAAAGCATACAAATAAATGGACTTGAGTTATTTTAGATGTTTTCACTGATAGACCTGCTGGTGAAGCAAGATAGCCAGATTTCACTGCAGAAAACTAAGGACCATCCCTCATGCTAAGGATACCACATTGGAGAAATAGAAATAGTTGTGTACATATGTACAAAACTCAAACCCAAATCCGTTGCAATCAAGTCCATTCTAAATCATCACGGCACTACAGAACAGCACGGGGTACTGTATGGCTGTAGACAGCCACCAAGCAGCTGGTAGGTTTGAAAGTCCACATTTCAATTAGCAGCTAAATGCTTTAGCCACTTAAAATTTAAGCAAAAAGATTAAATACAGCAATTAATCTGATAATATAGTGCCTAGTTTCCTCTACTTAGGATCATTAAATACAAATTCAGCTGATATTTACATAGAGTATATTATGTGCTACTATTACTTTGATTTATCCTGTGAGTTTGGATTATCATTTCAATTTTATGAGTAATCCAAGTGAGACTCAAAGGAGATTGTGAAATATATAATTTATTTATTTATTTTTGTTGACACTTTGTTTTTGACATTTGTGCAGTGTCCATTGATAGAACAATGTGCTAATTTATACTGTCTACTTATCGACACTTGTGCTGTGTCTATTAATAGAATAATGTTTTAACTTATACTGTCTAATTTATATTGATTTTAATACTTTATTCAATTATATTACGGTACAAATATTTGTATATCCATTTATCCTACAGGCATTTAAGCAATTATCTACTGATGCACACGCACATATATTCATAGGCTTCCATTTTTTAGCTCTCATGATGCACTTCAATAAATACTTGTTTATTTTAATACATAAAGTTAGAAATATGATGTTATATTTATATTTATTTGCAAATAATGAATATGAAATTATTGAACTCTCATTCAGTGTTTTATTTTTAAATGTCAAAGGTTAAATATTTTTAACCATTAAAGCCTATGACAAAAGTGATAAAACATATTTTACCATAATTTAAAAATATTAAACATGAAATATGATTAAAATAATATAAAATAAATGATAGTATAGACATAACTGGAACATAGTATGCAATGAAATTATTTATTTGGGGGATTATAATGCTTTCATATTTCTTTAATCTCAGAATATTATAAATTGTATACAATTAATGAACTTAAATTTTCATCATAAACATTTACTAATATCATTGTTCTCACACTTTGACCAAGAATTAGCTTATTTTGTAAGCTATTTTCCATTAAAAAATAAATGCAGTTGCAGTTTGAGAGTGCCTGCACACAGTAAAGATTGCAGTTTTTTTGCTTTATTCAGAAAATTTGAAAAATATTCCAACCAAACTATATATTTCATTCCCCCAAACCCATCGTCCTACCACAATTTTCTATCCACTTTAAATGATCTGTATAATAATTTTCATTCTCTATTCAGTGTCTATTTATATAATGTCATATTGATAAAATGTTCTGGAAATTAGATATTTTTTGACATTATGATTATTTAATATCCTATATACCCTTCGGGATTAACTTTACCCAGAATAAAGACCAATATCAGTAACTACAAGCCAGAGAGTATAAATTAGGCACAATTTGAAAGATAAATTGTGTAGGAGAATTGAAAGATAAATACCATATTAATTTTTCTGTTATCTTTTTTTCCTCAGCCCCTGGCTTTATTTGCCTAATTGTTCTCAAGTTGGCCAAGTTTGAAAAGTCACTTTCTCTAATCAGTTTTTGTCAGATATCAAGAAACTCAGATATTTTTAACTCTTAATTCTCCAAAGACATTTTCCTTATTACTCCTGCATAGCCATTTCCCCAATCTCCCCAGAAGTGAAAAAACTGATCTGATTTTCAAGTAGAAATTTGAAATAATAAAACAATTTTAAAAAATGATAAAAAGGCTTAATGTAATTTTGAAGATCCTCAAAAATACTATACAGAGGGCAGATACATCTCTATATTTAAATTTGTTAAAGTTTTAGATACATGTAGCAATATTAATAAAGTAAATGTTTTAGTAAAAAATAATCATAAATTAAAACCGACAGTGTGCCTAACTTTATTTGTCTCCTTTAAAAAATAGTGAATGAATGCTACGTAGAAAAAACAAACTTGCACACAAGAAGTCACACACTTTTCCATTAAGAGGTAATGTAAGTTGATCATGTGTGACTAAGAAATGAAAAGTGAGTCAATTCGCAAGCTGAGAATTTAAAACAACACGAACATTACTTGTTTAAAATAGCAACAACATCGTGGTTTCAAACCTGAAATTCATAGTTGGATAATTAGGGTATAGTATTATATATGGTAGTCACACAGTACAATGTAATATGGCACAATGTAGTATATGTATTATGTAACAATATTAATTAATACATCTAAGTGTAAAGCACATTGTTGTTGATTCAACTCCGCTTCACAGCAACTCATGTGCATTAGAAGAGAAGTGCATGTTACAGGATGTTTAATGGAGAGTCTTAGCTAAGCAGGCCACCAGTCCTTTTTGCTGCAGTGCAGTCAAACTGTCAATCAGTAACAGAAAGCAAGCTATTTGTTCATATCGGGTCTTGTCATATAGTATAGGATAATACAGTACATAATACAGTACGTGCAATGTACACTACTATATGGCATAATGTAACAAATAATCTGTACAATGTTTCCCA
>NW_022104341.1:41756683-41757400 GCF_000313985.2 Echinops telfairi
CCAAAAAAAAACCAGACTTCTTTTTGCAATGCTATGTTGTTGTTTTCTAACAAAACAACCTTGTCACTTTCAAAGTCCTCTCCATTACAATCAATATTTTTGTCAAAACTGTAATTCCATATTTGGGACTATTTTTTTCAAACTCATCTCTCTTGTTTTTTCTTCACCTCTTCTATCTTATTAAACCTCTGTCCTTTCATATTCATCTTCATTCACGGAAACAAAAAGAAGTTGCATGGTGTGAGGTCAGTTGATTAAGGTACAAGGGACAAGAGAGGCATGCCGTTTTTTCCCCAAAACTGGTGTACTAAGATGGCTGCACGAGCAGATTCATTGTTGTGGTGGCAAACCCAGTCCCCCACCTTCCACAAATCAGGCCTTTTTTTTTGTGTCACCCAGCTATACAATCTTTTCAGAACCCCAGAACAGAAAGCTGGATTAACAGTCTCACTGGTGGAAGTAATTCCAAATACGCTATCCCCCTCACAACCCTCAAAGCAACATCTTGACCTTTGACTTTACTTGAGAAATTTTGTGGGGGTGAGATGATGACAGGGTCTTTCACTGGGTTGGTTGCTGTTTTCTTTAGGGGTCATAAGAAGAGCGCCACATCTCATCACGAGTAATGACCTTAGGGAAAGTCTGGGTGTTGCGTGTTTTGACTGGATGTTTTTTTGTTTTCTTTTTTTCTATCAGTAAGAACCCTAGGCCCAAATT
>NW_022104341.1:41759211-41762078 GCF_000313985.2 Echinops telfairi
CTCATACACTTGAGTTTTTCCCATAGCACTTTCGTTGTTAGCTCTGTGCAGCATCACAAAGTTTCTGTGGCATTTTTTCCTGAGCAGGAAACAGAATTTCAGAGTCGCATGCTGTTCTCTTAAATTGGCTATTGCAAAAAAAGAGGTTCCAGCAAAACTGCTTTTATGAAAAAAATTCACTGTAAGCAGAGAGAAACTTCCCAGGTGATGACACTGGGTGTACTAATTCCTAGTGAGTTGCTCGATAAATGTGTACTACGAAAGCTCCTCTCAATGGAGCTATTTTTCCATATATATATATTTGTGTGTGTAGCGGGAGCACCCCCTTGTAAATGAATTGAGGCATAGGAACAATTCTGAGGATGGTGCAGAACCATGCTGCATTTCATTCTGTTGTCCATAGTGTTGCTGTGGCTTGGAGCCCAACTGATGGCATCTACAAATAACAGCAACGTCGTAGCAAATTGACCTGTTAAGAATATTTTAATGATGACTAGAAAATATTTAGTAGGAGCCATGGTATTACAGTGGTTACCTTTTGAATTGTGATCTCCATGGTGGGTAATTTGAAACCATCGGCAGGAGGAAGACTGCTACAGTCATAGCAGTTACCATCTTGGAAACCCACAGGGGTCATTATGTGTCAGCATTGACTTCATGGCACTCTTTGGAGTTTAGAGTAATAATTTAGAGACAAATGAAGAAAAGCTTTGCATAATCTTCTAAACCATGATTTGAAAGCACATATCAATTACAGTCAGATAATTATAGAGTAAAAGAATAACACTATAAACCTTAAAGGCTATTCTTTACCAAACATTATCATACTTTATTCCTATTTGAAATGCTTTAAAATGATTGTACATTCAGTGCTTCACTTATACAACTATATGCATCAGTGTTACATTTTACACTTTGTTTAGCTCCAATTGTTTTCTCTATTGGTTTCTATGAGTGTTTTGCAATTTTCTTAAGACTTCTCAATTCAGAATCCAATACCAGAACTTTATTGAGTTGTAGATAAATAAGTCAAAATGTTCATCCGAAAAACAAACAAGTGACTACAACAAAACATTCTGCTATAGAGTTGATTCCAACTCATGGTGATCCAATAGGACAGCATAGAACTGCCCTTGTAGGTCTCTAAGGTTTTCACTCTGGGCAGGAGTAGTGGCTTTTTCTCTCTACTGGAGCAGCTGGTCATTTCAAACTGTTGACTTCACGGTTCACAGCCCAACACAACCCAGCAGGACACCAGGGCTTCTTTATTCTACATTAAATACAATACTTGGGAAAACAATGAAAGAAAGTCCAGATTAGTTTGAGCATAAATATATATTTTCATATATATTTTTCTTCACATATATGCATATATGTGCTTTCATTAATGGGAGAACTAATCTCAAGGCCTGCAGTTCATACCCACCTGACAATCTATGGAAGAGAGTTGAGGCCAGCAGTTCTGGTAATGATTTACCAGAAATATTAAAGGGTAGTTCTCTCTCATAGAACTTCACTATGTGTTGAAATTGACTGTGGCAGTTGGTTGGTGTTTATTAATGTACATTAACTTGGATGAAGATTATAAAACGCTTTAAGCATTCAGTAGTTCAAAACCTTAGGCTAAAAATAAAATTCATATGTATGTCTAAAAGCTTGAATTAAAGAAATTAGTTTTATAAAACTATGGTTATAAACATTCTTAGTTGAAAAACTCTTCTCCTTCTTCCTGTATTACCACGCCTCATTGGCAATCCGTTGGACTAAGGTGGCTTTCCTGTTGCCATGGTGCTGAAAGAGACTCTTTCAAATCCCAGCAGTGTCACTCACGTAAACAAGTTTCAGTAGTGCTGTCAGACTAAGAACAGAGTAAGAAGGAAGAGGCCATCCAATTCTGAGGGATTAGCCCCTGAAAATACAAGTAGCTGTAGGATATTTTTTGATATACTGCAGGGATATGGGCCTTTTAAGGCAGAACGTACTCAAAATATGATTGGGATACAGTTGCTTGCTGAAATTTGGTTTACTTTCTGTAGCATTACTCAGTGATTCAGTTACTAATGAGACACGATTTAAAATAAGTAAAAATCAACTTTAAACAACATTAATGATTTGAACAAGGAATGTACAAAATATAAACCTAAGAAAGTAGAAGTTCTCAAAGGGGAACGCATAAAGTTTGATATCCTAGTTGAAATGTACTGGTATTGGCCATTGAATCAGACAATCAAAGGGTTTGCTATGCCAAGAATGGCAAATTAAAGAGGAACAGCTTCATATTCATCTTCAAAAAGAACCTTTCAATATTTCTCTTGAAGTATAACACTATCTGTGAAATGATAATATCTATCTTCCTAGAAATATGACCAGTTAATATAACTTTTGTTCAAAGGTAGGCACCAAACAGTAGAGCCAATGATGAAGAAAATGAAGAACTATGTCTTCTTTGGCCTGCTCGCATAGTGGTTACACATTGGGCTGCCAACTGCAAGCTCAGCAGCGTTAAACCACCTTGGGAGAATGATGGAGCTTGTAAATCCTGTAACAAATTACAGTCTTAGAAATTCAGAGGGGCCATGCCATTCTACCATGTTCTATATGATCACTATAAGTCTACAGAATTCAATGGCAGTGAGTTTGATTTGGGTTCTTCACTCAGATATCGATCAAGTGTACAATCAGGATGCATAGATAATTACTGATGACTGGAAGTAAACAAAGAGGAAGGATCAATTGTGGAAAAGTATCGACTTGGTTATAGAAATGAAGCTGGAACACACTTGATAGGACTTTTCAGGTCTAAGGAACTTTTCATTGCAAGTATCTTTTTGTAACATTATAAATGGTGACTATACACATTGACCTCA
>NW_022104341.1:41762691-41766150 GCF_000313985.2 Echinops telfairi
TGCTGAAATAACGGTAAGGCTTGAATTGGAATTTTGAAGGATTCTGTGGGCATTCGCTTATCCAGCTGGTGATGTTGCAGCAGGAGTTCAGCTAGGTAATAGGCTTTTGTGAAGCTTCTAACCACCAGTTCAGTAGTTTGAAATCACCAGGCTGTCCATTGGGAAAAGATGATGCTTTCTGCTCCTGAAAAGATGTACAGCCTCCTACTAATAAATATCATAGACTACAGCCCTCAGTGTAGATTACAAGTCAATTTAAAGAAACTCCTTACAATTGGGCTAATCGACAATATATTGATAAACAATAGAGGACGGGAATTTTCAAGGAGTTTGTATTTAATTTTTTTTCCATTATCAGTGCTCAAGGAAGCATTAGTGGAGAATTTCTATGCATTTCATTAGACGAATTTCTGGCTCAACATATCTTTAAACTTTTCAAAAGCAAAGATGTAACGTTTAACACCGAGGTAAGTAAGGAACTGTCCAGGGTGCCACATCTTACCTCCTCTGGCAACGCAAGGGGGAAGGAAATCTGCCTGAGGAAAAATCCTCTCAGGCAAAGATCAGACATGCTTAGATCCTTTAAGCTTTTTTATCCTACTCTGATATCAACCATCCTCCAACGGCATTGGTGGGTTTAATGATTCATATTGCCCACAGAGTCACAGACAAGACTCAAGACTGTTGTTATTAGGTGCTTTGGTCAGTTCCACATCATGGTTATCCTATGCACGACAATGAAGCAGTCCATAGTAGTGAGCCAGACAGAAGCCATTGCCCCTGAAGCATTCGAAAGCTGAATAATGAATAAAGAAAACTGGAGGATAATTGATGCATTTATTTTATTATGATCCTGGAATTGTGATCCAAGAATATAGAAAGTTCCAAGGACTACCCATGAATAATCTGTCTTGAAGGAAGTACAACAAGAATGTTCCTTAAAAGTGAGGAGGCTGAGACTTTGTCTCAAGGACTTCGGACATGTTATCAAGAGAGACCAGTCCATGAAGAAGAACATCATGCCTGGCAAAGTGGAAGGTCAGTGGAAAAGAGGAAGACCTTTGAAGAGATGGATTGTCACAGTGGTTGCAACAATGGATCAAGCATAACAAATATGGACATGGCAAGAGACTAGATAGTGTTTGATTTTGTTGTACATGGGTTCTATTTGAATTGGTGTCAACTTGATGGCACCTAACAACAGCTCTGTATGTTATAAAAATTATTGATAAAAAATTGGCATATACAAAATGAATTGCACACTGTATTGGAAATGTCATTTTAATATATGAGTATTGTATGTACAAAATTTCCTCTTTTGCTTTTACTTTTAACTGAGCATGTACTCCTACATTCTATTTATTGCATGTTAACATTGCCAACTCAAGAACTATTTTTAATTACACATATTTTACCATTCTATTATTAATTTTACATGCTTCTGTATTTTATTTTTAATAACATAATTATGTGTTTTATAATTTTTCATTTCTATAAGAAAAAACCTTGAGAATTACTTACAAACATGGTGTCTATTTTGTGAATGTCCAGAAAGGAGAAAAAACTGCCTAAAAGGACTAAAACATCAATTAGAATTTCTAATCAAACTCCCTGAACACTGCTTACATCCCTCTGCAATATATCTAACCTTTGAAATCCCCTGCCCCCAAACAAAGAATAGTCACTACCTTCCAGAACAGCTGTATGTTCAATAGCTACGTATTAGACCTGCTTTTATGTTGACTTGAAACTTCTTCTGTTCTAATTTTCCTCTCCGGCAAAATAAACCTAATATAATATTCAAACCTGTTAAATTAAAGTTTGGTTTTCTTTAATCATTTTATTGGGGGCTCATACAATTCTTATCACAATCCACACATACATCCATTGTGTCAAGCACATTTGCACATTTATTGCCATCATCATTATCAAAACATTTGCTTTCTACTTGAGCCCTTAATATCAGCTCCTCATTTTCCCCCTCCCTTCCCACTCCTGCCTCCCTCATGAACCCTTGATAATTTATAAATTATTATATTGTCATATCTTACCCTGCCCAACGTCTCCCTTCACCCACTTTTCTGTTGTCTATCCCCAAGGGAGGGTGTTATATGTAGATCCTTGTAATCAGTTCCCCCTTTCTACTCCACCTTCCCTCCACCCTCCAGGTATCACCACTCTCAGCACTGGTCCTGAAGGGATCATCTGTCCTGAATTCCCTGTGTTTCCATTTTCTAACTGTACCCATGTATATCCTCTGGTCTAGCCAGATTTGTAAGGTAGAATTGAGATCATAATAGTGGAGGTAGGAAGCATTTAAGAACTAGAGGAAAGTTGCATGTTTCATCGTGGCTACTCTGCATCCTGATGGGCTCATCTCCTCCCCGTGACCATTCTGTAAGGGGATGTCCAGTTGCCTACAGATGGGCTTTGGGTCTCCACTCTGCACTGCCCCTCATTCACAATGATATGATATTTGTTCTTTGATGCCTGATAACTGATCCCTTCGACACCTCATGGTCACACAGGCTGGTGTGCTTCTTCCATGTGAGTTTTGTTGCTTCTGAGCTTGATGGCCGCTTGTTTATCTTCAAGCCTTTAAGACCCCAGAAGCTGTATCTTTTGATAGCCAGGCACCATGAGCTTTCTTCAGTAATTTGCTTATGTGCACATTTGTTTTCAGTGATCATATTGGGAAGGTGGGCACCCACTGATATGATTTTTTGTTCTTTGATGTCTGATATCTGGTCCTTTCTTTTAAGATTGATTTTGATGAATTATCTGCAGTCTTTTTCACATGTCTGTTTTCTATTTTGGTAATCACAACATACATATTTTCACTTTTTTCATTACTAGATTGAGAAGGCAGCTTTGTGGCCTTCATAATTATAAAATGAAATGAATAGATTTGTAGATGTGTAGAAAATCTAGAGATATTATGTTTGTGTGTTTCATTTAAAAGGCACCCACTCTCCAAACTAAATCAAACTCTCCCTCTTCCCCACAGCTACATGGATCAAAAGCAACCTCCAACTTAACAGCTGTCCCATAGACTTGAACCTGACAGGATTGAGCCTCTTCTACAATTATGTCAGCCACTTCCTAACATACATTTTTCGTCTCACTATCATCTATTATTTATATCACTAGTTTTGCTATTCTGGAAACTAAAGCCTAATCACACTATTGAAAGCAAAAATAGACAACAGAAAAAGATATAAGGTTAATTTGCCCCTTAATCTCTAGAATCTCACTTAATCTCACTTAATGATACAGGGAACTCATTTATTTATAAAGAGAGACTCATTCACCCTTTCCAAAGTTACCCATGTTTGTTTGTATGTTCTTGAGAAAGGATGCTTTGTATCAAGTTTTAGTAATAGTGTGACATGAGTCTTCATCCCAGGCATCACTGGCTCTGGTCAGATATACAGTACCATGAATGAATCTCCATGGCTT
>NW_022104341.1:41766422-41780850 GCF_000313985.2 Echinops telfairi
ACCACACACTGCCACTCTTGTTCTGCTTGGGTGTCCACTTACAGGGAACTCCTGCTCAAAGATGTCCAACTCCACTACATGGCTCCATTCTGCTCACTGCCACTGGACAGTCTGATTTCTCTGAGGGATGATTTGCCAACAGCCTCCATCTTCTGGCTTGTAGTTACTTTGATCTGCCCCTCAGCTCTGGTGTGCTGGCGAGTATTTCTCTTCTTCTGTGCTCGCTGATCAGTGTTACCAGTTCAGTACACCAAAATCTAGAAAGTTGTCAGCTCAGGGACCTTTTATTTTATGGAGATGTTTCTGGCCAGGCTCTTGATCAGAAATATCCTTACTTATAACTTTCCACTCCCACCCATATCACTACCCTACCCTCCAAAACAAACAAATAGAACTGTAAAATTTACAGCTTACAGCAAGATTTCTTGTCAACTTCAAGACATGGCTTTCAGCTCAGGATCATAAACTAGCCAATATCTTAGTTGGATCCTTAGTAGACCACTTATATTGGTGGATTACAAGATACTTGGATAACAAACCAACCAATTCCTACAAACCAGTTAGGTGAAGAGCAAACTAACTATTCCTTATAAGCCACTTAGATAGAGAGAAAACACATTAGTTATTTGGCAGACTTCTGTTTAACCGAGGTTTTGTTTTGAGCATTGCAAATACTGGATTAAAATATCATGAAAAAGAAATTCATTGCATGGCAGTGTCTGACACATAATAAGAGATCAATCATTGTCACCAGTTGCTAAGGAATTGATTTGAAACATGGCAAACCCATGTGTGTCAGAGTAGAATTTTACTCCATGGGGTTTTCAATTACTGAGTTTGGGGAATGTATCACCAGATTTCTCTTCCAGTGTTTTGATGGTATTGAATTCCAGAGCAGAGTAACAATCATTTGCAGTATGCTGGTCCTCTCACTACATGTTAGCAGTGGTTATGTTAGCAACAGTATTTCACGTGCCCCTCTTTCCTAAGGCTTCTGTAATTCGAGGAATAGAGTTTAAAAAAACATTTTTATTGATAATTAAGTGAAGATTTACAAAGTAAATAATCATTTTTATATTCAGCAACTTATCAAATCTCCCAAATATATTCTGTGTTTGCGTCGGTTTTATTTATTTGGCTATCTTTCTCTTAAGAGATATTTCCTACTTAATCACCCAAATTAACACCTGTTTGTCTCTAGTTTATGAATTTCCCTGTACTCTCCTGTCCTCCCACCAATAACAGACCTCGAAGTCTGTTTCTTTGGGTATGAAACCTGTCTTTGCTTTTCTTATTCAATAACAGTGGATTCATCTAATATTTGGCCCTTTGTGATTAGTTCATTTGACTCAGCATAGAGCTGAGTCCAAATCCATCTATGTCCTGAAGTGTTTCACAGCTTCATCATTACTCTTTAGCAATACACCCAGTGTTCCACTGTGTACATGGAGAAACACTTATTCATTCATTTCTTTAACAAAGGACATTGTATTACACTGAGTTGTCTAGAAAAGCAAAACTAGTAACACTTATACATGTACAAAAAGTTTATATCAAGAAGAAAGTTCATATCAAGAAGGCATCCCAGCCAATTCCAACACAAGTGCACGAGTCTGATGTTAACCAGAGCCTGCTTCAGGCTCATGGAGCTGCAGGGCCCAGACCACGAAAGGAGATGTGAGCAGCAGGGAGACCTCAGGCTGGTGGGGTAGAATCTCATGAGTCCAAGGTTGATGGGAATATGGCAAGGGGCCCACAGGGTTGGCAGCACACATGGAGCTGCATGTAGAGGCAGACACAGAATCCTGGCCAGCAGGAAGGTGAAAGATCAGAGAGAGACCTCATAAAAGTTCCCAGTGTCTCATAAAAGAGCCACACCCACAAGGACGTATCCTCTGTCCATGAACATGTTGTATTCCTCAATTTATGTAGCTCTCTTTTGATTTCTTTTAATCATATTTTGTAGGTTTTTAAAAAAATATTTTATTGGGGGCTTGTACAATTCTCATCACAATCCATACATCCATCCATTGTGTCAAGCACACATGTACATTTGTTGCCCTCATCATTCTCGAAACATTTGCTTTCTACTTTAGCCCTTAATATCAGTTGCTCATTTTCCCCCTCCCTCCCCATTCCCCACTCCCTTATGAGCCCTTCATAATTCATAACTTATTATTGTTTTGTCATAAGTTACACTGTCCAATGTCTCCCTCCGCCCTCTAGGCTATACATAGATTCTTGTAATCGGTTCCCTGTAGTTCTCTTTTACAAGTCTTCTTTTAGTCTGGTCACGTCTATTCCTAGGTATTTCACCTTTTGAGTGGGAAATTTGAATGATATTGTTATTTTTTTTCCTTGTTCAATTTCTCTCCATTATATAGAGGAATCTGTTTGGTTTTGTATGTTGATAATATACCGTGTCACATTACTTAATGTTTTCATTAAACTTATTAGTCCAAATTGTCTTGTTAAATCTTTGGAATTTTCTAGGTTTTGAATGAAATCACCTACAAACACAGTTTTTCATCTTCGTTGCCAACTTTGATGCCTTTGTTTTCCTTTGGTTGCCTAAAGCACCTGAGGAGACCTCCACTACAATAGTGCATAATTTGAGTGGGAATAAAGGGCATTTTTTTCTGGTTCTCCTTTGCAAGGGAAATGCTTTCTGTTTCTCATCTAGATGTGGGTTCTCAAATTTACTTGGTCTGCTGCCCCTTTGAAAATAAATCATTGTGCCCCCTGACAATGAAAAGCATTTGTACTATAGCCCATAGTCCAGGACAAAGTGCAGGCATTTGCTTTTGCAGCCCCTCCAGATCATTCTAGTGCCCCCCAGGGGGAAGTATCACTCACTGTGGGAAGCACTAATCTGGATTAGTGCTTGTTTCTATACATGCCCTTCTGTGGTAGTTACATATTCTGTTGTAAATTTGAGACTTAAGAGTAGAGGGGTGGAATCTAGCCTACCAATCAGGTTGCAGCTTGATGCCCTCATTTGGAGGCACTAAGGAGACAATAGCTCACAGAAGGCAGTACATAAGCTCACTCCCTGCGAGATATTATTGACTAGGAGTCCCATGGAAACACACTGATGGAGCCAGAGCCTTGGAGCTGGAGAAGTCACATGGAGACCCACGCCAGTGCTGAGATGCTTATACTGCCACTGGATCCATAAGACTTTCCATTCACTGGCCTGTGATCTTCCTGCATTCAGCATCATTGCATGTGTTTCATGAGTCTGAAGAGGACTTTATAGATTGGTATTAGGCATAAGGGCTACTATCCGATTTATTGGGCTGGGATGTTTTCTCAATATTCAATTGCTCTTGTATATAAAACTCTTTGTTATACACATGTGAGTGTCTATGAATTTGTTTCCCTAGTCCGATGAGACTAACACACTTTATTAGGTTGAAGAATTCCCCTTCTATTCCTATTTTGTTGAGTGCTTTGCTAACAGGGATAGACACTGGACATCTTTTCGACATCAATTTATACAATCATGTGTAGTCCTTTTCCTTTGTTTTATTTATGTGATAGATTACATGGATTGTTTTTTCCAATGTTGTATCATCTTT
This sequence comes from Echinops telfairi, assembly GCF_000313985.2. Lineage (NCBI taxonomy): Eukaryota > Metazoa > Chordata > Mammalia > Afrosoricida > Tenrecidae > Echinops > Echinops telfairi. Next base: position 41,770,004 of record NW_022104341.1, read on the forward strand.
GTGTACCTGGTATGAATCTCACTTTGTCATTGTATTATTAATTTTTAATATATCATTTGGATTCTATTGCTTGGGATTTTGTTAAGGATTTTCATATCTGTGTTCAGGAAGCATACTGATCTCTAATTTTCTATTCTTGGGATGTCTTTGCTGTTTCTGTATCAGGGTTACATTTGCTTCACAAAATGAATTCAGAAGTTTACTATCACATTCTAAATTCTGGAAGAGTTTGAGTAGAATTGAAGCCAACTCTGCGATAAATGTTTGATAGACGTCACCAGTGAAATTGTCTAGTCTGGGCTGATTTCTGTGGATTTATATGGCATCTTCCCCCTTTGTGATTCTCTCAACTTTTCTGTTTTATCCTTCATGAAAACCTACTCCATGCTGATCTCATTAACTTAGCTAATAACATCTTCAAAGAAATAACTTATTTTCCAAAAGTCCGTCACAATCTTAGATACAGGATTTATGATGTGAACATATATATATTGGAGATACAACAAATTAATGAAATGTAATATTAGTAGTAGCAGCAGTAATGGCAATATTAGTAATAAAATATAATAAATACAAATGTTTTTGCCTAGTTTTTTTTCCAATTTCCAGTAATGCATTTAAAAATTATTTTGTGAATATTCATTATTTGCTGTTTGGGATTTACCACACTTTCTTGTAGAATCTTGGAAGTTAAATTACTGTATATAATGTACAAACATTTTCCTTAAAGATATTTCTGAATTGCTTTACTAAATCTCTGTCACTGAGTCAATTCTGACTCATGAGGATCCTATAGGATAGAGTAGAAATGCCCTTTTGGGTTTCTGACATTGTAAATTATTTCAAGAGCATAAAAACTCCTTGTTCTCCCTGGAGCAACTAGAGGATGTGGCCTGCTGAATATGTGGAGAGAAGACCAATGCATCACCCACTACTGTCACCAAGGTTCCTTTTGCAACATCACAAGCTGGAAAATATAGTAGCACATTTATTTAACTTTAATAAATTTAAAATACACGACAGAGGTGGTAGCTTATTGTTATTTATGGCACGATCAGGCTTCTGACCACTTGTAACTTTACAAGGGGAAACATTACCAAATTTGTGGTGGGTTTACTTCTCATGCCAATCTTATATCGATAGAAAAACAGACCAATGAAGACAAAACACCAACCAACTGACCAACAAATGAACTAGAACAACAAAGCGAGCGAGAGAGAAGTATTAACATAGAGGTGTACATATGGAAATACATTAATACATCACAGTAGGGGCACTGGCCAATGTACATATCTTTATATAGCAATACATTGAGGCAATAGATGGACTCTGGGCCTCTATTAATTATCCCATCAACACAAAAACATTTTGTTATAATAATAAGGCCTGGCCTATGCCCACCACCCCGACAAGCTCATTGAAGACAAACTGGCCACATAAACAAATGCGGCTATTAAAGGATATAGCATCTTGACCTACTCCATCTCCTTCACCTCCTCCACCACCTCCACCTCCACCACCTCCACCACCTCCTCCACCAACTCCACCACCTCCACCTCCTCCATCTCCTAAAAGAAAAAAAAAAGACATACAATAAAATATATAGCATCTGGCATCATAAAAGCTTGAAGCCAAACAAATGGCCATCTAACAAGGGAACATCAAGCTAAAAGATATAGCATCTGGCATCATAAAAGCTTGAAGCCAAACAAGTGGCCATCTAGCAAGGGAACATCAAGCTCACATGGAAGAAGTACACCAGCATATGTGATTGTGAAATGTCAATGGGAACCGAACCAGAATTCCAAAAATAAACAAGATCCTCGAGGTGATGGAGAGGGGCCAAGCTAGTGACACAGAGCCTATCCGTGGATAATTGGATGTCCCCATGCAGTGGGGCTGCATGGAGGCGAACATACATCCAGGGGGCATTATAACAACAACAAAATACACAACACTCTAGTTCTTTAATCTTTCCTCCACTAACTATTATGATTCAGCCTATCTCTCAATTCCTGCTAGACTGGTGTACAGGCAATTGCACACACTAGAGCTTTCAATATATGGAATTTAGGAAAGACAAATGCCCTCAAAGACAGTAATAGGAGCAATGATTCCAGGGGGCTTGGGGAAGGGGAGGGATAGGAAGAGAGGGAAGTGGGAATAGATAGCAATGACAGCAGAATAATCCCCTTTAGGAGAAGCATTACCAGGACAGTAGTTGAAATGAATGAGCATTATAAGATATGTATAAAAAATAATAACAATATACAATATATTAATGGCTTGCATGGGTGACAAGGTGACTCAGGGAGAGAAAAAAAAGAGGAGCTGACATCAAAGAGTCCAAGAATAAAGATAATATTTAGAGATTGTTGATGCCAATTATAAATGTTTACTTGAAATAACAGTTGTATGGTTTGTTATAATTTATGCATATTATATAAAATATAGAACATATGTTATAATATAATATAAGAGCCCTAATGAAATTTTTATCTTTTTAAAATCTGGTGGACTATATGGGGGACAAAATTTTGAGAAGCTCTTAGAAATAACCAAATACCTTGAGATTGTGAATCACTGAGTTTGGCGACTCAGGAGTATAATCTTAGGAGGCACCCTGGTCAAGTGACACAACAAGTGCACAAAAACAGGGTTTGACAGTCTACATTGGTGAGTGGCAAATGTGGACTTAAAATTTCATGAGTGACCACTATTTTTCTCTCCTCATTTAGAGAAAAGATTCACTGACTGACACTGAGTCACCTGTGACTCATAACACTTTTAGGACGGGGTAGAACTGCCCTGTGACGTTCCAAGACTGTACTTGTTTACTGGAGTAGAAAATGTCTTGGAGTAGTTGGTGATTTCAAACTGCTGACCTTGCAGAATGCAGTCCAACTGGTAGCCATTAGGCACCTGGGCCACCAGAGTGAAGAAAGTTGGAGACAAATGGAAATAACTAGTCCAATGAATTAATGAACCACATGAACACCAATTTCCATTACCCTGAGGCCAGAAGAACTCGATGATGACTGATCACCATGACCAAATTCTCAAAGAGAATATTTTAGAAGGTTCTAGAGTGAGTGGGAAAAAATGCAGAGCACAATTTTTTTAATCATGAAAAGATGAAGCTTTCTAGTTGGAGAGAAACTCAAGGACATCACCCCTTACTCCACCCCACCCAAGATTATGAACCTGATTTAACCTTTAGGTCTGGAACTGAACTCACTCCCGTGTTTCAATTTTCATCCAAACAGTAGACATTGTGAGAAGGCAGACACTAACAATAGGGATGTACACACATTTTAGAATTATTTTAAATGACATCAAAAGGCAAACATTTGAACAAGAACAAAATTCAGGAGGGTGACTCAAGGGGAGGCAAAGGAGGGGTGGGATGTTCTGTGGTTATATTGTGGGGATTACAATCAATGACGGCACAATTTATCTTACCTTGTGGAAACAGATCTGCTCTGTATCACTTCAGCCAATTCACAATCAAAAGAGAGAGAAGAACAAAGCAAAGCAAAAAACCGATATGCTAATCTGGCCTAGCCTTTTCCTCAAGCAGCTTTTCTGTCCACCAATTAACTATTTGCTGTGATAGCATAACATCTACTTTCATTTGCATTATGATAAGTATCAGCTATCTAAGTAACTAGTACCGAGAGTGGGGTCCTAGAGAAATACATAATAAAGATGGAGAGTGGATGTTAGTTTGACTTTTGCCTCATGGTAATTTTTCTTCTTTGGCTAGCCATGCAGTTTACTGGGTTGTTTTCTGGAACGAATATGGGAAGTTAAAGTTTTGATCATTTTGTTTGGTTGTTCTATTCAGTGATTCTTGAAAGGGCAAAAATGAATGTTGTTCATGAATATTTTGAGCTCAGGGGTAAAAATTTCCATTTGAATTTCTCAGAAACCATGATGCTTAAGGAAAATGGTTGAGACAGAAAGCATGGATCTGTTTTGTTACTCTCTAATCCCACACTTTGTAGCAATGGAAAAGTTTAGATGAGGATGTAGGTAAGCTAGATAAGGATTGAACTTGACTGTTTAAGAATTGAGCTCAGTATCTGATTGTACTTTGTTTAAACTGATTTCTTCTACGTATTATTGATATGATTGATAAAAATGCTTATTGGGATGTATGGAAAAAGAGAAGTTGTAAGCTGACTTTTCTTCAGCCATTAAAATTTGATCTTTAGATAGGTTTAGGTCATGCCTGCAAAGAAAGCTTTGAAAAAGTATGGCTCACCCAATGCTTTGGAGCATCCAGGATATTTGCATCCCAAGAGACTTGCCTGAGGGCAAGATTGACAGATTGAAGAAAGAGGAACTCTGGTTTTTTAGAAATCTTGAACTAGTTTTTGTCAGCAGCTGGAAAAAATCTGGAACCATGAAGAAAGCTCCTCTCTAGGACTGAACGTTAGCAGAGCTTGTGGGCAGCTTTAAATGCTTGCTACGTGACCACTGGATCCACTTGTTGAGTGGTAGTGGGTGAAATGCAGCAATAAAGAGATGGGTTGAGTCTGGCCACTGACACATGTGAATCTGGCTTAAGGGGAATTAGAGGAGAAAATGAGAGTGGGTTGACTGGTCTGAAGTTCATGAGCTAGCACAAGAGGTCTAGGCTTGTTTAGAATTTGTGATGGGGCCATGGTCTAAAGACAAGGCGACCAATGGGCACCCTGGTGAGGCTAAGTGAGGCAGCCTACATTGAGTCAACAAGAACCCGACCAGATGAAGAGAAGATTTTTGAGCCTGTGAAACCGTGCATATTGCTGCAGACTTTATTTCTTGGATTATGGATGCAGATTTCACAAGGTTCCAACTGGAATGGAGATTTTTCATGTCAAAGAATATGATTGTCTCCTTAGACCACTGGGTTGATGTAAGTGGGCAGATTAGAAATTGGATACCGAACATTGGCAGGATAAAGGCATGAAGTGATTGGTTTACAAATTTTCATAGGTGGGGGAATATATTCATAGTATTATAGGATTAAGGTGTAGGTGTTACTTAACTGCAATTGTTAGGCATAGGATATTTTATGTTTTTTTTCACTTATAGAATGTTATGTTTAGATGAGGATGGCACATGTTGAATCATATGCATTTTAGTTTTATCCCTTTAGGCACAGAAGGTTTTATTATTGTTTATTTGAAATTTATATATGGCTAAAGACTTATGTGAAACTGTCAAATTGATAAGGGGTAGTCTGTGGTAGTTACATATTCTGGTGTCAATTTGACAGGATTATGAGAGAAGGGGTAATCAGATCATAGTCAATGAGGCCTCTGTATGACCATGGCCTTCTCATGAGAATTCTGGAAAATCCGGTATTCCTTCTTGGAGGCTGGAGACACTATCTCTCTCTCTGCTTACTCCCTGGGAGACATTGCAGCTGACAAGACACATGGAAACACACTAGTGCCCTGAGCTGGAGAAGCCACATGGACCTACCCTGATACAACCAGATCTCTGAAGCCAGAGAAACCACATAGAGACCCCTGCCAGCACTGAGATCTTACAACGCCACCGCATCCAAATAGTATCTACCCACTGGCCTGTGATCACCCTGAACTCAGCATCATTGCACATGTTTCTTGAGTCTGAAGAGGACTTTATAGATTGGTTTCAGACATATGAGCTAATATCAGACTTATGGATTTGGACTGGACTGAGTTGGGATACTTGGTTAATGTACAATTACACTTTACATAAAACTCTGTCTTATACACATATGAGTTTCTATGGATTTGTTTCTCTAGCCAACCCAGATGTGCACAGCAGCCATCTGCAAATCATGTTTCCTTTCCCAAATTCCCTTCATATTTTCTCTTACTAGGAATGCCCCGTGTTTCTATGAATCTAGAACCATTGCAACAAAACTTTTTTCTGACATCACCTGTAAAAATAGCCTGGTAGAAATGACTGATCTCCACTAACTACACAACAAAGTAGGCAATCCATATTACATCAACTGTCCTGTTTCCTATGAGATTGAGGTCAGAAATAGCTCCTCTTGACACATTCTTAACCAATTCTGACATCAACTGCCCCTCCCAGACACTCTGTACTTCTTTGCTGGGTTGATTAATTTTGTTGCTATGACCACACTGAACACTCAGACCATACTCACAATTATGGAGTTTGTTAGGGAAATAACAGATTGGAATACTCAAAATACAGTTATTTGATCATGATATTCTCCTCTCAGTCATGTCCATAGGTATGCTTCAATCTGACTTTCACTCTTTTGGTCCCTCAACCTTAAGGCCTTAAACCTCTGTCCTACATAAGCACATATTAAAAATGTATCTATCTTCACCATAGGAGACTACAGGCACCCACTCCCCTGGCAATACCCTGCCTAAAGACACTCAATTGTCTTACTTTGTAAACCAGGACACCCACTGCACTATCTCACACAAATATCTTGGTCCTCCTGTTTCCACTGCTGCTGATTCTCTACCATTATTTCTTGAAATCTTTCGTTGTCTTTAGTGTTATAATTTTCTCTCTACTTCTCCTTGGTCCTGGGGATTCTCTATGCAGGGTTCTTGGGTCCAAAGGTCACAATTAAAGGTACTCTCTTACTTCTTCACTTTTGGTCATGGTGAAATACCTCTTCCTGCCTCTGAAATGCCTCATTTAAAGTCTAGTAGGATTATAAAGCTGACCAATATTATTAGGGTTTTACATAATTTCTTTGTCCCAACCCAAGGGTCCCGACCCATATTTGATGTTAAGCAACTTGTTAGTATCATCAGTCAGTATTCCCTTATGCTAGGTGAGTCGGCAGCACCTCATTTGTCTAGTTCTCCCTAGTCATTTGTGGGAGTGACAAAGACTGAGGCTAGAAAGGCAGTATGAAATAATTCATTGCAGTGCAAGGAATGTTTTGTTATTTATTTTTGAGAATGATTTTCCATATCCCCCCTAAGATCCTTTGTTTTTCATTTCTGTATGATATGATTATGTATTGTTGTAAGATGTTTTTAATGTCACTGCATTCTTCTATAGCTCTGACAGAAATTATTTCGGTTAAAGGTCACATCGAGCAATAAAAATAAAATGAAAAAAATGTCAATGATAATGGTAAACTTTATAGTGGAACTATGGTTATGTTCATATTTAAATGTACTATTTTCATTTTGGTGTATTTGATTATGGAAGTTGTTACCAGAAAGTTCAGTCATTATCCTATTCCTACTAAATTGTTATGGCTAACCTCGTTGTTTTTTATAAGGATTATAAAGCCTCCTTATTCAATTCATAGGCTTGGCCCTAAGTCAATTAATAAGTTCATCAGGCCAACCCCCAAAGTGATGGCACAACTGCACCAACAGCTTTATAGTAGAAAGCAGGCACTTCTGAGTACACTGAATTCTGAATAATAATTTAAACAAAGGCTTCCCGTAAAACACCGGGAGAGGAGTTCTCAGTCGCTGAGGAGATCAATATTTACTAATTTAAGGGGGTACAATCCTTAGGCTGATATATACTTCAGGCAGAATTTTGTGTTCCCATCTTGTGCATAGCGTTTTCAAAACACTGTCTGCAATGATTTCCTTACTTGTCTATATGGTCCACTGATACTGACTCTTTAGGGCTCAGGTTCTGACTCTTCATCTGTCTGTCTTTAATAGCTGGCATGATGCCTCATGGCAGAATGAATGAATGTTGGATGAATGATCGGCTACTGAGATGGCATATACAGGAGTTCTAATTAAGAACAACTTGAGTTGAAAGCCTATCCTTGTCTCTAAGTCTGAACTAAAACTCTAAGGGATCATAGCGAACTAGAGCCATTGATTGCATTCATTTTATCTCATTTGCCTATTTTAAACTCTTCCTTGGATATTTTCATTTACACTTTGTCCATTTGTGTGTTTGCATGTACGTGTGCATGGTGGAATTCCAAAAAGGAAAACAAAATATAAGCCAACCATCCAACCAACCAAACAAACCCTCTGATCCCATAGTGAAACCAAAGCAGTCATGCTAAGAAACGAATGCCATTTTTCTAAGGCAGTGAGGTGATTTGATTTGCCTGGGGGCTCATTTTTTTGCAATATATATTTCCAGAGGAAATCGTATCATAGCTAAAAACTTGGTACAAGAATTCAGTATTTATTTTTATCATAATTAATACAAATCTAGATACTTTTTATATTTATTAATAGAATTTTTGCATTGTTAATGAGCTATATAAGGGTTGGGACAAAAATGCCCCTACACACAATGATTCTCATAAGTCGTGTAAGGTTAAGTCAAATTCCATTTTAAGAATATATAACTTTTCCTCTCACCTAAATAAGAGATGTTTTTGAAAGTAGACAGATTTGGCGCACATAGTTTAAAGCAACGTGAGAGCATTAAAGAAACCATAATGTGCTTTTATTATATGAGTTTCTTATAACAACTTTATTGGCATATAATTCACATATCATACAATTAAATGGTTTGAATATATTTTAAAGGGTTGTGCTCGGTGATTTTTTTTTACAGTTTTTGTATAGCTCCACCATATTATCTCCATTACTGAGTACCACATGTGGCCCTTTACCACTAGCGCAGGAACACCTGCTAGCAAAGCTGTTAAACTCTAAGTTCCTCTGTTGCTCAATTCAACTAACAAACTACTCTAAATTCCATGTGATGGCTGTGTAACATCAGCAATTTTTTTACCCTGCCCACTCCTGCAGCATATTATAGAGAGAAATTCATCAATTATCTGGATTCTTTTTTTCAATTATTCAGAGAAACTAGACAAATTTCAACTATAAGATTTTAGAAGTAAAATCCAAATTGTTTACTTAAGTTTAAGTTTGTCACTGCACATATATTTTATATTCTTTGGATAGGTATGGAAATATTATAAATATTAGGGAAATCCTATCTTGGAACCTGCCTATAAATTTTTCCTATCATTTAAAAGAACAACTCCATATTCCATAAAACTGGCAATGTATCTAAAATTACATTGAAAAAAAATCCAAACTTATTGCTATTGACTCAGTTCTGACTCCTACCAACTCTGTCGGACAATTCACCACTTTCCCATAGAGATTTCAAGACTGAAATCTTTATAGAAACAGACTGCGACATCGTTCTCCTCTGGAGCCTCTGCTGAGTTTGAGCCCCCATGCCACCTGACTATTAAAGTTTCTCAAACTTACAGGTGTGTGAAGTTTAACAACTATGATGTGTTCTATGGATTAGAATGTTATACAATTTGGATACAGTGAATAATACATTATATATAGGCAATCCCCCTACTACCCACAGTTAAATCATTGAAAAGTCTACTCTATTTAAGCCTTATGGGAGGCACCAGAGCGAGACTAAGAGTGAGGAGGATATGGAGTCTGACTTGCTGGGTGTAGTCAAGGCCTATGTGGGCAGCTGAATCAAGAGTTTGTACACATTTTTGTCAAGGGATAGGGGAATTAAAGAGAATGAGGCCAAGGGAGTGGTAATTTACAGGTGCCAGGAGCATTGCTGACAGTGGTGGTCCTTATTGACCCTGATTGACAAGCAGTTGGTTCCACATTTCCTGATTATATGCAGCCCCTGCCACTGCTGACCATGACTTGTAGCTCATGATTGACTGGGCCAGCCTGGCACTGCCAATACATGCTGCAGAAGGAGAGTAGGGAAGGAGAAGGGGAAGGAAGAGATATTGCAGAGCTTGGCAATCACTGCTGCTCTTTTACCTTGGGGATCTGGGGTCTTAAAAATTGTTGTCCTAACCCAATATGGTTTAGCTGATTCCAATTCATAGTGACCTTATAGAACATAGTAGAGTTGTTGCTTAGCGTTTCAGAGACTATAAATCTTAATCACAGCAGAACAGCTGGTGAATTTGAACCACAGATCTTGTGGTTAGAAGCTCAAATCTTCACCCACTGTGCCATCAGAGCACCTTTTAAAACCATGAGAGGCGAATAAGAAATAAAGAGCTAGTTTCTATAGTAATAACAATAATATATAGGATGACATCTATGCAGACAGATGTTGCCTTAAGAGATGTTCAGCAGCACATCACTGTACTTACCAATCATTTGTATTATTGTAATTACAAGGCTATAAATTGTTCTTACTAGTCCAGGTAATTTGCTATCGATAGATACATAGGTTTAAAAGGCAATGAGGATTTCCATTATAATTAACATCTTTGCTGTATAGCTCATGTGTTAAGGACGTATGCAATCTAAAGTGTAAATGTGGCGTTTGCATAGAGAGTGTTTGTACAATGGAAGTAGTATTCCTTAATCTTAATGTGGTTTAAGTGACACCAGTTCTGTGTGTCTGTGATTCATATTGCCAGGCTGTCCTCATTCCCAGGATGATGTACTGTCACTGTCCTTTTCATTTTCAATGTTGTATTCATAAGAGTTGTGTGAGTAGACATCACCATAAATCAATGTTATTGGACCATATTTTCAAACAAAACATTTGCAGAGATAGTCACCCCACATCCGTACTCAGAGTGCAATCCTTGCATGAAGGTTAAATAAAGTCACCATCAACTTATGGACTCATTTATTGAAAGAACAAATGAAACCAACACTTTTTGTAATACGTTAATAACAGGTTTAATGTATTCTTTGCTTCACTCTGGAATTCTGAATAGTCTTAAGAGCTTTTCTATATCAGTAAAACAAATAACATTAGGGGGATCCATGAGCACTTGAGGTTGTCTCTGCTGATGAAGCACAGGAAATACTCAGAAGAGTGTCGGTTTATATTACGACTTTAGAAAGTATTGGTAATATTAAAAATGCCACAATGTATTTCAAAATAAACAAGATTCATTTATAAGCACT
>NW_022104341.1:41781298-41809710 GCF_000313985.2 Echinops telfairi
TGTAACTTTCCTTTTTCAGGCATTTGATATAATGGTGGTCCTAGATAATTTATATTCACCAAACATTCTTAGACAATGTTCAATAAGTTTGAACTATTTTCTCTAGTTTTAGAAGAAGGCATACACTATGTAAAAGAGTCTGTTCAAATCAGCAACCTGTCCACACATAGAAATAAGCCACTGAATTTGGAATCAACTTTCCAGTTTATTAGATTTTTTTTAGGTTTACTTCCCATGAAAGGTATGTATCATTCCAAAGTAGTGAGATTCCATTGAAAAGATGTTTCTCTTGAGAAGAAAACATGCTTCTTGTTGTTAAAGATGTTTAATAACCAAAAGGTGTTTTTAAAAAATAGTAATTTAAATTAAGGATTTAGGGCTCCCTCAATCTGTTTTTATTTTCACATTATATAAAATTTACAAAATCACTGAGAAAGAACACTTAAAATTACACTGTACAAATAACACAATAGCATTCAAGAATTACGTTAATATTATAAACAATGTTCTTCTCAATACTAGAATATATAAGCTAAAAAAATAAATGTGCAATAATTTGACAGGTAAAATAAATTATTTTTGTCTAGAAAATTACAGCCTACTACAGGTATGTTAATTTATCTTACATCCCAGGTTAATTGATCTTAAATCCAAGTTTACATTTTATAGCTTGATGACATTCATTCACTTAATTTGCAGGGTAGCACTTTGTACGGGGAATGCTAGACTTGTTCATCATCTAGTCCTATAATCATCCCTTCCAATTATGCTTCTTAGGGTGCTTAGTCAAGAGTGGCAGTGCCAACAGACATCAGTATTTTATTTAATTAAAGAGAAATAAATAGAAATGTTCTGGTAGAGGTAACTATGTACCTCATCTTTTAAGAAAATTATGATACTAATTAATATTTGGTGCTCATAAAATGCATTTAATCTTTTTTGTTGTTAGAATATTTTGCAAAGTTTAATCACTTATTTTTGTATGCTAATAGAAGGAGTGTGGTAAGTAGGAAGTAAAACAAATATATATATATATATACTATATGTATTTTATTTTCAAAAGAAAGACAGTGGGATTGTAAGGAGAGAGAGAAAAAGGAAAAGAGATAGAAAGAGAAAGGAAGGAAGGGAGAGAGGCGAAAGGTCATATTTCCCCTCCTATGACCCACAAACTCATTTAAGAAATAAAATGCTCTCTGTCTCTCGGCAGATTCCTATGAACTATTTTACATTCACTTTATTTTACTCACTGACAGTCATCGGGAGGAAGCAACACTTGCAGTATACTTTACATCGGTTCATTGCTATTCTATCCAACCTCCTATGGAAGGCAATGTTCACTTTACAGATGAAGAAAGCAAAGAAGAAAGAGGCCTGTTCGCTTGCCTAGGGTTACATTGTAAGGTAGTGGCAAAATGTGTATTAAAATTCAAGTCTCCAGAGCCACTGTGTTTTAATTAGCTTAATAATCCATGCTAACTTTCATGATTGTTAGGGTTTAGGATTTGGTATTCTCTAGCATTATTCTCAACACCTATGAAAAATGGCTGCCCTTCCAAAGGTTAATGTAAACTATGAGTTACTGCAATTATGCAAAACCTAATCTTTGTAATTTATCTACCCCCAGGGTGCTTAGTGCAGTGTGAGTTTGTACTTTGTTTCTTATTCAAAAGAGCTTTCACCAACTTCTATGAGCACTTTTCTTTTACACTATTAACAACAAAAACAGGATCATTAATTCGCTGTTATCACATTTACACTTATAATGACAGTGTAATTATCCTGACTGTATTAATAAAGAAATTAAGCATCGATGACATGTCCACAGTTGTATAGCTAATAGAAAGTAGAATGGGAATTTAATCTCAGGACTTATTTCAAGTCATAATACATGATTTTGTGTAGGGCCGGTTGCTTAAACAAATAATGTGATGCTGCTAAAAGTAGTCAATAAATGGATATTTTAAAAAATGTGTATGGTTTTATCAAGGAGTTCTGGTAGTACAACAGGTTATGTGTTAGGTTGCTAACTGTAAGTTTGGCAGTTTGAATCCATTAGACGCTCTGTGGGAGAAAGACGAGGCTTTCTCTGTCCTATAGAATCACTGCAAATTACATATTTTATCAAAGTCCATGTTTTCCCTTGGCCAACCTTCATTTTTCCTGGTTACGACTTTATATTTTATTCATTCTTTCATTAATTTAATCATATTGATATTTGATAAACATTGAGCCAAATGTTGGGTGCATTAAGCCAAGGGAAATTATTTTAGTTTGGTATATAATGTTTTAAAAATGGGTAAGGCAGATAATGCATTAAAATGAAAGTAATGGTATGGTTAGAAAATATTTTTTCTACAATATATTTTATATCGAGCGGTAAAGCATTATAAGGAGTTACACATCAAGAATGAGGCAAGAAATGTTCGGCAGGGAACAAAACACATAAACTCTGAAGTTTCCTTCAGTTTACAATCTGGAGGAGAAGACCAAGAAACTACCAGACAAAAAGATCCTAGGTTGGGAGGAGTGCTAAGGAATCTATATGTCGGTAAAATTTTAAGAATTTTCATATGGGAGCGCCTGTGGTTTTTATCATTGCTAGGTGCTCTGCAGACTGTTCAACTCATAGTGCCCTAGGTAGAACGGAACAAACACTGCGTATTCCTGCGCCATCCTCACAGTCATTCCTGTTTGATCCCATTGCTGTAGCCACCGGGAAAAGCCCTACCATTGAGTTTTCTGGGGGGTTTTGCTTGTTTGTTTTTTTGATTTTGTAAGAGTTTTCCTTTTTCTCACTGATCCCATACCTCACTAAAAATGGTGTCCTTCTCCAAGCCCTGGTCCTATTGGTAACATGTCTAAAGTATTTAAGATCTCACCATCCTTGCTTCTAATACAGATTCCAGTTATACCATTTTCAAAACATATTTGTTTATTTTTCTAGCAGTCCATAATATGTTCAATGCCTTCACTAACACCATAAATCAAACGTGTCATTTCTTCTTCAGTCTTTATTGCTTACTTTCTCATTTTCAAGTGCTTATGAGATGCTTACAAATAACCTATCTTGGGGGTGAGTGGAGAGATAGGGAGCGCTGAGCTCCTTACTGGTCACCCACCCAGGAAAAGACTGGGCATGGTTATCCTGCGCAGACTGCTGGAGGGGTCATGGCACTTGCTGGCCTACAAAACATCCGGTTTCGGCCACGCCAAGTCATGCTATCAGCACCAGGTGGATACACAGTGTCACAATCACAGGGTTTCATCTCTGATTCCTAAATATGGGCTACTTTCTCCAAGCTGAAAAGCTAGGCTGATTATGGAAACTGGACGTTTTTACTTTGTGAATAACTTACCTCTTCATAAACTAATTTCAATTTGAATTCATCAACATGATTGTAAAGAAAAGAGACTGCTATGCACTGACATATAATCGAGCATTGATGAAGATAATACCATTGCTCTACTACCAAACAGGCAATTAATTTGATCACTGGATAAAGATGCTTGTGGAGAAACAGGATTCTAAAGTCATCCGTCTCACTATTCTGGCAGAAATTCATGACATTTATTGTCACCACCGATTTGATGGCTTTATCCTTTAGCCTAGATTCCAAGAGCTTCAAAGAACATGTTGGTCTTTCTAAAAAAAAATGCAACAAATTTGATTTTTGTTTGGCTTGAGATCCTACAGGTGAAGATGAATCAATGATGATGCCATGCTTTTCAAATTCTCAAATTCAGGAGCAACAGCCCAAAGTAGGCCTGAGCTGATAGACAGGCGGTGTCCCCTGCTGCAGAGCTCTAGGCCCCGCGCGGAGTAAGGGGTGGCACGCGGGACCCAGGAACTCTTTGATTGGCTGGGAGCTGGGTTCAATCCTGTTGACCTAAATAATGAGCCTAACAATTTCATATCCACCTACTGCTGTCCTCAGCCAAGTGCAGTTGTGGTAAACAGTCTTTGTTTCTCTACTTCCACAGAAAATTGGTCTTTTATGCAACAGCTACATCACTACTCTGGTGAACCGATGTTAGCTCCTTGGGATTTCGTATGTGTTCAAGGCTGTGCAAACAGCGCTGTTTCTTGGGGAGAAAAGGAACATGATTTTCAAAGAGGGGAGAACGTTTGTACAACTTTGTGATTTTTAATAATCAAGATTATTGTCCTCAGATGATTTCGGGGCAAGTGATGACTCTCCACCATAACATTTTTTTTAAACGATAAAAAATATTACCATATCTTGAGTCAGGTGTACCTTAGCCTTTAAAGTGACACCTTTACTTTTTAACTCCTTAAAGAGCTCATTTGCAACAATGCAATTGCAATATATCTTTTATTGTTTAACTGCTGCTTCCATAAGTATCGAATATGGGTTCAAATAAAATGAAATCCTGACAATTTCAAACTTTTCTCCATTTATCTTGATGTTGTTTATTGATTCAGTTATGATGATTTTAATTTTCTTTATATTGAGCTGATCAGACAGTGGAAGAACTCAATCATCTATGCCTGGACATTCAGAAGACAACTTGACCGGTCTGGTGGTGGAGAAGAATATGTAAGCACCATGGATTGCCAAAAGAACAAACAGACCTGTACTGCCCTCCAGTACAGCCCGGTTACTCCTTAGAGGCAAGGATGGAGAGGTTTTATCTCTTGAACTTTGGTCATGCTATCCAGGGAGACCAGTCCATTGTACATAGGGTCACTATGAATTGGACCTGAAATCAAAGGCACTTAACAACAACAACAAAACATCTTCACAATCACTGTGTGAGCCCATTATTACAGCACTATCTAATTTCATCTCCTTGTTAGTCTTCCTTTTCTTCAGTGACTTTTACCAAGCATGGTATCCTTTGCCAAGGACTGATGTCATATTTAGACTAAAGCTGAAACTTTGCTATTATTGCTTCAAAAGAGTCTTCTGGCTGTACTTTGTTGGTTTAAATGATTGTTGTGTCCACTTGAATAATAGTTATACTACCTAGTCTTTTTATAGGAGCGAGGGAATTATTCTATCACTGACAGCTTTGTACTTCAGGTCAGATCTTGAAATGCTCCTTTTGACGATGAAAGAAATGGCATGACTGTTCAGTTTATCATTCTGGCCATTGTAGACATATGAATTCCAATTCAAAGTGGGTATCAGTCCATTTCAGCTCACTAACACCTAACATATTGATCTTTATGCTTTACAATTCATTTCTGAAAACTTCCAAAAATACCTAGATTCATATTTTTTACACCCTGTACTCTGATTTTACTGGCTGTGTGTAGCAGTTGAATTTCATTTTAAGTAGTGCTCCATCAAGAAATGAAGGTCCCAAAGGCTTTGTTCCACCCATGTCACCACAGTGGACTCGGAGGAAGCAACGCTTCTGGTGTTTCGCGTGCCTTCAAATCTGAGGGGCTCGTCTTTCAGAACATTAAAAAGCAATCTGCTGCTATCCACACATTATTTTAGTGACTATGTTTTCATACGTAGACTTCCTTTTCTTTCTTCTTAGATTGTCTTTGGCTGGACCCTCCACTGAAATTGTCCCTAATCGGTGATTTAGAGTCACCTACTAGTATTTGGAATAATGGTGGCATCGCTTCCACCATCACGGCAACATGCCAGCCACTATACTGTCACAAAGGGACAGATTAGTGATTGGTTTGAAGCTTTAATCTGTCATTTTTCCCTGTTTACCCCCCACCCCCGGATTTTTCTTAGCATCATATTTTGATTTAAATTCAAAGTGACAACTCAAGTTGGCACTAACAAAATACCTTTATATATGTTAAATTTAAATGAGAAGTTTAATGCTTGTTAAACCAATTTACTTGGAAGCAATGAGTGGTTCTTGATTACATAAATTTATTTACAAGAGTTGATTTCATTAGTAGCTCCACATTTTTAGACAAAGTATCGCTGCAACTAGCAACATATTTTAACCAATAATAATCGAAAAATAAAACAAAATTTAAAAGATGAAAATCTATCTTACTAAAGTTATATAAATCTTTTAATTGATAATTGACACAATTTCAAGATGATACAAAATGACCTTTACATTTGTCTAATCTTTTCCCTTTAAATTAAGGCAGATGCTATGAATATGAAAATTTTGATGTAACTAAAGTATAGGAGCTACAAGCACCCTCTACCCCCAAATAAAGAAATAGGAACCTTAGTTCTAGAGGCAGGACACAACAATTTTAATTAATTTAACAAATTTAATTAACTACCTGAATTGAATGAACGTTGACATACATTCTTCACCGAGCCTCCAGAATAGAACACAGCCTCAATGATACCTTGATTTTCCCTTACAGGCACCCGAGAAGAGAGCAGAGTCGTTGCGTGAGGCCAGTTGACTAGAGAAGCAAGTCCAGTGACACTCCTATATGTGGTACAAAGAGCTTTAGATCAAGAAGTAATTATCAATCAAGAAAACATCCTATCCAAGTCCAACTCACACCCATCAGTCTGACACTAGTCCATAAGCCCCTCTTCAGACTCCCACATCCACGTGCAGTGATGCAGAAGGCAGGACGGTCACAGACTGGTGGGTGCAGAGGTGTGTGGACTCAAGGTGGGTGGAAACATGCCTGCAAGCAGGAAGGTAAAGGTAGCCCAGGCCCACGTTATGAGAAGGCCACATGCCCAAGGAGGCACCATCGGGATGTGACCTAGCTGGCAGATTGGATACCACCCTACCATTTTATACAGGGTCAAGTTGACATGAAATAATGTAACTACCACATTCATGTTGTACCTGAACTTCTGCCCACAATGCTTTAGTTATAAAGTATTTTAATAGATGTGTCAAATTAACTTGTGGTTAATCTGTTATGCAGCAATATAAAATTAATCAGACTGCTATGTTAAAGATTATGACAAACCAGAAATTTTACTCTGCCATCTAAAGTTTTATGCATGCCGGCATATGACACGAACTTCCTGGATGTGAAATAAATTACTTTATTTTTCACAGCAATAGCGCTAGCGAGAAATGAAAAAATTTATTATATAGTATACAAATTCACTATTTGCTCCCAGGAGAAATACTGTTTCAATCATCCAAGCTGTTCATTATTAAAAGGCTATTATTGATATGCATACATACAAGAGATTCATGAAAAAGTATCTACCAGTACCTTATATTTAATCCTTCCTCCTTGGACATTAGTAGGAATAACTAATAATAAGACAGGTATTCCTGGGGAATTATGAGATACCTAAGAAAATATATCAACACAGAATTACAGGTAAACTATAATGCCATGAATTTTATATAAACTATAAGACTTTAAACTTTTCTATATAATACATTTTGATATGCCTGAGATAATGTAATATTAATAATATACCCTCAACAACTATGCATAAATTAATAGCATTTAATTTTATGTAACTTATTTCTAATCTCAACTTTTAATTTTAAAATACTTATCTATTTTTAAACTATTTCTAACACATATCATCTTATATTTGCTGAATGCCATAAATAATTAGGAGAATTATGCTTAACAAAACTCTGCTAAAATGCAATAATTTTAATAGAAACAATCACACAAACAGGAAATCCATTTTGTAGAGTTCTCATAATATGATCCAATATTTGTCCATCAGCTTGTTCGGTTGTGGTGACTTTGGGGTTGCTATGAAGCTGTGGTAGTTATATGATCATTATCAATTTGAGACTTACGAGTGAAGGGGTAGAGTTAACCTGTCAATCAGGACGCAGCTTGATGACCTCATTTGGAGGCTCTAAGGAGAAAAACAGCTCCCTGGAGGTGGGACACACAGTCACTCCCTGACAGACATTTCTGATGAGAAGCCACATGAAGCTTGATACAGCCAGAGCCCTGGGAGCTGGAGGAGCCATGGGGAGACCCCTGCCCATGCTGAGATGCTTCCACTGCCACTGGATCCACAAGACCTCCCACCCACTGGCCAATGATCTTCCTAAATTCAGCATCATTGCATGTGTTGCATGAGTCTGAAGAGGAATTTATAGATTGCTATTAGACAGATGAGCTAATATCGAATGTATGGACCTGATCTGGATTGAGCTGAGATGTTTTCTCAATATTTAATTGCTCTTATAATAAAGCTCTTTCCTATACACATATGAGTGTCTATGAATTTGTTTCTCTAGTCTACCCACACTAACACAGATGCTGAAAACTATGTCATGGATATTTCAAATACAAGATGGGTCACTCAAGGTAAACAGTTTCAGCAGAACTTCCAGATTCCAGATTGTAAAGAAGGAATAGAATGCCCATTTCAGAGGACTTGGCTACTAAAAAACTTATAAACATGGTTTTCTGATTCCATGTCTACTTGTCCCATTCTTCTTAGCATGATGCAAATGAATTAATCCCATCTGTTAAAGAAACCAAAGTTTAAAAGATGGAGCTATGAGTGTTAATGCAATCAATACACTTTTGTCAGAAAAATGCTTTAAAAAAGAAGAAAACACACAGAAAGAGAAGTCCCGCATAGGAGTTTTAAGGCAATATTTGATTTCCGCATGAGTTTGCCTAGGTCAGGACCTTATAAGTACGCAAGAAACAGCAACTCAGTGGGAGATTGTAAAATCTGTGCCTGGAGAGCCCTTGTGCAGATTCACTATCCCGCTGTGACTCTTTTTGCAGCAGCTCCGAGCAAAACAAAGAAAACAAATTCCCATGAAAGACGAACTAAAAGGTCACAGAAAGGAGAGGTAAAACTCATTAATTTTTTTCAGAGCCTGAGGGTTCATTCTTTAAAATCTGTGCCACATTGGCACATTTAATTTGCATGATGATTTTCCTTTGTATCACAGCAAAGCCACTCCAGGTTGCAATCCTCTGGTGCCTGGCTGCCCTTTGGTTCCATGCCCTGGGCTAGCAGAGACTGAT
Organism: Echinops telfairi; assembly: GCF_000313985.2. Lineage (NCBI taxonomy): Eukaryota > Metazoa > Chordata > Mammalia > Afrosoricida > Tenrecidae > Echinops > Echinops telfairi. The sequence goes on from NW_022104341.1 coordinate 41,790,201, forward strand.
TGGTAAAGGCATACGTTCGGTGGGAATCCTCCAAGACTAAGGTGCCTCCTGGTAGGTTTTCCCTCTTCAGTAATCTTATAGTAGTAATTTCCTATCTGAATTATAGATAAATGGGTTGAAACAATAATATATATTCATTGGTACCTCCTCCCACTTATGACGACTCCACCTACATTGAAAAATGTCAGGCAGCTATTTTCCCTAGATAAAGTAAAAACGATATATATATTTATATATACACACACATATGTAATTCAAGAATTGATTTGAGATCGTCTGCAGAAACAGTTGACCCTGAACAATACATGTTTCAGCTGCCTGAGTCCACTTTGTCTATGATTATTTTTAAATGATGTCATGCTAAATATTTCTGCGCGCACATCTTCTCTCTGCAGTCAATTGTATCTTGCAGTGAAAGTGGTCTTTCACTGTTCTGACATGTCTTTTCATCCTCTTGACTCCACAGGAAGTGCCACTAGAGATACTGGAAGTGTTCCCATGAAGGAAAGTCATAACATTGCAAGAGAAAGTGGAATAGTTTCATGTGTGTCAGGGGCCAGCCATTTCAAGATAAGTGAATCAAGCATAAGGAGCATTGTGGGGGGAAAAGAAAAAGGTGTGTGGGGGCAGGTTTTGTGGAGGCATTACTACAATTACACTTGCACTTTTTGTGAAACATCTGTTCATCTTGTATGGAAAATTCAGCTTTTATGTGGGTGCCATATATAATACAAGTAACATATAAAACGTGCAATTGACTGTATACATCATTAGGATGGTCAACTATATACTATTAGTAGTTAAATGTTGAGGGAGTCAAAAATTATATGTAGAATGTCAACTGCACAGGGTGTGTGTGAGGGGGTATCTCAAAAACCTTGTGTTCCTTAAGCATCCATTGTACATATGAGTAGGATTTGACTGAAAGCTATCAGTTATGAGAAGCAGTTATGTCTAGTATTTTTTAAAGACATATATTCTTAGTTAAATACAAATTCAAATTTCTCTTTATCTGAGAATAGTTGTGGTTACAAAAACCTTTACAAAGTGCATATGTACAATTAGAGTAATATATTTGAGTTTCATATAATGGACACAAAAACATAAAAGTAAAATCAATGATATAAAGATGGAATAAAAAAATGTTTCAGAACAGTATTTTGTTTTATTTAATAGTGGTCCTAAAACCATTTTTATTTTCTTGGAATTTGTTCCTACAGTATGATTAAATAAGGATTATCATTTTATTAAAATGAAAACCATGTTTTAAAACTTCATACTAGAGTGATTTTTCAGGTCCTGTTCTAAGTTCTCTTTATGAAGACACTCTATTGGTTTAAAGTTAGTTATAATTTAAAAAGTCAACCCAGCCCTCACCCCCCACCCCTCAAATTCACATTTAACTAGAAGAAATAAATATCCCCTCCACTAGCTAAAACAATGAAATGTTTATGTCAGCCACGTCCCTTCACACCAGAGAGAGAGAAATGGTTCCCACTATAGCCCCTGGGGGTTTTCAAGACTCTTTCCTGGAGCAGAAAGCCTGTCTTTGCCCTGAGCAGGAGTGGCTAGTGATTTAAAACTGCAGACTGCACTGTGCCACCATGATCCCTTAGTTATGCAAATATTCTGTTGAAATCCCCTCATAGCATTTGAGCCACTTTAAAGATGAAGCTGTCTGCTCCAACAAAGTATCATGCTCTTGGAAACGGTATTAGTTGGAATTTTTTTTTAATAATCATTTTATTAGGGGCTCATACAACTCATCACAATCCGTACATACATCATTGGTGTCCAGCACATTAGTACATATGTTGACATCATCATTCTCACAACTCCTGCTTTCCACTTGAGCCCTTGGTGTCAGCTCCTTGTTTTTCCCCTCCCTGCCTGCTCCCCCCTCCCCCTGAACCCTTGATAATTTATAAATTATTATTATTTTATCATATCTTACCCCATCTGACGTCACGCTCACCCACTTCTCCACTGCCCATCCCCCAGGGAGGAGGCCATATGTAGACCTTGTCATCTGTTCCCCCTTTCTCCCTCACCTTCCCTCCACCCTCACGCTATCGCCACTCTCTCCACTGGTCCTGGGGGGTTCATCTGTCCTGGGTTCACTGTATTTCCAGTTCCTATCTGTGCCAGTGCACGTCTTCCAGTCCAGCCAGATATGTAAGGTAGAATTGGGATCATGGTAGTGGGTGGGGGAAGCATTTAAGAACTGGAGGAAAATTTCACATTTCATCGTTACTACACTGGACTCTGATTTGCTCCTCTCCTCCCCTCAGCCCTTCTGCAAGGGGATGTCCAATTTCCCCCAGATGGGCCCTGGGTCCCCACTCTGCACTTCCCCTCATTCACAATGTTAAGATTTTTTTTTTTTTTTGGGTCTTTGATACCTGATCCCTTCACCGCCTTGTCATCTTACAGGCTGGTGTGCTTTTTCCATGTGGGCTTTGTTGTATCTCAGTTAGATGGCCCCTTGTTTATCTTCCAGCATGTGGGACCCGAGATTCTATGTAATTTGACAGCTTGGCACCATCAGCTTTCTTCACCGCATTGCTTATGTACCCTCTTTGTCTTTAGCATTTGTGTCGGGGTAGGCTGGTGTGCTTCTTCCCTGTGGGCTTTGTTGTTTCTTAGCTAGATGGCCGCCTATTTGTCTTCAAGCCTTTAAGACCCTAGATGCTGTATCATTTGATAGCTGGGTACCATCTGCTTTCTTCACCTCTTTTACTAATGCACACCCTTTGTCCTCAGTAATCGAGTTGGAATTTTTTTGACTGTTCTGGTTTTGGACTTTGGCGAGGGGGAGAGGGAGGGGGAATGTCAATTGAGACAATGGATGGTGCACTGGTTAGTCAAAAACTGTTGCAAAATGAAAAGCTTGGATATTTGAGTCCACTCAAAAGAAAGTTTCATTCACCTGTTTATGACAAATTCCCAACTGAACATCCTACTCTGACACAAGAATGACCAAGAGTCAAAATAACCTAGAAGGCCAGTAGTTCATTTCTATGTGGTAAGGTTGGATATATAGCCCACTTCTCAGGGGGACAGCGAGCAGAGATGGGGTGAAGGGAGGCAACGGACAGAGTAAGACACGAAATGACAATAATAACATAGAAGGATCAAGGACTCACCAGGGTGAGTAGGGGGAGGGAAGGGAAAAAAGTGCCTGCTACCGAGGGCTCAAGTAGAAAGAAAATGTTTTGGATATGTTGATGGCAACATACTTACAAGTGTGCTTAATACAATCGAATGAAAGATTGCTATAAGATCTGTAAGAGCCCCCCAATAAAATGATTCATATAAAATGTATATGCTAATTAGTTGTTCTTTCAAATTAGAAAGTTTCATATTTTCATGAAGTATGTTATTTGGAGAGCCTATACACAGATTTGAGTTCTGAAATACTAAGTATTAAAAACATACTAATATGTGCATTTTAAAAATATGTGCATTTTTATAGCTCACACAGTTTTAGTTGCAAATTTACCCCAAGACAGACATTTACAAATAACTCTTCAGATCATTCCATAGAGGGAAGTTCTTTGCAAAGTAGTTGTTTTCTCACTGATTGTTAAAAATGTGGTTGTTAAATATATAGCATATATTTAAGGAAACTTAGAGAATTAATCTTATTTTTGACAACTCCTTCAAATACATTCTCACAAGAATGCAAATGACAATAAAAATAAAAACCTATAAGGAACTACTTGATTTTCCTTAAAAACTTGATTATTACACACAATTTGAAAGTTCTATTTATTTACCATAATATTTATATTCCCTGAATAAATAATTTAACACTTGTCTCCCTCACACTGTGGTAACTAAGGAAGGAGAGGGTGTCCTGGGTCTTATTTGCAAGTGGAACACTTTGGCCTTTCTCAGTTGTGCCGTGATTACAGATAAATTATATTTTTTCTTTCCATGCCTCAAATCATGTTTCAATCTGAGGTGTATATACTTAGTTTTTTAACTTTAAATTTTGAAATTATTTTTAACCTAATATTTAGATAACAATGTTCTCTCTACAGACTTTCATTCAATGTCCACTAAGACTAGCATTTTATAAAACTGTGGTACAAATATAAAAGCAAAAACGTTAATACTGGCACGATGCTATTAACTGTAGAGTTTAATGTCTTTCATGCCTTTCATCCACATTTTTTCCTGTTCTAGGTTCTAGTATATGACACTGCATTGCATCTTGTCATGTTTCCTTGCCTTCTTGGTGACAGTTTCTTGTTTGGTTTTTGTTCAAATAAATAAATCAGCAAATAACTTTGATAGTTTTGAAGACAATCAGTCAAATGTTTTATAGAGTGTCCTTCTAATTGTCTGTGCTTTCTAGCAGGAGCCCCAGTAATGGCACAGTTAAGCACTGTATCCAAAAAACACGCGGAAGTCACCGCCATCAAATCATTGCAGACTCCTAGCGACCCTAAAGGACAGTGTAGCATTTCCCCTGTGGGTTTCTGAGACTAACTCTCTGCGGGAAAGTTTAACAGTTTAACAGTGGTCATGAGTATTGCTAAGCTTACTTAAGCTCTTTGTGCCCCTATTTCCTCTATTTTCAATGAAGATAATAGCACCTGTTTTATGAGCTATTGTGGGATTTAAATAACACAACATATATAGAATATCAAATATAATGTCACATATAGTAATAGCCAATCAGTCACTGCATGCTACCACAACTCTTATTGTAATAATTATCACCATAGTCTTTATTATTAACATCCTAAGTGTCTATTTTTTTTAACAATTAGAACCAAATTATGAAGAGGAAGCCAGGAGCTGAAATAGCAAGGGAGAATTGTGAGTGAAGATAGGAAGGAGTAAAAGAAGATGTTGACAGATGCATACAAGTGTTTATATAGGAAAATCATTTCAAAGAAGGGAAGCACACATCTTGAGAAAAGATCAGAGTGTGGGCTGATTCACTTGGCACTGTTTATATAGACATTAAGTGCCGCTTTCCTGAAGGTTTGCAACATTCAGATATAAAACAGTCTTTCATTTCATACCTAAGACAATTAGAATTTATTTCACTTTACATATTTTCAATTGTAAGTTCTGGTTGACATTTTAAAAATATATAAGGGGATACAGTATTCCAAACAAATTTCTCGGATTTTTTAACATATTGGTTGTCATATCTGACTGAGGATAAAAGTTGATTAGCCTTAAATATTAAAAAGATAAAAGAAAGAGCTTAGTTATGATACTAAAACCTAAACTTATAAAGTATTTACTATTAGATCTAGATAAAGACTTGGCATTTTTCAGACAATGATGTAAGGTAGTTAATTTCTCTGTATGGTTAGGATTGCAGACTTTTAAATTGTAGGTCTACTTCAGGCTTCATTTAGCTATTAAGAAATTTACTCAATTTCCTTCACTTTCCTAATGGTCAGAGATGCAGCAATATAAATTGAGAAAGGAAGATTAAGAAGATTATAAAAAAAACCTTAAATTTTCATTACAGTTATTCTTTCCTCTCATCAAAGGACCGCAGAAATTCCCCTGCTGTACCAGTAATTCCAGATAGCTAATTTCTCTGTCCAAACACGGTATCAGATGTGCTGACATAACACTACCCCAAGTTTCAAGATCCTCAAGGATATTAATAAAAAGCTACTTCTTATGGGAACTTTGGATTTTTTTTCCCCAGGAAAGATTACAGATCAGTATTTGTTATCTCAATATATTAAGGTAATTAGTGGTGGGTGAGTTGAAAAAATGCAACACTCCACTGGTTTAGATAAATAAATAGTGAAGTTTAGAGGATGCTTACTTGAACTTTATCTTAACTATGGAATTTCTAGTGCTTGCAAAAATTCTATTGCAAGTCTGGTGGGAAAGGACTATCTTGCAAGATTTTGAGAGCATCATGTGGCTGGTTGCACTGAAAAATACTACTTGCATGACTGTTGCCTGCTTTTTCAGCACTCTCCGGGTCAGCTTACCAAGGAATAAGAAAACCCACAAGTGCAGAGACATTAAAAATGCAAAAGTGAAAAGTGAGCTTTTGAAACCTTTGTAAATGAGCCATTTGGAGTGTTAGACAATATTTCATTGGTTCTAATTTTAAGGGAATGATTGTGAACCACGTATCTTGTGGTTAGTGGTTCAATTCTTCCACGTTCAGCTCCCTCTATCTTCCATTCTTCAGCCCACTCTAAGCATGGGGCCCAATTGGAAGTCCGTCCACAGGAACTGGTGCTGGCCTCAGCTCAGAGGGTTTCCAAAGCAAGCTGAGAAGCTGGCCTGGAGACCACAACGGAAGCTTGAGCAGATTGTGCAGTACCATTTCACATGCTATTGTATCCCCTTATGTCACATTTTTCTGTTGCCGACAAGAAATCAGCTAAGGGCAGAGTGAGGAAAAGCTGGTGTAGCAAATGGTCTTCTTGCTGGTTTTCACAAAACAGCCACATTAGGGGAGAGACGCCTCCTCTTGCATTCTGTTTCCACTATCTTGAGTCCATTTCTGAACCCCAGCCAGCTCCCAGCTGGCAGTGTACTACAATGCTGTCATGTCATCAACCCAGTCAAGATGTTCCAGCATTTGTGTATGTGTTGTTGCTTTTTAAACTTGCCAACTTGGCTATTTTCCTATAAGTTGTGTCGAATAATAATTTTTTTAATGTTTAGTTTCTATTCACCCATGAGTGAGCAGATTTTTGGAGATTGCTCAGTATACAGAATTTAGATTGAAAATAGTGACAATGAACATGCAGGCATGTTTAGATATTCAATAACTAATATTTGAACATTAAATTTAATATAAGATAGAACCAAACTTTACTAGAAGATGATTTTGATATTTTGGACAGACTTTAATAATTCTCAAATAAGTTATTTTGTTTACTATGTAAACAGCTTCCTTTTTGACTGTGGTTTACTCTTTTGTCTTAAATGTGTGTATATGTATGTCTGTTGTCTCTAAAGAGTATCCTGGCCAAAGACAAAAATATTAACTGTGAAATAAATGATAATGAAATGACCAGGAGGGGAAAAAAACTGTTTTCTTCCCAAATAGCATATAAATCAAGATGGTTAATTTGAAGGAAGCCTGCATTTATTTATACTTAAAGAAAAAGAGAGTGGATATTTTTAATAATTTGAACATATGGTCTGAGCAGAAGCAGAAAAGGCATTTTTTTAAACTTGATGTCAAGTCATATCACATTATGTTGATTTATACTGCATAAGGTGAGATGCTGAAAAATTTTAATAAATGGATTTTCTTCATTATCTCAAATAAGACAGATTTTTAGGGTATAAATCTAGTAATGTCCCTTGAAATTATAGCTCATCACTGTAATTTGAGTTGCTGGTAGAATTTTTAAACTTATTTTGCTTAATTCTTCCATCCAATGAGGCAATAAATGTGACAAAAGTTGTGTTCAACAAGGAAAGAAAACAAAATAGAAACATTTCCTCACTGTCTCATTAATTTCTTCATCTCTATCAGGACCAGCAATATGACAATAAACAGTGAGAACATTCTAAATTGAAGATTGAAGTGGCAGGCATGAGGAGCTGTGGACAGAAAGCAAAGAGGCCACCAGGGAAGACGTGTGAAGCATGTGGTTACATAGAGGGGGCTGTACCCATGGCACAAAACAGAGTGTGTACACATTTTTTAACGGAGAACCACGTTGCTCTGTAAACCATCATGCAAGCTACAAGGAAGGGAAAATGCTAAATGAAAGGGAACAAAGGAGAAGTCGTGTGTCACACTGCATAGTACTGATCTGAATGCTCTCCATGAGACCATGTCCTGAGAGTTCATCATTTCTGCTTAGGCTAACTCAGATATGAGTTGCTTCAAAAATATAAATATTTACCATGCATAACTTGCACATTTTCTAAGAAGAAAATGAACTTTCAATGTCTAACAGTTTTTGAGAAGAAAGGAAATATAAATAGATTAGTCACTTAATTTTAATCACTGGACTGTGACTTTTTGGAAAACAAATATGTAAACTACTTCAATTAGATATTCATTTTCCTCTGTTTTGTTTATGCTGTATTACTCAAATATGTTCCCTTTCATTAAGTGAATATCTTGATGAAGTATTATACATATCAATACATATCCCTAGAAAATGCAAGAAAGCAAATGAAACAATGATACACATTTAAGTAGGAGCTTGCGATGAGACATCAAGAACATAAAAGGGAACATAATAAATGTCTAAACACCTGAAAGACCATAAACAATGCACACCAACGAGCTGTGTGTGCAAACATGCAAATGGGAAGACATGTTGGGGCCAGAACTGGGCTTGTCTGGTTCACACAGTTGCCAATGTATGACATAAACATGGAAAGATGGCTTCTGGATAAATGAACTAATTTATACCATGTTATCTAAGAATTGAGAAAACAAACATGTACTATGTCTTAAAAATGAAAAGAGGATAAAGAGCCACAACAGTTTCCAATTAGCAGAGAGAATACACTTGTTCTAGAAAGGCCTAAACTAGCTGTTTATTTAGATTCTTCAATTTCATTTTCATTATATCTCAATTTTAACTTTACATTGAAAAGTAAATCTCATATTTGATAATAATTTGTCTAAATAAGTGATGAAATTCAGATAATGAGAATTATAGTTATCAAATTTCACCAAAAAATTTCAAGGAGACGGCAAAATGAATTTAACAATAAAGGGGCAATGATAATTTTGGTGTATTGAAACAAATATTTTAAGACGAGAGAAATATCGAAAGATCACACCGTGAAATATTAAATGTAGTACATATGATTTAGTTTGAGGTAATATAAACAAAGGTAGTAATACACATCAGGGCACAGAGATCCGTTTTGCTATTCACATTATATCAGCATGGAGATAGGATATTAAGGAGTTCAATATAGAGATGACTATAACAGGTCACCTACGAACTGGTTTACAGTCCAAGCTAAGGATGTGACTCTAGAAAGTGAGGACCAGAGACCAGTGGTCACACCTTTTGCCAAGTGGCCAACTCATGATTCTATTCTGCCTGGAGTTTCAGGTTAATATTTCTCCTCTGACAAAGAAAGAGTAATTTCATATTTTACTTAGGGTTCTCCTAATTTGGGTTTTGATAAATAGGGGGAGTATTTTCTCTCTCATATAAAAGCTTAGATGTAGCTCCTGTACAGCCAATATAGAAATGTTTCACGAATGTCCTCCATTTGGAGGTAAATTCATGCTATGAAATAACTGATACTTTCTAGCTATTAAGGTCACATTCCAACCAAAAGGCAATGGTAAAACGAGGAAGTGAACATTGTAGTGTATTGTAAGATAGATAAGCAGGACATAAACAACAACACCTTGCCTTCATTGTATTGGGTATTGCTTAGTCAGTGATCTGGGAATGATTGACAGTTAGGTAAGGTTTCATTCTCTAGAGTAGTTAGCAATCTCGGAAGTAATTTGATAAACATTACTATAAGACGTTTGTAGAACAAAAGAAGGTCAGAAAAATCAGTCAGTCTGACACAGTATTTATTTATAAAACAATAACATTTCCTTCAAGGGTTTCAAAAAGTTGACTTAAAACCTATTTGTTCCAGAGTTACCTTCTATTCATAGAAAATGTGAAACCTGCTGTTGGTTTCAATATTTGCTGAGGATTCTTGTGATTCTTTGTCCATATGGGCAAGTTTTGTCACAAATTAGCAAAACATCATGTAACACATGCCTTTGAACAAAAGAGACCCTGAAGTCATGAGCATTTACTAATATTTTTCTGATGCATGCATGAACTTGTTTGTGGGATCAGCAATATCGTCAATGTCTCCAGCACAGATGAATCATTCATCTTAGAGCACTTTGTTTTGAGATGAAGCCTAGTTTATTGTCCACTTTCAGACTTGCTTCTTCTCTTGCGGTACATTTTGATTACCAAGCTTGCTGGGGGGCTATGCTTTTATTCTTTCATCTATAACATTCAATCAAGTGGTTTGACCTGACTTAATCCCCCGCTGGAATCCATCTGGATCAGATTATAAAACATTCTCCAATTAATTTTTATGTATCTTTTCATCACCCTGACTTGTTTTGTTCTACTCCTTTTCCTCCATCTTTATTATACTTAAGTTATGAAATTATGAGAAAATCAATGTCCAATGTTTAGCATTAGGGTCAGAGTGTACACAGCAGTAATAATGATAATAACCAGTGACAATTATCTGGTCTGCTATGGACATGACAACTTTCAGAGGAATGGTGTCTCAGTTACAGTTAACGCATATTTCAAGGTCTATGTAGAAGGACAAAGCTGTCAGTGATGTGAACAGACCTATATCCCTACAAGGAAGACTAATTAATATGAATAGCTTTCAAATAGCATATCAACCAGTAGTCCTCAAATGAAGAAACTGAAGTATTTTTACCAACATCTACAGTCTGAAATTCACAAAACATTCAATCAATAGGAATTGATAATTAGTGGCAACTAGAATATAAAAGTTGGAAGCAAAGAAGGACTGGTAGCTAGAAAATATGGCCATGGCAAAAGAAACAATGTTAGAAATTGCACCTAGAACTTGGAAAGACCATCAACTTACACATCGTAATGCACTTATTCAACAACATAAATAAAAGTGGACCTCACCACAAGCAATACAAAGGCATTAATTATGTGGAAAGAAACCATGGATACCCTCAATATAATTAGTAATTTCAAAGCCAGAGATTAATTTCAGAACAGATGATGAATTAATTGCCTATATACAAGTTCAACTAGAAGTTAAAAAATATTAAAATAAGCGCATGACATTTTAAATATCAGCCTCCACAATTCTGAGCCCAGAAAAAAATGGTGACTGGCTACAATTACTCACTGTTCTGAAAGGGAGCACATTAGAAAGTCCTGGGAAGAAAATGTGGAACAAAAATCAAAAGCATAAAAGAGACCAGGCTGTCTGGTCGGATAGAGACTGATGCAACATCAGAGATTATAGTACTTAGCTACCCTTCAGGTCTTAAAGTGAATTCACCAATATGGGTCAATTTTGCAGTCAAATAATACGTAGGTCTATAAGTGGAATATTACTGTCCTGAGGTATGCAAACCATAGCATAAGCAGCTCCTAGAGACAAAGGGGCAAAATTTACCCAAGAACATATTTCCGAAGACTTAGGAAAGAAACAGGAACTGGAATATGAAATACAGGGAGGGAGGGAGATAAATGATGCTAAATTGTGGGGATCGCAATCAATGGAATGAAACAAAACATGAATAAATTGTTGAAACATAATTGATATATTTTGTAAGTTTTTACCCCATTCACAATTAAAAAGTTAAAACAAAGCAAAAGCAAGCCCATTACAGACAAAATATCTGAATTCAGGTATCATCAATAATAGATTTGATGTGTTGGACACTAATGACCACACAAATTGTGGGACAACATAAAGGGCATCTTGCATGAAGAAAGCAAAAGTGTTAGATCTCTGTAGCTAAATCTATACCTCGGTCCTTGGCTCCTCACAAGAAAGAATTCAAGGCGAAACCTGGTTCGTGATCCAAGTGAGTTTTATGAGAGTTAGAAGAAGTTTCAGGTTTACACGGCACCCGAGGGGCTCCTCCCGAGCGTACAGCTTGTCTGCAAACTGCTCAGAATCACGCAAAAGTGTCCCAAAGTTCCTCCAAAGTTCTGCCAAAGTTCTCTAGGCTCCTGCCTTTTCAAGGATTCCACAGGGAGGTGCGGTAGACGACCCCGGATCAACCCCATTGGCTGAATTGAATTCACCTGGCCTAGGTGGGCCAATTCAGGTTCACGCCCACCCATGCCTTCCTACCAGCAGGAAACCCAAGCCTCAGGGCATATGCAGGGCGCCACTCCTTTGTTCCCATAGCTTGGCCCTCTGGGCATGTGTTAATGGACATTCCTCAGCCCTACACTAGCCTACCTAACAAAAGCTCATAGTAAAGGTAACCAGTCAACATAAATATGTAAAGGTAATAAGTAAAAGTAAATAATAAAATAATAAGTAAAGTGTTAAATTGGAGGAGACTTTTAAATTAGCTCTTGAATGTTGAATAATTCAAGTAAATGGAAGAAATGATGAAGTAAAGGCACTGAATAAATTTCGAAGGGTTGCTCAAAAAGGCAGTCAAATACTTTAGTTAGATGTGAAAAGACCTGGACTCATGAAAGCAAATGAGAATAATTTAATCCCATTTCTCAAGGTGAAAGAACTGAAGAAAAATTCAAACCTCAAGTTGAAATAATGAAAGATTCAACAGGCTATATCTTGAGTAACTGAGGGAGCATACAAAGAAAATGGAGGCATTGACCCAAATAAGCTTATGGTCAAATATTTCAGGAGATAGCATCTCATCGAGATCTTAACAGTATTGAAAGAAGAAGTCCCATTGTCCTGCAGGCTTTGGTGAAAAATGAAAGCACAAGGAATTGATCAAATACAAATTGAGATGCGTCAATAAATAAATGCAATACGAGAATAGCTTTCTGAACCATGTCAAGAAATGCTGACGACACCCATGTGGCTAACTCAATGAAAAGATTCATATTCATGGTCATTCCAAATAAATTCAACAGACTATAAAGTTTACAGATAGATTCAATAGAATGTAGAAATTATTGAACCATATCAGCAATATCACTCAGAAGTAATATTTTGCTGAAAAAAATGAAAAGTATATTTGCAATAGTATAATGAAATAATTGCATCTTCCAAAGATCAAGCTTATTTGGATAGGGCATGCAATGACGAATATCCCTGATGATGTCAGATGTATCTGAAAGCAGAGAACATAAAATATATCATTCTATATTTTATTAACAATGCACAGGTTATTTGACTGTGTGGATCATAACAAATGCTATACAGTATTGCAGAATATAGACATTTGGAGCACTTAATTGTATTCAAATGCAAGCAAGGTTACCCAACGTGAACAGATTTCAGGGCAACTCCAGACGACAAACAGATGAAAAAAGGAATCAGCTGCCCACTTAGGAGGAGCCACTGAAAAGCTTGTGCACAGCTTGAATGAAACATGGTCATACACTGAAGACCTAATGAATAAAGTAGCGCATTGTTCTAGACAGTGCAGGAAGATGGGCCCTTGGGGCAGAGAGCACTCAAATGTGACTGAAGAGGAGCCTATTGCTCCAAATGAAGTCAACCACTGTGATGCAGTTTCATGTGAGAATGTGGTCTTAGGGATCCTCATTTGCTGAGGCACAACCTAAGATAAGGAGAAAAATCGACCAGTGATCAGAACTTGAAATGTTTGAAGTATGAATCTAAGAAAATTAGGCATCATCAAAAATGAAATCGGTATAAACAAGGGTATCCTAGGCATTAATGAGCTGAAATTGACGGTAATTGGCCATTGTGAATCAGAAAATCATATGGTTTGCTGTGAATAACACAATCAAGAGGAATAGTATTGTGTTCATTGTCAAAGATTGTATTCGACCTTGAAATATGATGCTGTCTTAGATAAGATGATACCTATGTGCCTTCAAGGAGATCCAATCATTGAAACTATTATTTAAATTTATGCAGCAACCACAAAATCTAGTGATAAACTGAAGAATTCTACCAATGTCTCCAGTCCCAAATTGATTAAAAATGCAGTGGAGATGCATGCATAATTATTGATGATTGTAATGAAAAAATTTGAAGCAAAGAAGAAGGAACAGTTGTTGGAAAATATGATCTCGGTGATAGAAAAGTGCTGGAGATCACAAAATGAAATTTTGCAAGGCCCCTGATTTGTTCATAGCAAGCACCGTTTTCAACAACACAAAAAGTGACCACACATGTGGACTTCTCCAGATGAAGTGAACAGAAAGAAAATTGACCACATCTTTGGAAAGAGACAATGGAGCAGCTCAATAGCAGCACTTAAAATTGGGCCAGTGGCTGATCGTAGAAGAGGCCATCAATTGCTCATTTATAAGTTCAGGTTGAAGGTGAATAAAATTCAAACAGGTCTACAATAATAAAAATGCAGCCTTGACTATGCCCCACCTGAATTTCAAGAACATCTCAAGAACTGATTGCTCGCTTTGTACACTAATGACATAAGGCCTCATGAACTGTGGGAGGACATCAAGAACATCATATAGAAAGAAAACAAAAGGTCAATATAAAGGAAAAAAAGAAAAGATTAAAGTGTGTTTGAAGAGATTCTGAGACTTGCTTTTTTTGAAGAGTAGCTAAAGGAAATGGAAAACAACGATGAAGTTGAAGAGCTAAACCGAACCTTTCACAGGGCAGCTCAAGAAGTCAATAAAATGCTATAATGAAATGTTCAAAGACTAAGAGTTAGAAAAACAAAAAGGGAGAATAAACTGAGCATATCTTAAAGTAACTGAAGAAAATATTCAAGCCTTAAATTGAAATATTGAAAAGTTCTATGGGCAAAATATTGAATGATGCAGGAAGAACCAGAATGAGACTGTAATAGATTCTCTCATGAGTTTATATAATCTCATGCATGCAAGTCGCAGTAAGCAACTGGAAGGGGTTGCATTAGAGGCAAACATGAAACAGGAGGGCGATGAGCTAGGAGTAAACACACAAGAGGAAGGGGAGTTATTAAAGGCACATATGTGCCTTGAAGGTACAGAAGTAACAAGATGGGTGGATTCTAGAGTTAACACTGAAGCTTAACCTTGGTGGTCTCTGAGCTGGATTGACCTTCAGCATCCCTGAGCTCTCCTCCAGGGGAACAATCTATGATCCTTATGAGAAGAGAGTGGGCACTACTAAAGGTGGGACACAATAGGGTCTGATTGCCCTTGAAGGCAGACAACTTTCAGGCAAGTAGCCTTCAAGCAATTGACCTTCAAGTGTATATGGCAGCAACTTAAGATGGAGGACATCCTGGGGAATACCTTTTACTTGGGAGAATGAGTGGGATGCATCTTCATCCTAGAAACGTAGAGGTCACCCTCCACAGGAGCCCCCAGCCTTCCAGACTCCTAATATATGAGTGTAGAGAATTTGTCTGCGTGCACTCTCTCTGGTTCTGTTTCCCATAGCTTTGGATTGGTGACATACCAACTGCTATTTTGTCCATAATGATTGACTATAGTCATTCTGTAAATTCATTGTTTAAAAATATATTAATATTATGAAGTTGCTGTGTAAAATTTATAGCTCGATATGCTATACGCACATAAAGCTGTAAGCAATCAAATACTTCTACTCATAAGATTGCTATATATGTTGAAAACTACAATATTTCTTTTTATCTAAATAAATGCATAAATCATGTTTCTTTCTAAAATATGTTACATTTAATAATACATTGCGTTTTAAAACTAGGCATTCATATATACATCACCCTTACTCAATAACTTTGTTTCTATTTAGTTGGATTTTCTTGCATACAGGTGTTACATTATCCATTATTAAATTAAACATATAGCTAAAGGATCTCATAAGTTACCAGTTTTTACTATTGAAACAAAAATTAGTAGAATCGTTGAAATGTTATGTATAATACTAAAACCAGAAGCATCTGTTAACTTAATAAGATCATGACTAGTATTTATTGTATTAATATGAAAAAATAGAAAAATACAGTTTGAGTGAATGCAAATAATATGGATCAAGCATGTCTTACCTTTGTACTGCCACCAAAGAGACAATATAGCAGATTTTGGTCTCTGAAGATTGAAAATACAAAATGTACTTTGGGAAAAAAAGCTCATTGTTGGTAGAGGGAAGAAAATCAAATAAGAGACTTGAATGTCTTCTATTTTATTTGTTTTATGTCTTATTGTATTTGGCCATTGATCATTGTATGTTTCAGTTCACTTTTTTGCTTGTTCTTTATGACACTTAGAATAGAATGAGGATTTCAATGATGTTGCCCAAAGATCATCACATAGATTTAATCAGCCTTACAAAACATCACACTCTCCATCAGAGGATCTTCCATTTCTATATTCTGCTAAATAAAGGTGTCAAAGATAAGCCCTGATTTTCATTCAGGCAATTTATTTTAAAATTATAAAAGATAGAAGTTCTTATGGAAATGTATAAAAATGTGGTTTTAAAATCATCATTTTTATATCAAAACATTTACATATCTTTAAAGATATTCTATAAAGAGTCAGAATAGTTCTTGAGTCTATTACTTACTATACTTTCAGATGCTATATGAATTTCCGAGGAAGAAATAATCATAGCTAAAGTCATTAAAAACCATACCAATCTATATTTTTCATATGAGAAGAAAAAATCCATTTTATGGACAATTTGACAATATGAATGGTACTTAAGTTTGCATGTACACTGTACTAAATTTCATTTTAATTAGAAATTATTATCTAACACTAAAAGTAATATGTATTTATTGTAGTCATTTTAGATTGAGAAAATACTAAAGAACATAAAGCCGCCTGAATTCCTCCCAGAAGAAACAATGTCAATTTATTGCAAATATCTTTGAGAAACTCTTTTGGCACCCACCAAGTTGACAGTCTTCTGAGGCTGAGATGTTTGCTTAAAATTGAAAGGCTGATCTATGTGAGACCCCAACTTCAGTAGCTATTGTAGCAATGGTAATTTTATGGTGTTCTACCAGTTTATGGACTTCAGCCACAGGTTGTTCATTCATTGAGCTTGATGAACTCACTGGTCTTTCCTCCCTTGACTCACATGTAAGGTTTTTCCAGCTCTCCTTAAAATGATTGGTCCATCTAAAAACTATTGTTTTAGGTGGGATGGCGTTCCTGTAAATCCATGGCAAAGCTTCAGTGATTGGAGATGTCCACTTGAGTTGTTTTTTGGTTTTCATTTTATATTACACCTGACTTTAAAATTGTTTTTGTATGTGACAAAACAAAAAAGAATCTTTTTTTAAGACACCTTAACAAAATTAAAATAAATATATTACTTGGAGAACTTTTCTGCAGCCATCCACGGATTGCAGAGGTAAATTTAAAAACATTTGTTTTGAATGAACCTGTGTGTGTGTGAACTTGAAAAAAAAAGATAATCATATTGAATAGTTTTATATGTCATAGTATTGGGTATTGGGACTACTCTACAAATGCCATGTCATATTGTATTTTATTAAGCATATGTAAACAAGTAAATGTGCTTAATATATACTTAATATATGCTTAATTAATGCTTGCATATATACTTAACATATACATGTATATATTAAGCATATTAAAAACAAGTTTATTTAGCAGCCTTTAAGTACACCAGTATTATATAATTACACTTATTTACAATAATTAATTTACTTAACATTTATTAAACATTTCATTTCTGGTTAATCTTTGTTACTTAAATAATATTATTTACAGATTATCTATATAATAAGCTCCTCAAACTCTCCAGAGATGGAGAAAAATAGACTGCCTGTCTGTGTTTCTTAAAAAAAAAAAAAAAGTTTTAGCAGGATATAACCTTTTTCATTCATTTACCTATTGTCTGTGGCTACTTTCCTGCAATAATAGCAGAATTATGTAGCTGTGACAGGGACCATATGGTGCAAACAGACTATAATATTACTAACAGTCCCATTACAGAAAAGACTGCCAACTCCAACATAGGGGGAAATCTTAGACGTGGAATTTCTTATTATAGGCATATGAATAATTATTATAATATCCAACATAATTCGTAGCCCTGATAGAGTTTGGCTAATGTGTTACCAATACGGTTAATTGTTTGCCCCTATCACCGGTTTCATTCGAGAAAAATATAGTAGTCAACTTCCTTAAGGATTGACGTGCTGGAAAACATTTTGGAGCAATTCTATCCAGCAGCCTTCCTTTGAGTCAAAATGGGTTTTGGTGTAGTTTGGTGTAAATGTACTTGAATATTTTCTTCTCAAGGATCTGAGCTTTTAGCAGGGGGAGAGCACAGTGAGCAGGAGTAAATAGTCAATCTTTGGCATGTTAGAAGCTACCCTTTAACTGACACCCCCCACCTCCCCCAGCAAACATTAAAAAATTACGACGTAACTTCTACTAATAAAAGGAGCTTCATGTTTTGTGTGTGTGTGTAAAAAATCTATGACCTTTTCATTTCTTTTTTCTATAGATTTGGAAAAACTCTATTGTATGTTCGTAAACAGAGTACTATTTACTTTCCATAAGATATTTAGAAATCATGATTTTGCAATCATAATACTCACTTGTTCTTGGCCCTCCACCTGCATGTGCTCCTTCGGCCTTCCAGTGACATCGCTGTATTGTCAGGT
Source organism: Echinops telfairi (assembly GCF_000313985.2). Taxonomy (NCBI): domain Eukaryota; kingdom Metazoa; phylum Chordata; class Mammalia; order Afrosoricida; family Tenrecidae; genus Echinops; species Echinops telfairi. Next base: position 41,808,436 of record NW_022104341.1, read on the forward strand.
GATGCTTGAAGTATTTGGCAGCAGCCAGGAGAGAATTATTCAAGAGAATAACGGGCTGTTTGGGTTTCTCCCTACCATGTGCGCACATGCAGATCCCCGGGCATACCCCAGCACACGTCACTCTCCTTTCACTCCCCAAGCAGATTTTCATCCTTTACCATTGGTTTTGCCTTCCTAAATCAGCAAAGCAAATGAATGAAAGATAGTCTGGGCCTGAGTGTTGTTTCTCAATATCTTGTCTTTGATCTTCTATTAAAAAAGGTTGTGAAGTATTTATGGTCCTTTCTGTGAGTGTATTATTAAATGCCACACATACAATATATATAAACCTACACTTAGAAAATGCTGACTATTATAAAGCTAGCAAACCTAAATAGAGAAAATATATTTTTCTTTTATGTAGTACAAATATATTACACTTGATTTTATGTTCCAAGAAAATTCTGAGAAAATGATGTTAATGTAATGCTTTGTGTAAATAACAACTAGGTGTGAGGATATGTGGGTACTGTTTTAGAAAAAACACTATCAGTCAGGGCGACATAAAAATGTGCAGTATTTCAGCAGAAAATTAGTATTTTTATTTAATATTCATGTAGTTATTACAATAAAAACACACATTGTAAGCCCAGTTTATATGTATCAATATATCTATGAAGCTAAAACTAATTTAAGTTTTGAATCTTCAAGTGTACTCCAGTTCCACCAGTCATCTACCTCTGAGCTGATACGGTATGACACTGGCCATTTTGTGTCAGATGACTGTGTATTTACTGTGCCAGGACTGACAAAGCCAAGAGGAATGGCATCACATTTATTGTCAAAAGAACAGTTCAGGACCTGTCTGGAATTAAAATGCTTCATATGGATAAATTCAATACATCTAAAAACAAGTCCAGGTAACACAATCATTTTTCAAGTTTATGTACCATGTACCAGACACTAATTAATAATAAAGAAATTGAAGAAGTCTACCAATTTCTTCATTTGAAATTGATCATGCATGCAACTGAGATTCAATTAGAAAATGAAAGTTGGCAACACAGAGGAAGGGAGGGAAAACCTGGGCTTGGAGAAGGAAAGACAGATAGAGATCACATGGTAAAATTTTTCATGACCAATGAATTCTTCATTGCAAATATCTTTTCAACAACATAAACAAGTCCAATGAGTTTCTTCATTGCAAACCCCTTTTTTTCGACAACATAAATGGTGATGGTCCATACAGACTTCACCAGGTGGAATTCACAGGAATCAACTGGCTATGGCAAGACA
>NW_022104341.1:41811356-41812790 GCF_000313985.2 Echinops telfairi
GCATCAGGGTATTGTTGCTGCTGGCAGATGGATCTTGTCTGAAAGCAAAGAATGCCAGAAAGAGAGATACTTGTGTTTTAATGTCTATGAAAAAGCATTTGGCTCTGTGGATCATAACAAACTGTGAATAACCCTGAGAAGAATGAAATCTCCAGAACGCTTCATTGTACACATGTAGAACCTGCGCATAGACAAAGGGACAGTTTGAAGAGATCAAGGAACTGTGGTTTTGTCAGGAGCCATGGAGTCGGTTCTGACTCATAGTGACTCATGTTCGACAGAGGGAAGCACCACCAGTCCTGGCCAGCCGGACAGTTTTTCCTTTGCTTGAGCCCATTGTTGCAGCTACTATGTCAATCCATCTTGGTGCAGATCTTTTTGGCTGCCCCTCTACTTTGCCAAATATCATGCCCTTTTCCAGCGACTGCTCCCTCCTGATAACCTGTCCGAAATTGTGAGATGAAGTTTTAAGGAATATTCTGATTGAACTTCTTCCATGGATTTGATTGTTCTATTGGAAATCTGTGATATATTCAATATTCTTCACCAGCACCATAATTCAAATGCATACATACTTATTTCTTTCTTATTCAATATTCAACTTTTATACACTGTGTGGTTTAAAGTTAGAAAAAAAAATGTGCCAGGGCTGTTTTCTATCACCACACGTATTCATTCTGTATGCTGGGGACATCATCTGAGAAGCTACGCGATATGAAGAAGAAAATGGCATCAGTATTAGAGGGAGGCATAGTAGCAACCTGTGATATGCAGATGACCCAAGCAAGAAGTACTTGAAGCATTTATTTATAATGGTCAAGGACTGACCTCTTCAGTATGAGTTGCAATTCAATGTAAAGAAAACCAAAATCCCCACAACTGGATCAATGGACAACATCATGATAAGCGGAGCAAGAGTAATGTCAAGGATTTCATCTTTCCCAGGTCAACAGTCAATGCTCACGTGAGTTTCAATCAAGACATCAACCAGGATGTCACACAGAGCAAATCTGCTGCACAGGACCTCATTAAAGCAGGTCTAAGACACACCTGACCCAAACCCTAGTATTGTCAATCACTTCATTTGCATGTGACAATTGGACAATAAGAAACACCAGAGAAGAACTGATGCATTTGAATGATGGTGTTGATTAAGAGTATTGGACGGTCCCATGGACTACCAGAACAACCCAGGCTACATGGAGGAAGCACAGTCAAAGTGTTCCTTAGACATGAGAAGGGTGAGAGCTCTTCACAGGTACTTGAACCTGGTTTTAGGCGAGACCAGTGCTTGAAAACAGGGATCAATCTTGCTAAAGTTGAAAGTCAGTGAAGAGGAAGACCCTCACTCAGCAGGACGACACGTGGGCTGCAACCATGAGCTCAAATAAAGCCATGGGAAGGCCAGCTAAGGGAGTTGCGTAGTTATGAATA
>NW_022104341.1:41814042-41815170 GCF_000313985.2 Echinops telfairi
ATCCCTGAGGAGAAGCCACATGGACCTACCCTGATGCAGCCCTGGGTGCTGGAGCAGCCATGTGGAGACCCCTGCCAGTGCTGAGATGCTTACACACTCACTGCCTCAGCTTTCATCCTGTAGTCGGCATCATTGTGTATGTTTTGGGAGATGCAGGAGGACTTTGTGGATTTGTGTCAGACATACGAGTTAATGTTGGACTTGTGGGCTTGATAGCATTGGGTTGGGATGTTTTCTTGATGCGCTCTTAACCTTTATATAAAACTCTCTCTTATACATATGAGTTTCTATGGATTTGTTTCTCTAAAGTACGAATACTAAAACATTAATTTTTGTGAATTGATAGTTCTGAGACTTAGTTAAATGTTATCTTCTGTGACTTGAGAATCCCAGATTTCATTTTTTAAGCCCCACTTTTTTGAGGGCAACTATATATAAAAAGACCTTTGGCGAGATTAGTTGTGAAGATTAAACTAGTAATAAGTTCTCTTAAAAGAAACAGAAATATTTCCTTAGTACAGAAAAAAAATGTTAATAATTTTATCCAGGTGAGATTTATTTTCAGCTAATTAATTAATTAATTAATTAACAGTAATACAAAGGAGTCTCTGTGTCTTACAAACAGTTTGAAACCACTTAGAAGGGCCTTGAATATCAACCCTAGTGATCTGTTCTTGAAAGATCGAAGTCTTATAAACTCCATGGTGCAGATATAATCCGGATGCTCAGGGGCCCACCAGAGTCGAAATCGCCCAGATAGCAACTAACAACAACAATTTATAAATGTCTCTCCTTTAGCACTCTCCATCTTTCAGCTGATTTTTAATAATTCATTGCAATAGCCAGATCGGAATTGCAATAGCAGATTCCTCATCACCCTTGGACTTGGAGTGTGGAATAAAAACGCACAGTTGGTTCTGGTCACCAGTATAAACACCCAAAGCCCATTGTCTGTCTCATATCTTTGCTCTGTGGAGTAGACAAACAGAGCCAAACATAGGTGGGTTCCAGCGATGTATACTACTCTACATGTTCACTCTATAGATGGTGGTATTAGCTGTCATTCATTCTATCTAACACAGACTCAATGCAAAACACAATAAATTCTACCTGATGATGCTCTCGTGA
>NW_022104341.1:41816388-41817695 GCF_000313985.2 Echinops telfairi
ACTAAATGTTTGACTAGCAGGGCTCTCAAATGGTTTTATGACTGTCCAAATTGGCCTTGGCAGAACAAAAAGATTCTTCCCCACCTGAAGGGTTAGATCGTTAAGAGTAGATGAATTCTGCAGACATTTTCATAAGACAACTTTGAGGCATATGGTTAGCAGATTAAAGAAATAATTCAGTGGGCAAATGCTTATCGTGCCAAACTATTTCCATTACGAGAGGGACTTTCCTCTTAATTATGGATATGATGCTGTTGATCATTTCTGTCAAGAAGATTTTGACTCAAGGCCACGCCATATGTACAACTGCTATTACAAAAGGCTTACTCGGGCTCGGGGTTTTCAGAAGCAGACCGCCAACTTGTCTAGAAGATGCCTCTCAATCTACTGTCTTCCAGGTAATTCCAACTCACAGTGATGCTATAGGACACAGTCCACTGGATCCAAGGCAGAAAGCCTCATTCTATATGGAAACAGAGAACCTCATTCCCCCTCCTACGACCCCCAAGCAGTGACTGCTGAGTTTGATTTGCTAATATTGCAGTTAGCAGCTCAATGCTTAACCCACAGTACCACTAGGGCTCCTAAGGTGCCTCTGAACTCACCGCCATTGAATAAATTCTGACTCATAGTAACTTTATAGAACACACTAGAACTGCCCTCTGGGTTTTTGAAACCATAATTCCTTACAGAGTAGAAGCCCTTGTTTTTGCCAATGATCTTGTTTTTGCCGATGACCTTGCTGTTGGAAGTGGAATGCATACCACATTATACCACTAGGGCTCTAGGACTGCTCATACTTCTAATCTTTCAATTAGTGGCCAAGTGCTTAAATGTGCTACTCGGTTACTATGCAAATTATTTTGAGAATTTAAAGGACAACAGCAAAACAACTACCTGTGATAGCTTTTTGATGTCTATAGGTACTAAACTTGAACTATAATTCCCAGAATTTATTTTTAGTATGTTTTCTGTTATGTAGTCCGTTGTTCCAAAGGAGCCTTGGTAGCAAAGAATCTCGGTATGTCTCAGGCTTCTAACCTCTATGTCAATAGTTCAAAACCACCAGCCCCTCTGTGGAACAAAGATGAAGCTTTGTAGTCCTGTGAAGAATTGCAGTATCAGAATCCCTCAGGGGCAGTTCAACTCTGTCCTTTAGGTCATATGGGTCTGAATCAACTCCACGACAGTGAGATATTTCTGCTCTAGTATGTTTCCAATCATGGGATCGGAGGAGGTTTGGTGATAAGCTCATGTTTGAATACTGCCATGAGCATCTTGTATTCAGAAACTGCCTGTTTATCAAT
>NW_022104341.1:41817795-41819102 GCF_000313985.2 Echinops telfairi
ACTAAATGTTTGACTAGCAGGGCTCTCAAATGGTTTTATGACTGTCCAAATTGGCCTTGGCAGAACAAAAAGATTCTTCCCCACCTGAAGGGTTAGATCGTTAAGAGTAGATGAATTCTGCAGACATTTTCATAAGACAACTTTGAGGCATATGGTTAGCAGATTAAAGAAATAATTCAGTGGGCAAATGCTTATCGTGCCAAACTATTTCCATTACGAGAGGTACTTTCCTCTTAATTATGGATATGATGCTGTTGATCATTTCTGTCAAGAAGATTTTGACTCAAGGCCACGCCATATGTACAACTGCTGTTACAAAAGGGTTACTCGGGCTGGGGGTTTTCAGAAGCCAACCGCCAACTTGTCTAGAAGATGCCTCTCAATCTACTGTCATCCAGGTAATTCCAACTCACAGTGACGCTATAGGACACAGTCCACTGGATCCAAGGCAGAAAGCCTCATTCTATATGGAAACAGAGAACCTCGTTACCCCTCCTCCTCCCCCCAAGCAGTGACTGCTGAGTTTGATTTGCTAATATTGCAGTTAGCAGCTCAATGCTTAACCCACAGTACCACTAGGGCTCCTAAGGTGCCTCTGAACTCACCACCATTGAATAAATTCTGACTCGTAGTAACTTTATAGAACAAACTAGAACTGCCCCTCTGGGTTTTTGAAACCGTAATTCCTTAGAGTAGAAGCCCTTGTTTTTGCTGATGACCTTGCTGTTGGAAGCGGAATGCATACCACATTATACCACTAGGGCTCTAGGACTGCTCAAACTTCTAACCTTTCAATTAGTGGCCAAGTACTTAAATGTGCTACTAGGTTACTATGCAAATTATTTTGAAAATTTAAAGGACAACAGCAAAACAACTACCTGTGATAGCTTTTTGATTTGTACAGGTACTAAACTTGAACTATAATTCCCAGAATTTATTTTTAGTATGTTTTCTGTTATGTAGTCTGTTGTTCCAAAGGAGCCTTGGTAGCAAAGAATCTGGGTATGTCTCAGGCTTCTAACCTCCATGTCAATAGTTCAAAACCACCAGCTCCTCTGTGGAACAAAGATGAAGCTTTCTAGTCCTGTGAAGAATTACCGTCTCAGAATCCCTCAGGGGCAGTTCTACTCTGTCCTTTAGGTCATATGGGTCTGAATCAACTCCACGACAGTGAGATATTTCTGCTCTAGTATGTTTCCAATCATGGGATCGGAGGAGGTTTGGTGATAAGCTCACGTTTGAATCCTGCCATGAGCATCTTGTATTCAGAAACTGCCTGTTTATCAATGTGACTTTGAGTGATACTG
>NW_022104341.1:41821531-41825099 GCF_000313985.2 Echinops telfairi
CAATTACATTTATCCCTAACCCCTAGCCATTCTTCCTGATTGTCTGTAGACAACAAGGCTAAATTCTTGTCCATGAGGTTCCAACTGACTTATAATAATTTTTGTGGGGGAGTGGATTGTCTGTACAACAGACTTTGGGATGATGAGTTATTCTCCAAACTGCATAAGACAGTTTGTTAAAATCAATATGTATATCATTTTATTATCTTCTTCGTCAGTGCACCCTGACCAACAGATTATGCAAGGAAGAGTAACCTGATGCTAGAGTTTCTGTCAGATATTGCTGTCAAAAACCAAAAACAAAAAGAGAAACACTGTATTCTCTTTATAGCAACTACATTGCTGTTATAATAACTATAACAACATTTCCAAGAATGTTGTTCTTTTTAAGTTTAATAACTAAAAAAGAAATTAGGTTTATAAGAACTAACTTTTCCGTTCCAAAAATTATGTCAAAAGACAGGTAAAATAATTTTTAAATAAGCAAGTTATCATAAAGTAAAATAAATTTTTAAAATTATATATTTTAGTTTGAAAATTTGTAAACATGCTGAGTAAACAATAGGCAAAGTCCACATAACATTTGTGCTTGAGATTCTTTCAACCAGACTGTTGAATGACATAGGGTGCAACATGATGGTAGTAGTATCTTCACATTAATGATATTTTTGCTTTAGGTAATTTCTTGCAACTCAGTCAAATTATGTTTGTCATAAAAAATAAGTTTAGGTCAATTGCATTGTTATTTTGGCTCTCCCATAATGAATCCTATTAACTATCAACAGTTTGTATTACAGAGTGTAACAAAAAGATCACTGTTAGAAAAATTAATAAATTCTTATTTTTGGTTTCTCTATTTTTAAAAAAAGAAATCATTTAATTGGGGGCTCTTATAGCTCTTGTAACAATCCACACATCATCAATTTTATCAAGCACATTTGTACATATGTTGCCATCATCGTTTCTAAAACATTTTCTTTTTACTTGAGCTCTTGGTATCAGCTCCTTTTTTCCTCCTCCTTTCCCCACCCTTCCACCCTTGTGAACCCTTGATAATTTATAACTTGTTTTTATTTTCTTATTTTACACTATCTACTCTCTCCTTCACCCATGTTTCTGTTATTGGTCCCCTTGGGGAGGAGGAGAGTTTTACATCATTATTGTGATCTGTTCCCCCTTTCTCTCCAGTCTCCCTCCCCTTTCCTCCTACCCCCATGGTATTGCTACTTTCATTATTGGTCCTGAGGGATTTATCTGTCCTGGATTCTATCTGTCAAGAGCTCTTATCTATACCAGTGTATATGCTCTGGTGTGGCCAGATTTGTAAGGTAGAATTGGGGTCATGATAGTGGAGGGAGGAAGCAATAAAGAACTAGAGGGAAGCTATATGTTTCATCAGTGCTGGCTGGCCTGCCCCTTCCTTGTGATCCTTCTGTAAGGGAATTTTAATTGTCTGCAGATGGGCTTTGGGTCTCCACTCTGAAGCCCCTTGTTTGCATTAAAATGGTTGCTTGTTTTGGGTCTTCTGATGTCTGATACCTGATCCCATCAACACCTTATAAGCACATGGGTTGGTTCTCTTTAACAAGACTTTATTGATGGTTCTAAATAAGATGTTAATGATGGAGTTATTCAAGAAAAAAATTACCTTTTTCTTATAATATTTCATTTCTGTATTAAGAAAACAGACTAAATTCAATTATATAGATAACAGGTTTGGTGTTTTACAGTCCTCATTTAAGGTATATGAATAAGAAGCTTACTGAGTGATTAGGACCACTAGGACATGTAACATTGACGTAAAGTACAATAACTTGTATTTTGTTGTCATTGTTGATGAATACATAAAATAATAACTAAAAAATATTGATTGAGCACCTATGTTCAGGACATTATTCTAGATACCTTGTATAAACCAAAGATAAAGCACATGTATTCTTATTTTGTGCAATATATAGTCTGGAATTCACTAGTTCTTATTTTCAAATTTATAAAAAAAAAACATGGTTTCTTTAAATTAACTAACTACTTCTCTTAATTACCAAGAAGTTTATTGAGAGTGATGGGAATAGTACAGTTTGCCCTGAAGAACCATGTTTTAATAAATAAATAAACCTAGATGAGATTCTGAAGAAATGCATGTAAAACCAGATGCAATGGTTTTATATATGGCATAGTTAACATAGTTAATATTTCTCTAGTATTAATGTTTAGTTCTACAGGAGAAATTCTTGATAAATTAGGGAAATTAATTTGTTTGTACTTCATTTCATCCCTTAATTGCTTAACTAAAAATCTGGCTTGCCACTTTATTTTATGACATTATTTTACCCTTCAAGCACACCTGATCTTTATTTGTCCAAAACCTGAGCATTTATAAAATATCCTTTTGCTGTTATGATTTATAGAAGTTGTCTACATTGTAAGAACTAAATTTTATTCCATAAGGAAGCATTTCAGCATAGAAGGCAACGTGCTGACTGCAGACACAGTAGCATTTTCTAGTCTTCCTTTTCCAGTAAGTCATCTGCAATATTGCACAGTCTTGGCAGGATAATTTCTGTGCCCACAGTTGTTTTGCCATTAGTTTGTTCAACTGGATCCTATTCAATATGCACTTAATGTGAATCTATTTCTAACTTTTTTTTCTTTTACAGTTTGAGTAGCCCCAGAAAGGCAAACTATGGCCCATTGGGTAAATTCAGTTTAGCATCTGTGTTTTAATATATGAAGTTGGTTTAGAATGTAGCCATTCCACTGCGTTTATATATTTTCCCTGGCTGCTTTCAGCCAATAACCAAAGAAGTAGTAACTTTGACAGAGCTCATAGGTTCTGTTTGGTAGATAGACTCTTAAATTTCCCCCTCCAACCCTTATATTGTGAATATGATGGGATTACATATTTTTGATTATATTAATTTTTAAAGAAAAGAAGATTTGGTAGATGTATGTAAATTTCAAGTAAACCAAACTGCAGAACCCATTACCATCAAATTGATTCAGACTCATGTTGTAGTGGTTGTGAGGTGCCAGGGATTTGTTTCCAACTCACGGCAACTCTGTGTACAGTAGAGCAAAACATTGTGAGTCCCGGTCCAACCTCACAATTGTCGCATGTTCAAGCCCACCATTGCAGACTTCTATTTGGCATAAATTAAATTTTTTTATCCACTCCATGGACGTTGATTTCAGTGACACAACTTAATCTACTCCCAGGAGAACTCAACTTGCCATCCAATCTCATTTATTTTCAAGGGTTTGGAATGTGTCTTCTAAAAACCTGGTTTTCTTGTCATTTGCAAATGAGTGACAGATTCTTACTCATTCAAATAATATTGTGGCCTTTATCAGGGCAGCCATATTTTTAATTAGGTTTAACTTTCCCTTCAGGATGTGTTATCATGACCATGATTAAGATTTGTGAAACCATAAGTCTTGTATATTTGTGATGGGACTTAGTAACTTACAATATGACTTACCTGTGAGAGACTTGAGAGATTAAAGCATACCCTATCTTGCTAACCAGAACTAGCGTTGGGGATTAGGAAGCCTAAAAAAAATTAGCTAT
>NW_022104341.1:41825666-41833357 GCF_000313985.2 Echinops telfairi
TTCTACATGTTGTTCCCGAGTCTTCTATTCTCCTAAAAATTGGTGAAAAAATGGACAAATTCATACTTTTTAAAATGAAGAACTATATAAAAAAAACTCACAAGTTGAAACAGGAAAGAAGTGATTTGATTGGCTAATTCCTAATTATTCCTTAAGTGTCTGCTCAAACATGACTTCATAAGGCTTAACCTTCTTGCCAGCATGGTTTAAGTAAACTCTCTAATAAAGTTTTCATTTTAAACTCAACCCTTATTCCAATTGCATAGTATGTAGCAATATGTATAATTGTATATTTATGTCTATAATTTCTTGATGTAGGGAGCACAGAAGCATTGGTTTATTCACTGGTATGTCTCCAACTCTCTTCTCATAAGGGTGCCTTACAGCTCTGCACAAAGCAATATAATTTGAGAAACAAATGTTTCAAAACCTTATCATGACACTTCTAATCTACAAGATTCCTTCCTGTGTCTGTCACAGGTAGAAGACAAGAGTTCTTGGGAAATGTCCATCCACCATGACTGCCTTCTCTGGGAGTTCTTAGAAGAATCTCTCTTTCATTTTCTTTTCAGCTCTTCCTACAAGAAAAACTCAAGTCCAGGATACTGAATTTAATTATTTTTGTTGTTACAAATTTCTTACTAAAATCTGGACATGTTTTATCACTCTGCTCAGAAACCTGCTGTTTCTTTTTCTTCCTGTCATGCATAAGATAAATTCTCTTATAATAGAGTTTTTTTCATTATTTTTCTTGCTCCAAGTTTCATTTGTTTCTTCTCAAGTTGAAACCCCAAAGCATTAGAACTTCTGATTATGTTTTGTCCTTTCTTATTGGCATTATATTTTATGAAAAAAATAAGCAACAGAAAAAACATCTTTGATTTACATGTTATATTGATATGTCTACGCAGAAAATTTAGACATTTGTGTTTTTTAGTGTTTTGGATTCTGTAAAGAAATTTGGTTGGAACTATAGACTTAAAAATTATCTGAAAATTAGTGATAATTGGAACCATGGGATTAGATAATATTTATCAAAACATGGATTAAAAAGTAAAAGGTAAAAGGAGACTAAAATTCAGGAGACCACGAGCAGTGAATGGATTAAGATATTGTTGAGAAGTAGATACATTAAAAAAATGGTTTATGTCTTTAAAAGCATATGAAGTGTATAAAATAGTGACGTAACAAATGAACAAACAAAGTAAATACATTAAAATAGCAAAGACAAATATCCAAATATTCTAATAAGGACAGAATTTAATCTTATGGATTAAAAGAAAGAAAAATCTAGGATTGATAATAAACTCGTACATATATGTTTGGCTAATTTCTCAATTATCTATTTCCTAAAAGTTATTTTCACTTGAGAGCTTGAGAGCTTTGGACTAATATTAGGTCAATAAGACACACACCCCAATACCAGTGATTAGAAACACAAAGAATTTCAGGCTTTTTAAAATTAATTTTGTATTTAACACTGATCTATAGTGTTCCAATAGCTTTCCCTGATTCAGGAAGCTCACTATTGGCTTAGCATTTCCTATTATTATAATAAGTTTTCTGTAACAAGTTAATAATAAGTTGATACTCATTTTGTATAATAAATTAATTAAGTAAATAGCATATACATGTATAGAGTGGATAAATGACACCCCAACTTATCAGTAAGTCATACATTTATAAATATAGGAGTTTATAAATAAAGGGCCATCTATTATTAGTCAATCATTCATATTTATTTCCTGCCATCTCCTTACAGTTAAGTACAAAAAAAATTGGATGCCATTTTAACACTAAAACGCCTCTGTAAATATTTTCCTATGGTAATCAAAGTGCATGCTCTCATATATCAAAGTCCCCTATGTGATGTAAGAGTTTAAATGTTTAAATGTTATGAAGAGACATTAAGGACACATACCAGGTATGGATAGTTGTAACGTAAAACTGATTCTTTTAATTCCGCATTTTAAACAAAAAGAAAAGACGTTACTTCACATAAATCTTCTTGTATACAAGTCTATTACATCAAATAAATACAAATAATAATAACAGATTTTATGAGCTGTCATAAAATATTTATTCTACATGTTCTTTTCCTTGTGCATTCTGATAAAGTGTTTATTCCAAATATAAAATTAATACAGCAAGATTCAGGGTACTTACTTGTGGTAAACAGAAGGATTTCTCCCAAGTTGTCTCCCCTAAATATATGCCAAACTTAGCTGCTTGCAAATGACTATACACTTGGAGGTCATCAGAAGTAGATCAGGGGTTATTCTCCCTAAGGGTTATCAGCCATCTAGAGCAAGCAGTCACCACTGTTTATCCCACAACAAGTAGGGCCTACTCCATTCTGATAAGGATAGTAGTTGTCTGTTTCCTTGTAGTAGACCCCTGTATTAGTCTGGGTACTTTAGAGAAACAAATCCACAAAAACTCATATATAAGAGAGAGTTTTATATAAGGAGTTAAGTGCACATCAAGAAAACATCCCAACTCAGTGCTGCACAAGCCCACAAGCCCAACATTAACGCATTAACCCATATGTCCAACAACAATCCACAAAGTCCTCCTCCATCTCACAAAACAGATGCAATGATGCCGACTGCAGGATAAAAGTGGAGTCAGTGAATGTGTAAGCATCTCAGCGCTGGCAGGGGTCTGCTCACGGCTGCTCCAGCACCCAGGGCTGCATCAGGGTAGGTCCATGTGGCTTCTCCTCAGGGATGTTTCACAGGAAGTGAGCCTTGCCAGCTGAAGCATGGAACTGGTTAAGACTGTTGCACCCTGGTCCAACCATCACAAAGCAAGAGACCTGAGAACTTGAAAGGCGAGGCTTACTGAGCCTCCGTCCTTCAATTAACCCCATATGTGTTTATCAGCCAGGTTGGCACAATAAGCTAACTAACTCAACCCCAGAGAGGTCAAGCCCACCCAAGGGTGACCAAGGTTAGGCCGCCATCATGAATCTAGGGTCTGCCCTTCTTGTCACATGTATACATCTAGTTCCTCCCCTTCCTATAATGTGTATGCCTATGGTACTGGCCCTTTCTGTGACACGTGGTTACCTGCAATCACACCCCCGAAGTAGATATAACCCTTGGTTACCAAGAAATGGGGTGCTTGAGCCTCCTGCCGTGTCTCCACCCCACCTTGCTGCGGCCCACACTGTGTGTGGACCTGGCCGGTAAGATCATGGCCATCCAGGAGGTGAGCATTCTACCATGAAATGTGTCTGACTCCATTATTTGACTCTCTCTTCTATCTCTCATGCTCTCAATGACTTTGTTATTATTATTATATAATCAACCGTACAATTGTGCCTATCGAACCCATGATTAGTGGTGGGGGGCTGGCACACCTTCCAACCACCCTTACTACTTGCAATATTTAACTTTTTAAACATTATATCTGAAATCTTAGTTTGCAATTCCATTATAAAGCAGCAATACTGTTTTGGGCACTTAGAACAACATTAAGAAGCATTGTGTGATAATATTTATATATTTTGGTTAGCTTGCTATGTTAGAAAAAGAAACATTCTATGTACTTGAAATGTCAGTGGAGAATTTATCATTCTTACAACAATATTCTCTTTGAAACATATAATGAAACATGCAGTATTCATTAATATGGGTCACTTTTATTGACTGTAGTGACACTCCAATATATTAGATAGAAGTGCACTGAATAGAAATCATTAAAATCACCCAGGCCGTTCCTCCTTTTCCCTTTTGTAGTCATTCAAGAACAGCAATCTTAAGGAGGGGATCCATAATTATGCAAAGGAGTTTTCTTGTCTCTATAACTGTATTTAATTGTTATTTTAAGTGAGATCCATGCTCTCAAGACAATAAAAAGTAAATTTCACAGTGGCTGCATTTGTGAATTGATTGTAATGTATTAACAGTTTTGATTGGTCGTCACCAGACAATACATTTCACAGATTGTTTTCAGTATGATGGAATCAATAGGCAAGTTAAAAATCATCACACCAATTTTTACTTGAAATAAGTTAAATGTTCAAATGAAAAGAGTAGCAGCATAAACAATGCAAATTTTTCAACGAAGCAATATATTAGATTTTATTAAAACCATCATTTCAGCTTCTATAGAGATTCGTGTCAAACCAAACTTCAATCAGCATAAAGATAGATATGGACCCCTCTATCAAAACCCTTAAGTTTGTTGGATTGTGTCTAAATTATTTTCATTCTTTCTTAACTCCACTTATATTTTAGGATAACCTTTAAAATATTTCTAGAATTAAAGCTATAAACAGCATGGAATTAAATGATAATAATTACTATTTCATCATGCTTGGGAAACACGAGGTCAATGAAATGCAGGAAGACCCTTAATAAGAAGGATTGACACATGACAGCAAGCACAGCTTCAAAATGAGCAATTGTGAGGATGCCCCTGGCCTGGACAGTATTTGTTTCTGTTTTAATTAGCTCACAATGAGTCAAAATCAACTCAACAACACTTACCTATCTATTTCACGCCTACTTTAGCTTAAAAACTTTGTCTAAATTGATTAATACCATGCTTTCAAAGTCTTAAAAGACATTGCTGTCTATATTTTCCATATGAAAAACAAATGGCCAAAATATGATTTGGTCATCTTCTACTGTTCATAAATTATGGAGCTGAAAGAAAATCGCATGAAACAAATGGTGCTTTGATGTCTATGACTGTACGCACTAAAGGGCCACAGTGGATCCAAAGACAAGCCCTTTTCATCAGGAATGGTAGCCTTCTTGTACCGTGTCCTATGCACCAAACTGCTAAACAAAATGCCAGTAGATTAAACTCACTAGCCAATTCAGGGTGTGAAATCTGAGGCTCGCTTTCCCTCACAAAGATTGACAACCTTGGAAAGTCCAGGGCGTAGTTCAACTCTAACCTCCAGGGTCACTCTGAGTTAGAATCAACTGGATGGCAGGATTTTCATCAAGAAGTTAAGATAGGTTTGGTACTGAAGCATCTATACCCAGAACCTATATTCTGAACCATATTTCCTACATGATGCCCATATGACTTGATTCCCTACAAGTCATTGATAACTATTAAATCCATACAAATAAATGAATTCTTAAACAATATATTTAAATTGGGTTATTAGATCTATGATTAGATTTTGAGGGTTATTTTGATAAAAGCAGTGCTTTTATTTACAAAAATAAATCCAATATCTCTAGTCTGAGAGACGGGCTTTAGGAATTTCACTGATAAAACTAAAGGTCAGTGGTGAGCAGCCACCAGCTGCTCCACATGAGAGAGATGCTACCGCCCGTTTCCATGAAGCTTGCACCCTGGGAAATTCTCCGTCATCCTAAGGATTTCCTACAAGTAACTGGCTAAAAATGGACATAAGAGACTCAACACTGTGGCCTATCTGGTCTTCTACTTCAATTTTTGTTAGTACTTTCCTCTCAGAAGACAATACCTCAGCTCTCAGGTTTAAAAGACACAATTTCTTCCTCCCAGACCATCTCTGGTCGGTATGCTGGGTTAGAATTGAATTAATAACTGCAAGGTCAGTGATTCAAAAATCCACCAGGCAGTTCACAGGAGAAAGATGAGACGTCCTTCCCATAAAAGTTTGTAAAGTCTATGTATCGGGTCACTGTGAATTGGAAGCAACTCAATGGAAGTGTGCTTTTATAGAGCAATACAGTATCTATGCATAAAACACACATAATTGTCCATTCATATTTTAATGAATTGTTCATACAATACCTACTGAAGAAGGTCTTCGTTTAACATTTTTCTTCTATCTCCTTACAGATAGAATTAGATAGTTTCTTTGATACACCCTCCTATCACACGAAAGTAAATGATATCTTTACAATGATATTGAGTACCAATGTAATTATGCATATCCTGTTCTTAATAAATTCTACAATCTCTAAAAGAGAAAGTTTTGTTTCTTTTTTTTCTGTATACCTATAAAACAGCCTGCAAGCTAGGTGCTTTGACAAGAACTGAATGTATTAAATCATGTAGTGAAATTTAGGATATTTATTATAATAGCACAATTTTCAATATAACATCTAAGTGCTTTTATAGACATTTAAAAAATATAATAGTAGGGTGTGTTTTTAACATTTTTTCACTTGATTGTAATTTTTAAATTTCTTTTATATTCAAAAATTTTGAATTCAATAATTATATCTTATATTTAAATTGGATTCATTCATGTATTATTTTAGACAAAATTACTGTTCATTTGCTTTTGTTTTCTTGTTATGTTACATGTGCAAATTGTGCTTTTCAAATCCAAGACAAGCTTCAACAAAGTAATGATTGACAGTACAGGAATTCAAAGATTTATACCTTTTTTTTTATGAATTACAGTATTTTTCTTTGACTAAGTCAGTATTCAGTATCAGAAAAATACCTTTAAATATGAGACCTTTGCTTTAGTTCTTAGGTGCCAAAGCCAAGAAACTTGTACAACCCAATAGCCAGTAACTATCACAGCAGTCTGTTTGCATGTTCAATCAATATCAGAATGAAGATGTGGGTAGGATTCATTTTCTTCATCACTAGCTTTAGTGGTTGTCCCATAACATTGAATAATACTTGTGCTGATTTGATTTCTTTGCAGCTGTACAGTTCTATTCCTTTCAACGATAGCATAGTACTTCATCTAGGTTTTAGCCATCCTTCAAGAACTGGTGGAATCTTTCAAGTTCCATAAAACTGTCTCAAATTATTTAGGTCTTTTCCTCTATGAATTTCTGTAGTTTATATTCAGTGTTTAGCACAGAATTCTCTAATTCTCTAGTCTGTTTTGTTAGAGTTCTGACGCTAGTGTTCATATGCATGACAGATGAAACGCGGCTCAGTCCTGCACTGTCCTCACAGTGGTGCCCTTTGTTACAGCCACTGTGTCAATCCAGCTTCCTGAGGGCCTTTCTCAGCTTTGATGCTGAATAGTTTTTCCTTATCTGTTGGTTCTCTGCTGACTCTTTTGATGTGCATAAATGTATTTTTAGTAGGTCCCAGTTCATTATTTTGTATTCTATAGTGTGGGTATTTTCATTATGCTTATTATTGTATTTATGCCTTGCATGATAGTCCTTGAGATTTTCTCTCTTTTTTTCTTTGGTGATCTTTTTTTATGGTCTTAATAGTTGTGTAATTTATACTTAGGTCTTTGATCATCTTGACCTTGTTTTTGTGCACGGGATGAAGTATGGGTTTTGTTTCATTCTTTTGAAGGTGAAGATCCAGTTTTTCACAACAACATTTGTTGAAAAGACTATCTTCTGCCCGTTTTTTAGGTTTTATTTCTTTTTCAAAAGTTAGGTGTCTAGAGGTACTGAGCTATATTTCTGGGTTCTGAATTCTAATCCGTTGTTCATCATACATACTGTTGTATCAGTACCAGGCTGTTTTGCTTAACATAGCTATATGGTAGGCTTTAGTGTCTCGGAGTGAAATACCTCCTATTTTCTTTTTAGTTTTAAATATTTTTTTTGGTATTTTAATTCTGGATTTCTTTCCTTTTCATATAAAATTGGTGATTATTTTTTTTATTTCATTGAACATTGTGGTGGGACTTGAATCAGAATTCCCTTGAATTTGTGAAATAATTTTGTAATTTCAACATTTTCACAGTATTTAGTCTACCTGCCGAAGAACATGATAACTTGTTCCATTTGAATAAGCTTCTT
>NW_022104341.1:41834733-41840036 GCF_000313985.2 Echinops telfairi
CTTCATTGATTTTAGTTCCCTTGTTGTTCCCTTGCCCCTAGGTTGGTTGACACTCCCCTTCATTTCTGCCCCCTCTCCCGTGTCCACCTTGCAACCATAGGTCTGTTGTTTTCTCCTCTGAATTGTTTAACTCACCTATCTTATCTAGATATACAATAATAATTGCAAAAACAAGTCAAAGCCAAAGGAAACAACAAAGGAAGACAAAACAAACAAAATAACAACAACAAAAAGAAAGCCAATGACAAGAAAGGAAATGCCTATAAATAGTTCCAGGTCTGTTTCTTGACCTTTAGGAATGTTTTCCAGTTGAGTCTGATGGAGTGCCACATTCTATCCCCAAAATCCAATTTTTATATATCCTGGGGACTTCATTGCTTTTCTCCTTTTGTTTCTCTAGTGCATGCCCTTAGTGTTTTGCCCCAGTGTAATGGGGTCATATGGGGCACAATTCCCACAGTGTGTCTCCAGTGTTGTCTCCCATAGTGCTATAGTTCAGTGGGGGATGTTGTGTCTTGTCATGGGGCCGGCCCTATGGTGTTCTCTGTGCATCATCTACTCTGAGCAGTAACATCATCCTCGGGGCTTGGTGGGCCAGGATGTGTTCCACTCACTCTCCAAACTGATTTATATGTAATAGCTTTGATGGGGAATTATTTCTTCTGTAGGAGACCTGAATGCTTTGTTCTTAAATTCTTCAAATGATTGCATGAGGCCTACCCAGATGATCCAGGGTAACCTCCTTAGGCTAAAGTCAAATAAATTTAAATATGAATCATATTTACAAAGTACTTTTACAGACATATCTACACTAGTGTTTGCTCCAATAACAATAAAGTGTACTACAACTTAGACACCCATACCCATTGCGTTGATTCTGACTCATAGCATTTTCAAGTATGTGGGTGCATAGGAACTTTTCTATAGATCTTATCCTAAAGAAGAGGATAGAAATGTGAGTAAGTGTCCAGCTTATAAGGAACATGCATCATTGAAGGAGAACATACTTCATTATCAAATAAGTGATAAAATATAACTATGATAACAAAGTCATGTGTAATGTGCTTTGAAAGGTAATGAGTGATGTTTTTACTTATTTGCAGAAAAGTCTATTAAACTTAGAATTTGAGAATGAATAATATAAAAAAATTAAAATCATCATGGGAAACAAAAAGAAAAACACATTTACTAAGAATATAAAAGGGTATAATATATATGGATACTCTTATATCATACATTATGTTTAGAGATGTGAGTATGTTGGAAGAATCATTGATTCCAAAAATTAGCAAGGGTTGTGTGTGCCTTGTTAAAAACTGCACATTTTCTTTTTTTGTTACTTTTAAAAAAAATAGTTTTATTAGGGGCTCATACAACTCTTATAAAAACTGCACATATTCTTAAATGAAAACTATAATTTTTCAAAATACTTTTTTTGTTCATAAAGAAGTAAGAGAATGTGGATTTTAGAAAGACCAATCTGAAAGCAAGTGGTCAGTAATTGGGGAAGGAAGAAGTAGAGGGTGGGTGCTCTACTAAAAGGTCACTGCTTTCCTTTGACTGAGGTTTAAGGAGATTGTGGAAGAAGATCCTGTGGCAGTTGGAAAGGGGCGGGGGACTTGAAAGTTACTAACTGATCCCAGAAATAAAGAATAGAGAGAAGTTACATAAATTCCATTGCTTTAGACAAATGGTCTGTTGCTCGTGCTATTACCCTTAATTGAAAAAATATAACAGAGTATAGATATGGCAGAAAGAAGGGAGAGTAGAAAATAAGGTTGGTTCATCTAAGCTCCTGAGAAAACATAAAGACAACTAGCAATCTGATATGAACTTTTTTGGAGGTCTAACCTGGGGTCTTGGAGTTGGGAATTAGGAGCATTTAGCTATAGGAAATATTATAAATTGTATTTGTGCATCCATAGCCTTATTTAATTGAGTAAGCAATATTGGAGATAGAGGGACAGAGATTAGATCAGGTTATGAGTTTAGAGAGATGTAAACTGGGTAGCGGTCAAGTGTATGAGACAATATAGAATTGTCATGCATTTTTTCTATTTACAGACTGTTCTTAAAAGAAAGAGACCTCACTTTTTTTTTTTCAGTAGAGATACCAGCCATTCTTTAAATTAAAAACTTAATAGTTTCAGTTAAAAAACTCATATTAGTATTTATTTTTACATCTTTAGTTATTACCTTATTGCCCTATAAGTATTTCAGTGTTAATTTGAGAGTGCAGATTAAAATGCCCTTTTAAGCATAAGAATTATCTTTCTGATTATTGCTCATTTAAAAATAATTTCTAGCCTAATCGTCTTTTGAATATATGCATAAAAGTTCAATTGCATTTGCAATTAAATTCCCTTGATATTCTTGTCTTAAAAATATTATTTTAACAAAATTGATTTATTGTCTTAAGCTTATTCATGTAATATTAATATTCAAAAATAACTAGTCAGCATTCAACCATTTCAAGAGATAGCATATGAACAGGAACCAATGGCCCTGCAAGAGGAAGTTCAGGTCCACCGATGGCACAAGCCAGAAACAAGGCTCCAGGCATTGACAGAATATAAATTAAAATCTATCAACAATCTCATAAAAAATTGGAATCATTTGCTCATCTATGCCAAGAAATTTGGAAGACAGACTGGAATAGATCCATAATTATACTCATTCTAAAGAAAGGTGACCCAACAGAATGCTCAAATCATATAACAATATCATATGAAAGTACTGTTTTGCTGGTGATCTTTTAACTGCCATAACAATCCATTGATAGCAAGCTGCTAGAGTTTCTAGAATCACTCAGAAGAGGATGTGGAATAATAAATAACATTGCTGATATCTGATGGATCTTGGCTGAAAGGAAAGGAGACCAGAAGTATGTTTTTTTGACTGTCAGTTTGTCTTACAGTGGTGGCGTGTGTGTTGCTGTGATGCTGGAAGCCATGTCACTGGTATTTCAAATGCCAGCAGGGTCACCCAAAGAACAGGTTTCGACAGAGCTTCCAGACTAAGAACAGACAACAAAGAAGGATTGGCTCAGCCACCCATTTCAGAGGAAGGAACCGCTTAAAATTGTATGCGTAGCTTCGAAGCCTTGTTAAATAATGAAAGCATAAACCAAGGAAGCAGACTGCTGCGCGAGATATTACAGGACACAGGGCTCCTCAGGTCTGAGTTGTGACTGGAGAGAGGGTGATTTCTTGAAGAGGAGTCGACCATGATGACGGGAGCCTAGGAAAGCCTGTTGGAGTGGAGTCTTCGGGGGCTTCACTTGGTGATGGAGCATCACTCAAGATAAAGAGAAACAGCTGCAAAAAATCTTCTAATGATGGAACTTGGAATGTGTAAGTATGGGTTTAGGAAAATTGGAAGAGGTCAAAACTGAAATGGAATGTGTGAAGATCGATATCCTAGGCATTATTGACTGAAATGGATTGGTATTGGCCATTTAAAGTGAGAAAGTAGTGTGATTACTATTCTAGGAATAATACATTCAAGTGGGATGGTTCTGAATTTATTGTTAAAAAGGATCTTGTTAAATCTATCATGAATTATAATTCTGTTTGTGATAGGGTTATATCTATTTTCCAAGTATATCCAACCAATACAATTATTATTTAAGTTTATGCACCAATCACAAAATATATTGATGAAGAAATTGAAGATTTTACCATTGACTGAATCTCATAAAAGAATTTTGCAAAACAAACGACTTGTTCATAGAAAATACTTTTTTTCTACAATACAAAAGGCAACTTTACACATGGGTTCTCCCAGATGGAAAAACTAAAAACAACAACAAACCAAACAAACAGAAAATAAGCTACCTAAATTGGTGGAAAAACACAATAGAGAAACTCAATATCAGCAGCAGAAACTAGACCAGTGATTGACTTTGGAACAGATCGTAAATTGCTCATATGGAAATTCAAAATAAAACCGAAACAAGACAATCCACAAAAGCCAAACTATGACATTGGATCTAATTCACCTGAATTTTCGAGAACATCTCAAGAACATCTTGGAGTCATTGAACACGTGACCGAAGGCCTGATGAGCTGTGGGAGGACATCAAGATCATCCTTCCTGAAGAGAGCAGCAAGTCGTTAGAAAGACAAGAAGAGAGAAGAATCAAAGTGGATGTCAGAAGAAACTCTGAAACTTGCTCTTAATCAGAGTGAGTCCCTAAGCAAATGGAAGAAAGGATGAAGTCAAAGTGCCGTATATACAATGTCAAAGGGGAGCTGTATAAGACAAAGCCAAATATTATAATGAACTTATACAAGGACCTAGAATTAGAAAAACAAAAGGGAAGAACATACTCATCGTATCTGAAACTGAAATAACTCAAGAAATGGTACAAAAAGGAAGTAAATGTTTTGAGGTTGATTATGGAGATGATTGTAGGGCTATTATTAATATAATTGGACTATTAAAATTTATGATATGTGAAATATATTCCAATAAAGAATTATAGAGGTGTTTTATTATAAACTTTTGGGATCTGACTGGAACAAATTATCAACTACATCTAATAGTTTTGAAAGTTTTCAATAATGCATGAGGACATTCTTCTAAGGCAGTGGTTCTCAACTTGTGGGTTGTGACCCCTTAGGGGGTCAAACAACCCTTTTACAGGGGTTGCCCAATTCATAACTGTAGCAAAATTACAGTTATGAAGTAGCACTGAAAATAATTTTATGGTTGGGGTGTCACCACAACATGAGGAACTGTAGTAAAGGGTCGCGACATTAAGAAGGTTGAGAACCACTGTTCTAAGGCAACTTAAATATGAGCCACAGATCAACAGGTAAATGAGAGACAGTGTGGACTTTCTAAATAGCTGCTAAAGTCAAGCACTGAAGAGACTGGTGAATTTTGTAAATTGTAAAATCTTTAATATAATTGACCCATATTGTAAGCATAAAAAAGGAGTTGTGTGCCAGGCCAAAATTTTGAAGAGCCAAACCATCTATGTCAGGAATGTATACTTTATTCTAGATTCAGTGAAAAGAAAATGAATAGTGTTATTCAGAACCCAGTGCCATCCTTACCCTGGAAAAGGTATTTTATCTTCCCCTTCCTTCACTACATCTACACATGCCATCTTCCTCGAAACTGTGTGGAAGATGAAAAAAATTAAAAAAGCAAAAAGTCGACATTTTCTCATACTACATCAAGATTGGATGTTCTCACCCTATGTAATAGGTTTTGATGCTAAAATACTAATTAAAATGCTTTTAAAAGAGCATTTTATCATTCTCAAGGTTATTACAAGACAATTTAAAAGGCCT
>NW_022104341.1:41840397-41849212 GCF_000313985.2 Echinops telfairi
ATAACAGGTTATTGTCATCTTTATCAGAGGGTAGCTTTTTAATATGGTTAGCAGGCTGTGTTGGTTTCTCTATTGCTATGATTTTTTTCAATGTTTCCTATCATTATATCCTAAGGCACCTTCGCACCGGTGCAGCTGGTGTAGTGTTTTCCCTCAGCATCTCTCCTTGTTTTGCAGCTCTTTGTCTCAGTAGTTTGATACCTGAGGCCAATTTGCCGTTCTCTCCCGGAGTTAAACCAGCTGTCTTCTAATAACGTTGTTGATTTCTCTGAATGGATGGCAGAGAGCAGTCTTTTACATTATGATAACATTTGTAAGACATGAGCCCTTAAGGAGCTGAGAAAAGCTATAGTACTAAAAAAATAAAACAAAAGAAATTGCTCAATTTTAAACATACGTTAAAAAATGACAATGGAATAAGATGAAAAAATGATGACTTTCCTATCACTGGTTCTGCGGCATACTGGTCTTTGAAGTTTGTATTAAAAAAACGAATGCTTGTCCATTGAGGCTCTACATCTGTTAAATCCCAGAACAACTTGGCACCAGAAGAAAAGAAAAGAAGATGCAAAGTCAAGCACTAAACCTTTAATGGGACGATATCTGTTTTAATATCAGCATAGTAGATTCTGAATAAGAGCACGTTAAATACATTTTTTTCTTTTTAAACTGTATTCCATAAATTTTTATTCATTAATAAAGTCTATGTTTTACAAGGTAAAGAACAAAAATCACATGGTCATATCAATAGATGTAGAAAAGGAAGTTGGCATTATGCCCATTTTAATGAGTAAATCAACAAAATGAGGGGGGGAAAGGAAATTTCTCAACGTAATAAAAGCCATGTATGAAAAACCAACAACAAGCATCATGCTTCATGGGGGAAAAACTAGAAACATTTTCCCTGAAAAATGGGACCAGAAAAGGATTTCCTCTACCACCAATCTTATTCGATATAGTCCTGGATGTCTTGAGGGAACCATTAGACAACACAAAGAAATCAAGGGAATACAAGTACGCAAAGATAATTAAAATTCCACTATATGATCCCATATACAGAGAACTCAAAGTCTCCACAAAAAGACTGCTGGAAGCAATGGAAATATTTGGCAAAATAACAGGATACAAAATTAACACCCAGAAATCAAGTGGATTTCCATGTACCAGTGTGTGTGTGTGCCCGCATGTGTGTGTGTGTATTAAGAATACAATACTCTTCATAATAACCACACAAAAGATTAACTTCTTAGGAAAAGCATAACCAAAGAAGCAAGAGACCTGCACAGCTAAAGCTACTCAGCACCCCCCCTCCCCCCAAAAAAGGCCTACAGTAATGGAAGAATTTTCCATGTTCTTGAGTAGGCAGGCTTAATATTGTGAAAATGTCAGTTCTACTTAAAGCAACTTACAGATACAATACAATTCTGGTTTTTTGTTTTTGTTTTTTTACAATACAATTCTGATCAAAATCCCAAATACATCCTTTAAACAAATGGAAAAATGAATTACCATTTTCATATGGAGAGGAAAGACTCAGGATACGCAAAGAACTTAAAAACAAGAACCAGTTAGGAGCCCTTACACTACTTTGTCTAAACGCCTCCTACATAGTCATCAAAACAATCTGGTACAGTTACACTGAGTGATACAGACACCAATGGAACAAAACAGAAAACCTAAAAGTAAATTCACCTTTTTATAGGCAATTGATATTCGATAAGGACCAAAAACTATCCAAATAAGCATTAGTCTGCTCATGTGCATAAGAAAGAGCTTTATATACAAAAGCAATTGGATATTGAGGAAACATTCAAGCCCACTCCAGGTCAAGTCTGTAAGTCCAATGCTTGACCATATGTTCGATACCAATCTATAAATTCCTCTTCAGACTCATGAAACACATGCAATGATGCCAAATGCAGGAAGATCACAGTCCAGTGGGTGGAAAGTCTTGTGGATCCAGTAGCAGTATAAGCATCTCAGCACTGGAATGGGTTTCTGTGTGGCTCTGTCAGGTCCAGGGCTCTCACTTAGCTTTATGAGTCTTGTCATCAGGAAGACGAAGCAGAGAGTGTATCTGGCCTCCAGAGATCCATTTATTTCCTTCACACTTCCAAATGAGGTCATATAGCTGTGACCCGATTAACAGGCTAGATTCCACTCCTTCACAAGTTGACAGGAGATCATGTAACTGCCACAATGAGAGAAGCCTCTTTCATAAATGATGTTGGAAAAATTTTATCTCCATATACAGAAGAATGAAGCAAGACCTCTCTATGACCATAGGCACAAAAACAAACCAAGATGGTTAAAAGATCTAAAGGTAAACCCCCATCAGAATCTATCAGGATCTTCTATAAGAACCATCAAGATTATCAATGAAAAAAAGTTAGAACAAATTTAAAGTCCCTATAACAGGTTGTAAATATACTACCAAGTATAATAAAAGAAGTGCACACAGTGAAAAACAAAACAGATGACTAGGATTTGTTTAAAATAAATTACTATACACATCAAAAAACATCAAAGAGTAAAACAAGAGCCCACATATTAGAAAAATATTTTTACCAATGACACAATGGACAAGGGTCTAATTACCAACATTTACAAAACTTTAAAACTCAAGGAGAAAATTACAAATGACCAAATATAAAGTGGGTGTGTTAGTGTGGGTAGACTAGAGAAACAAATTATAGGCACACTCGTATGTGTTTAAAAAAGAGGTTAATATACAAGAGTAATTGAACTTTGAGAAAACATCCCAGCCCCATCTGGGTCAAGCCCATAAATCCAATATTAGCCCATATGTGTGATACCAATCTTTTTTTTGTGATACCACTCTAAATTCCTCTTAATACTCACGAAACACATGCACTGACGATGAATACAGGAAGATCACAGGCCAGTGGATGGAAAGTCTTGTGGATCCAGTGGTGTTATAAGCATTTCAGCGCTAGCAGAGTCTCCACGTGGCTTCTCCAGCTCATGGCATTAGAGTAGTTCCATCTATCTTGTCAGTAGAGAGTCTCTCAGGGAGTGAGCCGAGAGAGAGGGTCTTCGGTCTCCAAGGAGGAATTGTAGGAGTTCTCAGAATCCTCAGGAGAAGGCCATGCCCACATAGAGGCCTCATTGGCTAAATCCTGATTGATAGCCTAAGCTCCACCCCTACACTCTTAATCCTCAAATTCACACCACGGTAGGCAACAAACATGAACGGGCTGATCATCAAAAATGACACTCAAATGGCTAACAAACACATGAAAAAAATGCTCAAGATCACTAGCTATTTGGGAAATGCAAACTAAACCTACAATATACCACCTTACACTCATAGTTATAACCCAATTATATAAACCAGAACCCCTTAAATGATGGAGAGGATGTAAAAGGAATGGAACTCATACACTGTTGTGAATATGTACAACCACTATGGAAGGCACTACCCAAAACAATTCAGAATGACATTCCTATACAATCCAGAAATAGTGTTACTGGGCATATAACCCAAAGAAATAAGAGATAATCGAAGAATGGATGTATGCTTTTCCATGTTTTTTGCAGTACATTTCACAACAGCAAAAAGAAACTGGAAGCAGCCCAAATGGCATATTATGCATCCCTAAAAACAGTGAGGAAAGCCTGCAACATTGCATGGCATATAAGGACTTGGAAGCCATTATGCTGAGTGAAGTTAGTCAACAAAAGGACAAATACTGTATAAGCCCATTACTATAAGGGAACCACCAGGAAATTTTTAGAAATTTCCAAACAATTGGGTAGAGAGCTTGCCTACATTCCATGACCTACACATCACCCACCTACCCCCACCCCCTTATATATATACCTTAAGAAGAACCTTGAAAGAGGAGACTTCACATCACCTGGGACCATTCCTTCAAGAAGATGGAAAAGAGATCATCCACTTGCTACCATAAACATTGAGATAAGGTTGCCTCAAATCAGGAGACACTCCACAGGAGTGGGAGGGGAACCAGACTGGAAGGTTAAGCTAAGATCAGGGGAGGGGAGTATCAAGATTTCAGAGAAGCATTCACATTTCTGTTGGTGGGTTAATGGGGAAGAGCAACTTCACAACAGGAAAAGGTGGTCAACAATAATTATAGAGAACCCAAGGAGAGAATAAGCCTGGTTCTCTGTTCCTCGTTAGACCCTTTTGAACTCATTTCTACCCAGTCCTCTGTGAATCATGCATGGGCTATTTACTTTGATGGCCTTAGATTCTGTCCTTTCTGGGAACATGCTATTCCTCATAGGCCAAACCAGAATGGCTTAAAGTGGAATTCTGACTGAATGAACTGACCTCTACCACAAAATGAGCACAAAAGCCCTTGGACTTGGGACTGAAATTCCCTGTTGTGAGAAGAAACAAATGGTGGCCACCCCAAGGTTATGAAACTGGCAATTATTGAACCTTGGTTAAGAGTGCTGGCTTTGCAGGTGTCTAAAGAAAAGTGGCTTAGGACCACCAAGACGACTGAACTATGGAAGGGTATGATACATGCATTGCACCTCAATTTTTAAAAAGCAATATTAAAAATATATAAGGATGCTTTAATAGCAAATGTAATACTTCCCAACTAACGATAAACCCATATATATATCCCCCATCCCCCCATGCTTTTCAAACAATAAAGGTAGGTCTTAAATGTTAACACTGTGTAGCACATTTTAGCACTAATATAAAAGGATGTTTATAGTAGTTAGGTTTTATGTTAATATGACTATGCCAGAATTCTCAATAGTTTGGCCATTCAAACCTAAAAAATCCACATGATGTGGTCTAACACAATGTAATCACATCCAAGCAGGATCGACTTCGAACAACCTATCAATTGCAGGAAGATTATTCAGATCATAACTGATGCAATCAATAGAAAGGACATTTCCTTGGGAGTATGATCTGCTTCCAATGTAAATTAATACTGTGGAAAGTTTTTGTTTTGCTGTTTCTGATTCTTCAGTCTGCCTTATGGACCTCTGGTTCTTTGAACTTGAGCCAACAACCTGTGTCATATGGCTTGCTGATCCTACGAGTCATCCGTGGACTATGATCTGATATACAGACCTAGGATTCAATCTCTTCTGTGACTACCAGCCTGACCTTCTCTTCTTGGGTTCATCTTCCTCTATCCCCACAAACTTGTCATGTTTCTTTTGATTGTGGGTTTATTAGTCTTTGCAGCTCCGTGAGCAGGAGAACCACCCCTACCTCCAGGAACTTGGAACTTACCTGCATTTGGCATGCCTGCTTCTACAACCACACAAATCATTTTCGTAATACAATTTTTTTTCTATTGGATTATTTCCTTTGGAGAATCTAGCATAAGAAAATGTTGTAGTATGCCGATTATTATATTGTTTAATAAAATTAATATTTTATAAGAAAATTGTTTATACATGTCACAAATTTTATTTTAAATTTAACTCTGTCTCTTTTAACCTATCAAAATGAAATATACTCCACTTGAGTTCTTGAAATGGTAGAATAAGACCTTTTACATCATGATTGATGAATTACTTCAAAATGCTGCTCATTTCCTAACTTATGTGCCAGATGTTAACTATTCTGAGACATTTCTTATTCTTATAACATTAGTAAGTGTCTCAGAAAGACCATTATTACATTTTAGAGAAGAAATATGAAGCTGAGGAGATATTCACAATATAAAAATATATAGTCCCTGTTGGTAAAATATACAATTAGTATTTCTACTTCCTGAGTTTAATGGAAAAGTCAGATAAGACATTTCCAATGAGATAATTTGTATAGACCATTTTCTTTCTTTTTTTTCCCTTTCTAAATAATTTAAGTGGGGGCTGATACAACTGTTATCACAATCCATACATACATCTATTGTGTCAAGCACATTTGTACACTTGTTGTCATCATCATTCTCCAAACATTTTCTTTCTGCTTGAGCCCTTGGTATCAGCTCCTCGTTGTTTTCCCTCCTTCCCCGCCCCCCTCCCTCAGGATCCCTTGATAATTTATAAATTATTATTATTTTGTCATGTCTTACACTGTCCGATGTCTGCCTTCATCCACTTTTCTGTTGTCTGTCCCCCAGGGAGGGAGTTATATGTAGATCCTTATGATCAGTTTCCCCTTTCTCCCCCACCTTCCCCTTCCCCTCCTTGTATCGCTACTCTCATTATTGGTCCTGAGGGGTTTAGCTGTTTTGGATTCCCTCTGTTTCCTGTTCTTATCTGTACCAGTGTAAATCCTCAGGTCTAGCCAGATTTGTAAGGTCTTAAAGGCTTGAAGGATAAACAAGCATCCATCTAGCTGAGAAGCAACAAAGCCCACATGGAAGAAGAACACCAATCCGTGTGATCCTGAGGTGTCGATGGGATCAGGTATCAGGCATCAAAGAACAAAAAAAATCATCATTGTGAATGAGGGGGAGTATGGAGTGGAGACCCAAAGCCCATCTGTAGGCACCTGGGCATCCTCCTACAGAAGGGTCGTGGGGAGGAGACGAACCAGTCAGGGTGCAGTATAGCACTGATGAAACATACAACTTTCCTCTAATTCTTAAATGCTTCCTCCCCCTGCACTATAATGATCCCAATTCTACTTTACAAATCCGGCTAGACCAGAGGATGTACACTGGTACAGATAAGTGACAGACCATTTTCATTGACAGTCATGTCTTCCACATGCATAGGTGGAAGGGTTAATAGCCTTTCAAAAAATACATGCACATTGGCAGTGTTCGCTTATCTATAGCAAGAAATTTAAAAGATGGGGTCAACCAATTGTGAATGAACCAATCATTGTGCCCATTCCAAAGAAAGATAATCTAAAGAATGCAGAAATAATTAAATATAATTACTGTCACTAGAAAAAAAGTTGAACATATTTTTAAAAGATTACCACCACATGAGCAGGGATATGCCAGAAATTCAAGAAAGCTTTACAATAGGGTGTCAAATGAGGTAAATCACTGCTGATTCATCTTGTCTGAAAACAATAAAAGAGAGATGTTTATCTGTACTTACAGGTATGCAAAGGCAATTCACCGTGTGGTTTATAAAAATAATAGATAATACTGTGAATGATTGAAACCAAAACAGATAATTGAGCAACTTTTTATCTGTCCAGAGTTCAAAATATTTATAGAGTTAAAATCAAGAAAGGTGTGTGTCAGGGTTGTATTCTTTTAACATACTTACTCAATCTTGTTATTGAACAACTAATCCTAAGTGCTGGACTATGTGAAGAAAGTGGCCTTAGGATTAGACGTTTAATGAACAGCCTGCAATAAGCAGATGGCACAGCCTTGTTTGTGGAAGTGAAGAGGACTTGAATCACTTACTGAGGAAAATCAAAACCTTCAGGATGTATTACATCTCAGCAAAAGGAAAGCCAAAATCATCACAACTGAACCTAAAAACAGCATCGTGATAAATGGAAAGAAGAAAAACATGTCAATAATTTAACTTATATCCACAATCAATACCCATGCAAGCAGCAAACAAAAAATTAAATATCATTATGGCCAAATCTGGTAAAACAAACCTCTTAAAAAAAGCAAAGATATAATTTTGAAGACTGAATTGTGCCTGACATAAGTCATTCTATGTTCATTCTTTTATATGAATATGAAAGTTGGATAATAAATAAGGAAGAATAATCTGAAAAATAATTGATATCCCAAACCATGAAAATCTATATTAGAAGAACTATAACCAGAATGCCCTTTAGAAGGGAGGATGGTGACTATCCATCTTATGTACTTTGTACACATTATCAGAAGGGGCTAGTCCTTGGAGAATGATAGCATGATTGGTAAAGTGAAGGATTAGTGTAGAAGAGAAAAACCCTCAAAGAAATGTGTGTGTGACAAAGTGTTTACAAGAATGGGCTCAAACACATGTACACTGGTGAGGATGTTGGAAGCATGAACTATATTTCGTTAGGCTGTATCTAGGGTTACTATGAGCTTGAACAGATTCAAGGGAACCTAACATCAACTAAAAAGCAGGCATACATTTTTGCTCAGTTTAGTCCCTTGGATTTTGAGTCATAGCAATTGTATAAGATAAAGTAAAGCTGCCCCTTATCTTAAGCTTCAATCTTTAGGGGAGTATATTTCTAGTTCTTTCCTACAGCTCTTGGCACAGTGGGCTATGAACTGAACTGCTAACCACCAGGTAAGAACTTCAAATCCATCATTGACTCCATAGGTGAAAGATATGTCTGTGATAGGGTTTGATCAAGGGCAATGTAACCAAGAGGAATTACTGAAACCTAAATGAAGGCTGAATATAATAGTGGGACAAGAGAAAAGTAAAAGGAAATAGAGGAAAGAACTAGGAGGCAAATGACATGTATAGAGGTCTAAATACAGGCATGTACATGTGTAAATATATTTATATGTGATGATAGGGGAATAGATTGATGTGCATATAATTATAGGTTTAACATTAAAGTAGCAGATGGACATTGGGCCTCTACTCGAGTACTCCCTCAAGGCAAGAACACTTTGTTCTAATAACCTGGCATTCCACGATGCTCACCTTCCCAAAATGATTGCTGGAGACAAATGTGTTAGCAAATGTGGTGAAGAAAGCTGATGGTGCCCAGCTATCAAAAGATATAGCATCTGGGGTCTTAAAGCCTTGAAAATAAATAAGCGGCCATCTAGCTGAGAAGCAACAAAGTCCACATGGAAGAAGCTAACCAGCCTGTGTGATCATGAGGTGTCCACAGGATCAGGTAACAGGCATCAAAGAGCAAAGAATCATATCATTGTGAATGAGGGGGAGTGTGGAGTGGAGACTACAAACC
>NW_022104341.1:41849766-41857212 GCF_000313985.2 Echinops telfairi
GTAATGAGTTGTACGAGCCCCCAATAAAATAATTTTTTTAAATTTAAAGTCTCAGAAAACCAAAGATGGAGTTCTACTCTCTCCTATAGGATTGCTATTAGTTGGAATCAACCACATGGCAGTGAGATGACAATTTCCATCAGATACATGCTACAGAATGATTAAAATTTCATTTTGCAAATTATTGTCAGAATCTTCCAGTTTCATATTTTATTTTCCCACTTTTGAGCAATATTCTTTTTCCTAAAACAGTAGATTTCTTGGATTTTTTTCATATACACTAATTTTTATTTTTTCATTTGAGTTGATGAATTTTGATTCTGGAATGGATATGAGAGCTATCATTGCTGATGCCAGATGGATTTTGGTTGCAAGCATAAAAAATCAGAAAGATGTTTACTTGTCTTTTATTGATTATGCAAAGACATTCAACTGTGAGTAGAATAACAGAGTGTGGATCACATTGATAAGGATTGGAATTGTAGAACACTTCAAGTTCATGAACACCCTGTACAAGGGCTAAGAGATAGTTGTTTGAATAGAACAAAGAAATACTACATCATTTTAAATCAGGAAAGGTGTGTTACAGGGTTATCATTTTACTGTACTTATTCGGTCTGTATACTGAGTAAGTAATTTGAGAAACTGGACAATATAAAGAACAAAGCATCAGGATTAGAGGAAGGAATATTAACAACCTACAATATGCAAATGACACAAACTTGCTTGATGACTTTAAGTGTTGAAGATCAAGAGTTGCAGCTTTCAGAATGGATTACAACTCAACAAAAAGAAAATCACAATGGTTATAACAGAAGAAATGTAAACATCATGATGAACGAAGAAAAAAATTGTTAAGGATTTGTTTTTGTTTAAATCAATGATGATGGAACAGCAGTCAATAAATCAAACGATGTATTTTATTGGGTACATCTGGTCCAGATACCTTTTAAAAATGTTAAAGAACAAGGATGTCACTTTGTGGCCTAGGGTATGCATGCTTAGCCCTGGCTGGGGAATTTTCAGTTGCCTCAAATATATGTGACAGTTGGACAGTGATGCATTCAAATAATGGTGTTGACAGAGAACATTGAAAGTATTGTAGATTGCCAGAAGAACAAACGAGTTTGTCTCGATAGAAGTACAGCCTTAGACAGGAGGATGGCGAAAATCACAGAGGGAGAAACTGGCCCTAACTGGCAAACAGAATCCTAAACCTGTCGAGTGGACACAAAACAAAGCTAACACACTACATACACTATATATTGGTGTGTTTATATCTACGCAACCTAACTAACTAGCTAATTACATTCTGTCGTCCATTATTTATATGATTCCTTTTGCCTCTGTTTGTAGTTTGTAAGTGATTTGTTTAACATATTAAGGCGTTGCTCAAAGAATCAGCATGTTGGGGACTCAAATTTTTAACTTTACTTAATTATCACTTACTGGTGTCCCGTTTTTTCTGCATCTTTCATGATACTTCAGCTTTTATTTCTTTAATTTAGCTAGATATAAAAACTACTGTCTGCCAGTTGTGACAGCTGATGGCTTGTGTGTTGCTGGGGTACTAGAAGCTATGTCACTGATATTGCAAATACCAGCAGGGTTATCCAAAGTGAATAGGTTGCAGGATACATTCCAGACTAAGAACAGAGGACAAAGAAAGAATATGCTGCCCATTCTGAGTAATTCTCCATGGAAAACCTAATGAACAGAATTGAAACATTAACAGGTACAGAAAATGTCATGAATAAAGCAGAGACTTGTCAGAGATAGTATTCGAATATAAGCCCCTCAGATCAGAAGGTACTTAAAGTGTGACTGAGCAAGAGCTGCTTTCTTGAAATAGAATAGAACATAATGATGTCAATGAAGTAAAGCCAGTGGGTGTAAAGCCTTTGGGACATTCATTTGCTGAGGGAGCATGACTCATAATAAGAAGAAACATTTGCAAGCATTAATTAAGAAAAACAAACTTGTCACGTAGGAAGTATGCCATTTCAGGAAGGTGAATATTGAGCAGAGCCATGATGTAAGAACTGATAAATCTTAAATGGGAGCTAGAATTTAGCGTGAGCCCAGAACTTATTCCTGGAGCTATGCTTTTTAATTTGCTGTAACTTGGTAGGTAATGCATATGCCATGTCATTCCATAATTCCATAGTTCAATCGTGTCCAAATAATTGTACAATTGGAGACTTGTTTTTAGCCAATATTTTCTTCAAAGCGATGGGTCCTTGATCAATCATATGCTGTCTCTTGAAATGATTGAACACTAACCAATTCTTTTTCGTACAATAACTCTGATTTCCTTGCACCTTCTTTTGTTGCTTTCTTAATTTTGTCACGAACCCTTTACCATTATAATTCAAGACTTGAATTGTTTCTTCAGTTCTGTCAGCTTGAAAAATGCCAAATGTGCTCTTGTCTTTTGACTTTCTAACTCCAGGTATTGCACGTTTCACTAGGACACTTTGCCGTTTGGGCTACTCTTAAACATTCAGTTTACGTTAACATCACCTTTTCTTGGATTTGCATTAGCTACTCAACATTAAAGAGCACATTTCAGAGTCTTTTCTGACCTCACTTTGGTTTTCCTTTTAGTTCTTGTTTTCTTAATGACCTTCAGCTTTCTTCATGGATAACGCTCTGGACACCATGCCGCAGCTCGTCTGCGAAACTGTCATTAGTGTCCAATGTGTTAAATCTGTTCTGGAGATGCTTTTATATTTCTATGTGATATACTCAAGTTCATATTTGGGTTCACAGTGACTTGTTTTAGAGTTTTTAAACTTTAATCTGAAGTTGTATATATAAAAAAATTGATCTGCTACACAGCCAGCCCTTAGCATAATTTTAAATAATGATATCGAGTTTTTCCACTGTCTGTGCGATGTAGCTCATTACTTAAGATGGCCCTTTTAGCCATAAGTCTGCATTATGTTATGAATGTAAATTCTACCCTTTACAAGAGATGGACTTAAACCAAATCTGCCTACTGTCCCCTTTAAAATACCACTCAGCCATCCCTGGATATCTACTTTCTTTCAGTAAATAAAAAGAAGTGAACAATTACAAATTTCCATACTTTCAAGTTTTCATATGTGTACCTATGTCCTAAAAATAGTAAGGAAATATGTTATTGTACATAAGATGCCCTGAATCATGAGATTATAAAATCATTTTTATAAATCATCCATAGAAACCTTTTCATTATACACAAAATTAAGATAATACAGGGTAGTATTAAAATAAAAAATCACAAATAACATTAAAATTAACCTAATGAGGATGGATCTCATGTGCTTTTCTCAATTTATTAATGCTCAATCTCTGTTTTTGCAGCATAATTCCTAAATCACTGCAATTTGCTATTTATACTTTCTTTTTTTAGTTACCAAATTTGAGAGTGCCCTGAACTCATATTCTCAATATGATGAAGAACTTTTACTACAGTTCAGAATTCAGGATACAGTATAAGCACCTGCTTTGGCTGCCATAATTGTCGGTAGCCATTTTTGAATTTCAATTTCTATTCCTCCTTTGTTCTTATTTGTATTAGCTTTTCTTGTAATTTTGGAGTTTCTTTTGTGCTTGTATTTTTAAAAGGGTCCAAAATCCAGTTTGGCTTGCTCACTGTAAGAGTTGTTCAGATTGGTAATTGAAGTAAGAATAGAGATCTTCCAGGTGCTAACAATTTTCAAGCAAGTGTTTGTCATGTTTTTCTGCTGTAGATAAATTTGGAACCTGGCCGAATTCCTTTAGCCCTAAATTTTATTTGAACAGGAATTTTGCCACAAATGTGGAAGTAACAGTTTTTGTTTTTATTAAATCCATCTCCTTGCCTTGGAATTGTAGATTTGTTTCATTAAATTTATTAAACAGGTCTGTCAAATAAGCTATGTCATTTTTTGAATACATTGAATTAGCTCATAAAATATAATATTTGTTTCCTAGGAACTTTAGCACTGAATCAAACAGTGTGTTAGGTTGAGCTGTCTTGCAGACATCCTCAAACTATGGCCCAGGGGCCACATGCAGACCGACCAAGGACATTTATCCGGCCCGCTGGGTGTTTTTGCCCCATTTGTTGTTCGACTTCAAAATAAGATATGTGCAGTGTGCATAGGAATTTGTTCATGGTTTTTTTTAAACTGAAGTCCAGCCCTCCAATGGGTCTGAGGGACAGTGAAATGGCACCCTGTTTAAAAAGTTTGAGGACCCCTGGACTCTAGAGAAACAAAACCATATATATATATGGTTTATATATATATAATGCATGCATATGTGTATACATGAAAGAACATTATAGCAAGAAAGAATTTCATACAAGAAAGCATCCCAGTATAGTCTAGCTCAAGTCCATGGGTCGCATTCTAGCCAGAGTCCTCATCAGACTCATGGAACCAAAAGCCGATGACACACAAAGGTGAAGCAAGATGCAGGGAGATCAAAGGTCAGGGGGTGTAGAGTCGCATACATCTGAGGTTGGTGGCAACACAACAGGGTGCTAACAGCTATCAGGTCGGTTTCAAGGGTCTGTGGCCCACATGGGGTCACTCTTGGAGATAGGCACAGAGTCCCAAGCAAAGACGATAAAGGGGCAGACAGGGTGGAGAACTATTTTTATTAAAAACAAAAACCTCATCCAAAACATGAAATACTGATTCTCCTTTAGTATCAGTTGCAAAATTTTAACAAATAATGATTCTTAGCAAATTTTCGTGACTTACACATAGCAAAATGTAAGACTTCGTTTCCTGGCAAACTTGACTCATCAGGCTGTATAGAGATCTGGGGTTTTTGTTAAATAATCACATACTGAATCTTCAATGGATTGATCTATTTTATCTATTCTACTTTGCATAATATCATTGCTCAAACAAATTTTATTAGTAATATCAAATGATGGCTTAGCATAGTGCATGTCACTTACAACTGGTAGAATTAATTCTTCATCAATACTATGAAGTCTTCCTGATTGAGCAATTAGTAACAAAATAACATCATTTTTTTATAGACTCAGAAAAATGTTACTTTAGCTGCTAGACAATAAGATAAATTTGTGTCTTTTGTATCTGCACGAACCTTTGGCAAATATTAAATTATAGTCTTACAAGGCTTCATAGATCCATTTAAAAATACATTTTGGCAAATTACGTAAGTAACATATTGTTAGCAGACCAAATAAAGCCACAGTTAAAATATTCAATAATAAATTGTTTAATTTTTCTTAGGTTTAACTATGATATTGTCTGTAAAATATGTGCTTTTTTTATCACCATAAGGGTATAAAATTATCTGCAGATATAGCAATTTAAATAATTGAAAAAGTCCAATTTATCTTACCAGAACCACATTTTTCCAATACTAATGTTATTAAACCACACACATGGCATCAGATGGTATTTGCATAAGATGACAAAAGAAAAAATAAAATAATAACAGAACTAATAAAGTGGGTTTTATTCTTTGATCAGCATTAGATATACTATGTGTTTGACATTAAATTGCCTAAATTCAAAGTAAATTTATCAAGAAGTAATTGATTTTTAAATATGTTGTTGTTGTTGTTGTTGTTGTTGTTAGTAGTTACCATCAAGTTGGTTTCGACCCATAGTGACCTTATTCACAGCAGGACTAAACACTGAGTGAGCATGGCCCATCCTCACAATCGTTCCTGTGCTTGAGCCCATCGTGGAAGTCATGGTTTCCATTCATCCCTTTGAGGCCTTCCTCTCCTTTGCTACCCCTCTACTTCACCAAACATGATGTCCTTCTGCGAGGACTGGTCCTTCCTGACAATATGTCCAAAGTATGTATGACAAGTCTCGCCATCCTGCCTCCAAGGGCCACTCCTGCCATGCTTCTTTCAAGACAGATCTGTTGTCCTTTAAGTATTCTATGGTACTTCCAGTATTCTTCTCCAGCACCGCAATTCAAATGCATGCATTCTTCTAGAGTCTTCCTTAGTCAATGCCCAAATTTCACATGCATATAACGAAATGGAGAATACTGTGGTGTGAGTCAGGTGTACTTCAGTCCTCAAAATAACATCCTTGCTCTTCAATACTCTCTAGAGGTCTTGTGCCGCAGATTTACCTAATGCAATATATCTTTTGATCTCTTGCCTTCTGCTTCTATGAGAATAATTGTGGATCCAAGCTAAGCAAAATATTTTGCAACTTCCACGTTTTCCTCATTTATCATGATATTACCTATTGGTATAGTTGTGAGGATTTTGATCTTCTTTACATAGAGTGATAAATCGTAATGGAAGCTGCAATCCTTGATCTTAATCAGCAAGTGCTTCAATTCCCCTTCACTTCCAGCAAGCAAGTTTGTATCAATTAAGAATCAGTTAATAGTCTTAATTTAGCTTTCCCTTATTTTTTCCTATTATCTTATACCTTATTTAACAGTTATCACAGAAGATTCTATTGGTATAAATGTTATTGGTTAATAGGTGTTTTTTTA
The DNA here is from genome assembly GCF_000313985.2 of Echinops telfairi. NCBI lineage: Eukaryota > Metazoa > Chordata > Mammalia > Afrosoricida > Tenrecidae > Echinops > Echinops telfairi. The sequence continues at coordinate 41,856,247 of NW_022104341.1, forward strand.
AAATCCATCCCCTTTGTTTATTAATACTGTAATAAAAATATGCAAATACATTGTACACTTGAAACAACACAAGCTTGCTTTGATTTTCTTAGTAATAAGCACTATAAGACACAAAAATATACAGTAGATAAGTAAGAAATCTTATAAAGCACATCTAAATTTCTGTTTTATTTAAATAAATAATACATTTTGCTTTGCATGTGACCCACAATTTATAAAGATCAAAATAGTCAATATTACTTAATATGTTAAAACTCTTAGTGAACTTCCACTATTATTAACTGCTTGTCACAGAATTCAAAAACAACCTAAACTAGATTTAATGTATATTACCTATTTGCAGTATTATATTGTAAACAAGTCATTACATGTGCACATTCATATTGAAGCATGTTGGACTTCCTGAGAATGCATGACAGGCTTTCCTGCTATCATTTGTTTAAGATCTATAAGCAACAACTTTGATTCTATAATATGCAATAGATGAGACATGCATTAATTTTTTTTCAAATTTTTCTTCTCTTATTTCTTTATGTGTCCTTTACCTCCTTAGTTTTAGTCAAAGATCCTCAATTTTACCCAATGCTATTCCTGCCTCCCTGGATCTTTCCAGTGCTCCCACTTTGTGAAGTACTGCTCTATAGCTATGGTTATAATCCCATTTTGGAGGAAGTTATCTATTATGCTAATGAGACAGGATGATGGAATATATTTTTTGAGTTCCCATTTTACCAGAAGGTGTGCTAAAGTCACTGTCGTTTGTTTCACTGGGACTGTGGTCTACAGTAGACAAAAACCATGTCTCTATCAAAGCCATTTTTGACTTCCACTTCCCAACTGAACAGGTCCAGAAAACGAGGTCCAGAAAAACAGGTCCAGAAACTCGTGACAAATACCAACTAGATATCAGTTACACTGAAAAAGTCTGCTGGTCCAAGCCTTAGAGACTCATCCTGGCACGAGTCC
>NW_022104341.1:41866447-41867945 GCF_000313985.2 Echinops telfairi
TGGGTCTGTGCATAATTATCTTTATGATGCTCCTCCTGTGTTCCAGCAGCATTGAATTTCCCTCTAAGCAACTCTGCTTGGCTGAATTTTGTGGAGTCCCTCTGGTATGTCGAAGATTTCTACTCTTATAAAGATTTCCAGTCTCAGAAACCCACAGGATGTTTTACTTTGCCCAGAGGACTCATTTGAGTAGAACCAACTTGAGGACAGTGAGTTTTAGTCAATTTATCAGTGAATGCAAATATATAGTTGCTGTTTAAGTTGTTGCAAAAATTGCTTAGCACATAAGACATTAGTCTCACAGAATTCTGTAATGCAATCTACAGATTCATTTATATCACAAACTCTTATTTTCCAACTAATGATCCTTCCTCTATTTCCACCTTTCAATCGCTAATAGTTATTATTGCACCTTGATTGCATGTTGGATCAATTTCTGACAGAAAATGGAAGAATTTTCAATTTCTTCATTGGTTTGGACATATATTGAATAATTATATTAACTCATCTCTCTTGTAGGTGTATGGATATTATTTAACACACAGCATAGCACTTCAATATAGATCTTCAAACGTTCTTTTTGACAATGTGTGCTAGTCCCCTTTAACTTCCCATTCTTGGCATAGTAAACTTTATGATTTTCTGATCAGAAATGCCCATACCAATCTATTTCAACTAACCAATATTATGATACATACTTTTATGCATTCCCTTTAATTTTTAACAACTTTAAATATCCTAAATTCAGATTTTAGATAATTTACAAATCAACTATTAAGGGATTTTTGCAGCTGTTTCTGCGCATTTGGAATCTTGCCCATCAGCAAATGAAAGTGCACAGAGCATTTTTTTTCCATCCATGTCATTAATTTGACTGTTCTATGAGGAGGCCGTTCTCCCACCATCATATTCTGAGTCTTCCAACATGAAAGGCTTCTCTACCAGAACTCCCTCACACCATATACAGCCAAACTCAATGTCTAATCCCTTAGAAGAAAACTATTTTCCCCAATGTGTTTTACTTTGGATTCTCTGCTGAAACGTTTTCACCATGAGAGAGCCTGTTGATGTTCAGAATATTGGTGGTATAGTTTATACCATCAAGCAACTCGGAAAACCTTACAGCATGACAAACTGAGAGATGAGTGATGGTTACATCTATTGGAAGACTAAAATATGAAAGACTGACAGCACTAAATGTTGACAAGCATCTGGAACCAAAGGAATAATTCCATTATTAATGTTGAAAATACAAACTCCTTGTGGTGGTTACATAATCTGGTGTCAATTTAGGACTTGAGAGGCTAAGAGTGAAGATGTGGAGTCTAGTCTGTCAATTGAATTATAGCCAATGAGGCATCTGTGTGGGCATGGCTTTCTCCTGAGAATTCTTGGAATTCCTAGATTTCCTCCTTGGAAGTGGAAGCCAGACTCTCTCTCTCTCTCTCTCTCTCTCTCTCTGCTCACTCCCTTGGAGATTCTGTACTGACAAAGCTCA
>NW_022104341.1:41868251-41878623 GCF_000313985.2 Echinops telfairi
ACTCTTTATATAAAACTCTTATGCACATATGGCTCTCCCTGGATTTCTTTCTCTAGTGTACCAAGACTAACACACACTTACAACAAATTTGGAAGAGTTTTGGCTCCTTCTTCTAAAACTAGGTGTGGTAGTTGCACAATTTCATGTCGACTGAGAAAAGAATGAAAGGGTGGAGTGTATCCTGTCAATGAGGTCACAGTCTGATTGACCCCTCCTTGTAGGCACGGCCTTCTATCTCCCTCTTGATTCTGCCATCAGAAGAGGAGGGTCTCTCTCTCTCTCCCCACTTTGCCAGCACTGATATGCTTCCACTACCGTTTGATCCATGAATTTCCCCCACCCCCCTGTGATCCTCCTTCCTTCAGCATCATTGCATGTGCTCTGTAAGTCTAAAGAAGAACTTGTGGACTAGTATTGTACATATTGGCTTATATCAGACTTATTATGAACTTGATCTGGACTGGGCTGGGATGCTTCTCAATGTACAATTGCTCTTTGACATGAAGCTCTTTCTTACACACGTATGAGTATCTCTGCATTTGTTTCTCTAGTCCACCAATCTAACACACTAGGCATAAAATCACCTTTTGATTCAGCATGTGTGTTTAATGATTTGAAAACATATGTCCACACAAAATCTACATGTGTATCTGTGGCAGAGTTATACAAAATTGTCTAAAATGACAGTAATTTATATTTTTAATGGATAAATAAACTGTGATACAGCCAAACAATGGAGTATTTTTATCAATAAATGAGTTATTAAACTATAAAAAGGTATAGAGGAAGTTTAAATGAATAATTGATATGTGAAAGAAACCAGACTGAAAAGATGACTGTATAATCCCAAGATTCTGAAACTCAAGAAAAGGCAAAAAGAAAAAAAAAGTAGTGAAACTAAAAACAAATTAAAATAATTGATTATTATCAAATATAATGATTATATATATGAATACATGAAGTACATGGAATTTTTAGAGTAGTGATAATATTTTGTATAATATTCTAATTATGGCTACACTTCTTTATGGATTTTTAAAAATCTATAGAATTGTCCAAAGAGCAGACACTAATGTTATTTATGTACTTCAGTTAATAATAATGTACCAATATTAATTCATCAATTGAAACAAATTTACCACACTATTGCAGAATGTTAATAACTGGAGAACTGTGAGACTGGGGAGGAGTGGCTATGTGAAAACTCTTCGAATTTTCTGCACAGTTTTTCTGTAAATTTGTATCTGCTCTAAAATAATGCTAATAAAATCTAAACAAGACACAATAGCATCAAAACCTCTGTTTGGGTCTTAGCATAAGATGACAATATCAGAGCAAATAGGTGGGTTGATAGATAGATAATTGATTGTTTTTCCTCCTCCCAAATTCCAAAACTGGGTCTAAAAAAAGCATTCTCACGGCACACTTATTCTTTTCATAAGCAAACTCTGTTGTTTTTTCCTTAGACGATATCTTTCCTCATCATGAATGTTTAGGTGTTTCACCATGATATTTCTAGTTACGTGTTTATTTTAATATACCATACTCAGAATTTATATTTGATTTCCATTTGAGGATTAACGTATTCCTTTTGTCAAGTGAATTCTTGAGCATAATCTGTAACTTATCTTTATTTTATACTTTGCAGCCCCCCTCTTTCTCCTGGGATTTCAATCTGATGAATGTAGAAGTCCAGGTCTAGTTATCTCTCAAGTATATGACAGAAATATAAAATCCTTACTGTCTGACCAAAACCAGACTGCTTTACTTCTATTTTAGACTTATTTCTGTGTAGACCTGTTGCCAAATTATAATCTATTTTCTCCTTTTCCCATCTTCATAAGTATCCTCATTTCTTCTCACAGAGGTTCTATATCTTGATCTCTTACTTCTGGGACTTTTATTTATTTTTCTTCTTTTCTTCTGTACCTGCACTTGGCTGATAGTTTACTAGCTAAATTGAAAAGCATTCACCATTATAATTTTTAAGCTCCGCTGTTTGTCTTTAAATTTCAGTGTTGCAACTTAAAAGTTTGAGGCCATCTTAAGTGATACTATATTATATATGAACTCACTTTCACCTACCATCACTTTCATGATATTTTGTTTATATATGATGTCCTGAAAAATCTTGATTATGTTCTTTGTTGTAGAATGTTTTTATTCTCTTTTCTGGGTTTATAATGACCTCCTTAATCAGAATATTTCCACTAATTTCCACATGTTGCTATAAGGGTGTTTATATTACATTTTTTATCTAGTGATATATATATATATGTAATGCTATATATATTATGCTATATATTTATGCAGTAGTATTTTGTCATATTTTGAGTTTGAAAAATACACTTTCACTACTATGTCTTAAAATTATACCATCATCATATCTGCAAATCTTCATGGTAGTATTCTAATGTTTCTGTTTTTTTTTAAATTAAACTCTCGAGCAATTATCCATAGTTTTATTTTTAACACTCAGATATGATCATGTAATTCTCATATTTGAATTATATTAGATTATCCCCACATTATTTCATTCAAAATCAAAATTTCATAACATAGAAGACAAGACCTTTTGTGATCTGTCTCTTGTTTAGCTCTTCATAATTTTACCCTATATACTGTCACCTTTAAATTTATTGATCACAATCTTACAAATTTATTTAGTAGGATATGCATAATCTCTGTTATTCTCATCAACTAAAACAAATGGTGCAAAAAATGCATGATATAATGAGTTATGCATTGAGCTGCTAATTAAAAGGTCATTAGTGAGAAACAACCAGACACGGGGGGAGAATTTTGAGGCTTTCTAGCCCCAATAAAATGATTAAAAAAGAAAGAAAGAAAGAAAAAGGGAGAATTACAGTCTGGGAAGCCCACAGAGGCAGTTCTCCTCTGTTCTATAAGGGTCCTATGAGTCAAGATCAATTGGATGATTATGAATTTATGCACATTGGATTGTATGTTATGATTTTATGCACATTATGGCCAACATTATGATCATAAATGATTCTGCCACTTAAATGCTGTACCAACTTTAAGGAAAAGTGAGTGTGAACTACAGAATTGTCTTATAGATTAAAACAAAAAAAGAGATCTTCTTAGGAGGAAGCGGTCCAGAAATCAGACTGCCGTATATAGTTTTCCATTTAAACAAACTTGAGCACGCTGCAAACCAGATTCTTACCAAGTATCCCCAAACAGATGAAAAACAAAACCCTTTAGGATGTTACATCTGTCTCTCTTATGCTGCATATTTATGAGTTTGTTAAACAATCTGCACACATCTTATCATGAGTATAAATCAAGAAATATCAATCTAAATTTATGAAAGTATTTGCTATGTACTTAATATTTGTATGCCTTATATACCTGCTAGGAACTAAGAATATAGCAAGGAACAATACAGACAAAGTATTGTGACATTTATATTTTCCTAAAGGGAGTTAATCAATATATTAATTTGTAAATAACCAAAGATTCATTGAGTAACCGTAAAATTACTTTCAATAAAATTTATTTTGCACATCATTAAAATGAAGTGATGTAATAAAGTACTGAGTATTTTAGATTGGGTGCTATATCAAGCACACTGGTAATTACCAATACTAATGTTCTTCATGTCCTGTCAATAAATTATTTTATAATTTAGTTAACTAGAGTCACCCTCTTTTACTTAGTATGGAAAATTCCAACTAATAAAATAGATCAGTTTTATGTGAATATTCAGTCTTCATTAAAATTAGGAAAGCATTAACTGGAAAGAGCCATCTATTTCAAAATATCTTCGAAGGATTCCCACTGCAGTGGCAGATATTCTAGTAACAGAGATTACTTGTCTTGTAAAATTAATTTAATTTCTCACATGGTTAGCAGAACAGAAAGAGACACTATCGGAATTAGGTGGGTAGATATGAGACAATGAGTGGGCTATTTCTTTTTCTCTATATTTCAATCAATAGGTAATAACTTTCATTTAATCCTTTGGGCAAAAATAATTATTACTTTGTATTGTTAAAAAAGTTAAAGAAAACATTTTGATTTATTTTTCAAGGCAAAAAACATCTGTAAAATTAGAAATAAAAGCAGCTTTATTTGAATAGAGAATAGGTGTTTATAAGGCTGATTTGACTAAAATTTTTGTATACATTCTACACTTAATCCTCATAAATTTATGTCTCTACTATAATACACGTACGGGAACATTACGAGTCTAGCTAATGAATTAGTTAATTAATCAATACATTAATATATGGTAATATATGGGTGACGGTTTTGTGGGTTTTACTATAAGTGAATCCCTTGCTCATTTCTATGCAAATCAGAACTGAAATACCTCAAGGATGTGCTTTTAAGTGAAGACCTGTGGGCTAGAATTGAAATAATTTCAAAAATACTCAGAACCTCAAATTAACTTATGTCCAATAATTCACCAGCTTTACGGATCTTTGCATACTGCGTGGGTGTGTGTCAATTTTATTGTTTTTATTATTTTTCCCTGATGATGATCTTGACTAGCAGTGTCTAAACAAATCTGAGGAGGATAAAACTGAGTTATTTGTCTTCTCTAAAGATGAATATGGCTCATTGGCGGTGAAGGGAACAGTCTCACCTTTCTTCTTGATGGTTTAATGTTTGTATTGCACAATATGTGCTCATGACAAAACAGTGACTTACCTTAATAGAGAAGGACATTACTCAGTCTAAAATATCTGAAGTCCAACTTATCAAATATTTTCCTGCAGTTTTTAAAGGAATGTTTTTTCATGATAAGGGAAACTATTATGTGAGCATAAGCCCTTATTACATAGTTATCTTCCAAAGAGGTCATGGAGATTAGGGGGGCTGAGAACTGCATTCTTAAAGAAATAATTAGCTATGACATTTATTTTTAAAAAAGCTAGATCAATATGCCCACTCTTATACACAGAACCATTCATCAGAGAACAGATGGTTCCCTAAAATTGAAACTAAACAGTTTTCAAAACATGACAATCCATTTATCTTCATGTGAATATCCTCTAGCAGACATCAAAAAACGACTGAAACTGATTTATAACTATTGGAGTGTTTTATACATGCACTGGAAATTCAAAAAAGACTGTTTGCATTTAATAATCTGATTCATGTTAGTAAATGGCACATGAAAATGTATATCAAAACAGTGCTTAAATATTTTGATTATAATGAAAACTACATCAGTAGAAAAGATAAAATTTATTATCAATATTTCTTTAAGCTGTCTATTCTGTTGTGTGAAAAAATTAACTTAAATTCTTTCCGGACTATCTAGATATTTGAAATTTTGTTATCCTTGAACTGTATACTTTTACATTAAATTGAATAATATATGTGTACAATTCTGTTTTATCTTTTTAATTCATCATTCATTTATTCAGTGAGAAGTTATGGGCAACTTTTATGAATTGTGCTAGAAAGTGGAAATAGATAAGTCAATGAACTGTATTTTTTCCCATAAGTAACTCACGGCATAAGAGGAAGAGACTGACATGTAAACATATATCTGTAATAGAGAAAAACTGTTCAAAAATAAAATGGACAAATATTATGTTAGAAATATTAACTAGTTCTATTTCCCTCATTTTCAATTTCTCCTTTGTCTTTTATTTTCACTGCTCTACCACATTGAATAAACTGTGTTCGCTCCGTCTTCTGAGATGGAATATCTTGTTTCTGAAGGGCAGGAAAGAACTGAGGGCTTTGACCAAAGACTGTGAATAAACCCAATAAAGTACTGCAAGGTCTACCTAAAAATAAAAAATTGTCTATATTTAGGAATTATTATAGAAAGAAAAACACAACAATGATACTTTTAGAAGGTGATAGGCCCTTGTTAATTGGTTCTTCTCATCTCTGTGAGGTTAGTCAACTGGAGTTGGAGGTGAGTGAATGATTCTCTAGATATATTTAAGCAAGGTGATAATCAAGGGAAACGCTGCTTATCTCGCCTCTTCTCCAGGGGCGCTATCTCAGATCAGTAACCGTTGCATGGTGTGCTCAGCAGGCAGAATCTTAATCTTATGACTATATATATCAACACAATATGTTATACTGTAGGATTCAGCATCTCCTATTAATTCTTGCATTCATTCAATAAATAAACCAGGAACATTTCTTGGAACTTGAGCTGTGCTCAACAAACTGTAAAATATTAACTAAGTTCATAAATGTAATAGCTAATAAATAGAACTCTCATTTTAATTCCTTCTCTTTAATTCTTCACTTTCTTTGGTCTGTGCATTATAATCAGCCAGCTTAGGTGGCCATCAATGACCGTTGCCTTGTCTTATTTGAGTGCAGGCAGAACTTGTGATTATTACTTAAAACGAAACATTAAACTCATTGCCATCTAGTTGATACTGACTCATAGTGACCTCATAGAACTGCCCCTATGACATTCTGAAACTGCAACTCCTTATGGGAGTAGAAAGCCCAGTCTTTTTTCTGTAGAGATGTTGTTGGTTTCAAACTGTTGACCTTTCAGGTAGCATCAAAATTTTATCCACTACTCCACAACCCCCCCCCCCCGTGATTATCACTAGATATCCAAAGTTGATTATTCTATTTTTTATGACAAAAGGCAGAGTATATGGGTATCCTAACCCAATCACATCAGACAGGATGTCTACTTTATTTCACTACCTAGTAATTCAATGTCATTCCTTTTGACAAAAGTGAGAAGATGGCATATATATAACATAACCTAAATTCAAGTAAATTGCCAGATAGAAAGAGCTATTTTTCATCCTAATTTAAATCCATTGAATATGAAATGTAGTGGTTGAGTTATTGATATGGAGTCAGTTCCTACGCATAGCAAACATATGCACAATAGTATCGTCCATTCCTGCATCCTCACAATGGTTCTTATATTGATCTTATTGTGGCAGGCACAGTTTCAGTCCATCTGGTTGAGAGCCTTCCTCATTTTCACTCACCTTCTATTTCCCAAGCATGATGGCCTACTTCAGGGACTGGTTTCTCCTGACAACACGTCCAAAGTATGTAAGAGAAAGATTTGCCATTCTTGCTTCTAAGGGCACTCTTTCCATACTTCTTCCGAGAGGTGTCTGTTTGTCCATTGGGCAGTCCTGGTACTTTCCATGTTCTTTTATATCACCGCAACTCAAATGCATCAATTCTGCTTTGGTCTTCCTCATTCAATGCGCATCTTTAATATGCATGAGGCAGCTGAAAATCCAATGGCTTGGGTCAGGTACACCTTAGTCCTCAAAGTATCACCCCTGGTTTTCAACACTTTAAACAGGTCTTGTGCAACAGGTTTTCCCAGTGATCCAAATGTACTGTTTGATCTCTTGCCTGCTGATCCATGAACATTGATTGTGGATCCAATCAAGATAAAATGCTTGACAATTTCTGTCTTTTCTCCATTGATCATGATGTCACTTGTCCAGTGGTGAGGATTTTGGTCTTCTTTACATTGAGTTGGAATACATACTGAAGGCTGTAATCCTTGATCTTCATCAGTAAGTGTTTCAAGTCCTCCTCATTTTCAGCAAGCAAGACTGTGTTCTCTGCATGATGCAGGTTGTTAACAAGCTTTCCTCCAATCTTGATATTGAATTTTTCCTCATATCATTCAGCTTCTCTGATGATATTCTCAGCATACATATAGAATAACTATGGCGAGAGGAAACCATTCTGACACATCTTTCTTTTTGTTAAAGCATGCACCTGTTCTGTTCTCACGACTTCCTCTTGATCCATTTACCAGTTCCATGTGAGGACAATGAAATATTCTGGAATCTCATTCTTTGTAAGGCTATGCATAGTTTGTTATTATCTACACACTGCAATGACTTGGAATAGTCAATAAACCACAAGTAAACATTCTTCTAATAGCTTTCAGCCAATATCCACCTGACAGAAATGATAATCCTTGTATTGCTTCCCCTGCTAAATCTGGCATGAACTTCTGAGAGCTCCCTGTAAGTGTACTGCTGCAACTCTTTTCAATGATCTTAAGCAAAAATTTTAGGGGCACAATATTAATGATATTGTCATTTAGGTTGAGCATTCTATTGGATCATCTGTATTTGGAATGGGCCTATGTATGAATCTCTTCAGACAGATGGCCAAGTAACTGTCAGCAAATATCCTCTCATAGACAAATAAGTGTTTCCAGTGTTCATCAGCCTGTCAAAACATTTCAATTGGTATTCCTTTAATTCCTGGAGCCTTGTTTTTGGTCAATGTGTTCAAGGCAACTTGAACTTCTTTCTTCGGTACCATTGGATCTTGTTCATAGGCTACTTCCTGAAGTAGTGGAATGTTGACTTGTTCTTTTTGGTACACTGACTCCTTGTACTCCTTCTTGCATCATTAAACACTTGTCAATTAAATATTTCCATATGGAAAATCGAAGCTTAAATTTTACCTTTAACCCTTTCAGTTTAAGATACGCTGAGCATGTTCTTACTTTTTGGTTGAGTCAGATATTAAAATCTTCAACCACGATCTAAGTATGAAGCCAGAGATAAGGCCTTTTTCCCAGTGAAAGAAAGCAATTGTGAGAACACCTACAATCTGAGAGGTGACTGCTACAGATATTGTTTGTCATTCATTGCGATTAATTCCGCATAGTGTATTACCATCAAAGTTCAGTGCACTATATAGTAAGTTCTGCTGAGTGAATGAACTGGAGCTAGAGAGAACACACTAAAGTTCCAAAAACAACAGCAACAAACCACTCAGTCATAAAGACAATTCTGACTCATAGTGACCCTATAGGACAGGTAGAACTACATTTGTAGGTTTCCAAGATTGTAAATCTTTAGGGCAGTGTAAAGTCTCATCACTCTCTCTGAGGCATTTGATGGTTTCACACCTCTCACCTCACAGTTAGCAGCCCTACATGTAACCCCAGGCACCACCTAGGCTCCTGTACTCAGGTGTAGAGCTAGACATACATTTCATTCATGTGGTTGTAAACTTAAAAACTCCCTGTCTATAAGATAAGAAGTTAAACCCAGACAGTTCAGAACTCCATGAAGGTACTTTCTGGAGGCAAACTCATCACTGGAAGTTCTTATTAGAAGACCTTTATAATGCAGGGAGAATGAAGCTGTCTGTAGTCATCATTTCCTGCAAACCATTTGCCCATGTAACTATTTAATTCCTTAATGAGTAACAATTTGTAATTTTCTATTCCAGCACTTAAAAAATATAAGCCGTTTCAACCAAAAATACCCAATAATATATTTAACTAAATTCATATGTGATATCTAATAAATAATGGATTCTTATTTTAATTTTTACTCTTTGACTATTTGCTTTCTCTTTGGTCTATGCAATAAAGGTCTAAGTTGTCTGAGGTAGAAAACCCGTGAAACTTGCCTATAAGCCTCCTGTTCCCAACCCTTTATTGCTAAAGGCAGGAAGAGATAGTGGATTCATTCTGAGATAATGACATTCAATCTCACCCATCACACTAGGCATGTCAGAAAAATCACCTCATAGATGAACATAATATATCTAGCATATCAGAGAATGATGGACTTCAAATACGGAAAGGCTTAGGTTATGTCAGCGCTATCGTGGACCGTGCAAGATTACAAAACAGTACATCCATCACAGTGTGTTCATACATTCTATTTGCAGTGGGATAATAATCAGGAGGTAAATCCTTTAGACATTCAGAGATTATTCCATATCATAGCAATAATACGGTATCCTGTATTTCAATTTCAGCACAAAATTTCAAACTCAGAGAGGAGAAAAAAAATCAACGATCCTCTAATCCACCTAATTGTTTTCAAAAAATCAAAACAAATCCCTTGATCTTCAATGCTTTATTCCTTAAAGAAATATTTATCATTTTTTTTATGATCACGGCCAAAAGAGGTCCCCAATTTCCCCGAGAGGGAATGAAAGTGATGAATGAGGTGGGGCTCTTTTTGTGTCCTAGCCCTCATTTGTCAATTGATCACAAAGGATAGATCATGTAAACCTGAGGCCTTGGCAGTTGCCCAAACTTGTAATCTATTCCTTTCTCTGAGTGATCAGTGATGGCCCAGCTTTACTACCAGAATTTGATAGATAGGCACGAACAAGAGCAACAATACTTTGATATTTATTCTATCCCCAAAGCTAAAACCTCTCAGAGAACAGAAACTGTGAATTCTGTACCAATAGGATTTTGCTACATCTGTTTGGCTGTACCTAAAGATCTGGTGGTGGAATGAGTTAGGTGGTGGGCTTTTGACTACAAGATCAAAAGTTCAGTCCCCACCCTAGCTACTACTCCACAGGAGAAAGATGAGACTGTGTCTTCCTAAAAAGATTTACATCCTTGGAAACCTTATTTGGAATTGACTAGATGGCAATA
>NW_022104341.1:41879596-41881237 GCF_000313985.2 Echinops telfairi
TTGTTGTTAGGGATATGGTCTGCTGAATAATATAAGCCACTCTTCCATTAAATCTATTCCTCTGTGTATAAAAGCAATCTCAGAGACAGAGAGAAATTCTAGGACACTGAAAGAAGTATATAGTTCAAGATCTCTTCCTGAAAGAGCAGAGGCAGTAGCCAAAACCAGAGACATCATATACTGTGGCATGTAGATTATTGGACAGAGTAAAGGAACCAGGCTGGGACCAGAGGCTAAGCCAAAGACACTAAGAGATAGAATGGAGGAACAGTGCCAAAAGGATAGGTTTGTGAGAGAGAGCAGTGAGCTGTCTTTCTGATCCATGGAGACAGAGGCCAAGGGGCCATGTGGCTGCTGGCTGAGGAGAAGCATTGCTGCGGATCAATGACTATGACCTTACTGTTTATTAATTCTGACCTGTAGTGAAAAATAAACTTCCCTAATAAACCCTTCAGTTGTGAATGTTGTCTGTGAAATCTGTGTGGTGATCAGAAGCAGAGTGTTCTCTAAATGTGAGGAATGGTTGTTGATGGAGAGTGAAGCACTCTGACATCTGCCTCAGGGCAATAGGGAAGGCAGGGGAGAGCAGATCTGCACCTTGAACCCCTGCTGTTGACTAAGACCGAGACCATGGGCATTTACAGCAAGTCACAAAATAGAGACTATGACTAAAACGACTGTCTTGAGTAATCCACTTTTGTTCAATTATGCTGCTGAGTTTATGGGGAAAAGATGAGGGTTTTTTTCTCCCTCAAAGAGTTGCTTTCTTGGAAACTCATGAGTTCATGTGAACCCTTTTCTTGTCCTACAAGGCTGGAATCCACTCAATTGTCAGTGAGTTTTTTCTGAGCCTTCTTTATCCTTACCAATACACATGGGGAACGATGTTGGGATCTTTGTCACCGAGAAAGTTGGTTAGTGTCATGCTTTCTGCATTTGCTTCTTAATTGAATGGAAATTGCCTCATTTAGGAGGTCATTTATGAATCATCATATATATGTATGTATTCTATATCAATGCCACGTATTGTTATTGGTGATATGGAAAATGAAATAGATGTAGACACATAGATGCTAGCTGTAAGAAGCAAATTTCCAGTAGAGATTATAAATCATGAGTTTAATAATGATAATATATAATATAAAATAAATGCCATAAAATTATTTTAATCTAATGTACAGTTTGTATATATGTGTACTATAATGGATATATGCATCTATCAAGGAGGAATGCTAGAGAAAGATATGAACATGAGGATAATTCTTCACAGAAAATTATTCCATCGGCCTGATAAAGCAAAAGAACTTGATACAGTTAGGCTGAAGCTTAAAACTTAGATAGAACAGTAGAGAAAAAGAAGGCTAAGATTTTTTTGCCAGGTTGTGAAGGAATTAAACATCAGAAATCTAGACTTATATTTTATTTTTTTAGGCAGAGATAAGCTATGGGGAGATGAATAGAAATGTAGGTGAATGAATATATTGGATAGGATAAGATACAGCTATACATATATACATAAAAATAATAGAATAATGATGATAATAATAATATATAAAAATAACAACAAGGGTTCCTGGGAAGGGTGGAAGTTGGGGGAGGGAGTGAGTAAACAGGAGCTGTTATCAAAGAGTTCAAGAAGAA
>NW_022104341.1:41882576-41886752 GCF_000313985.2 Echinops telfairi
TTTTTGTCTTGCTTTCTATCTAAATAACAAACCAACAAAAACCTTAATTTAATGCACAATATCACTGAAAATAGATTCTAGTCTCTGCTCATTGAACAACAGAGCAAACATTTAATTATTCTTTGTAGTAAATTCACTTTTGGTGTTGACCTAAAAGTCATGATAACACTTCTGAACGTTTGTATTAAAATGATACCAATGGGTGACTTAAAAAGGCCTGCTCTGAAGGTTAGTCCTATTGAGGTATTTCCAGTGTTTTACCTTCAGAATAAGAAATAAAGTCCATTTTATTGTAGGAAGTAGTAAAAATTGGAAAAAGAGAAAGGGCCAAGTTTTTAAACTAAAATTCTAATTTCATCATTTCCTTTCTGTGGCCCAGGGCAAAGTAGTTGAAATCTATAGGACTCAGTTTCTGCTTTTAAAAAGAAATAAAGCACAGTAAATTCTAAAATAAATTAAAAAGTAGTCGAATAAATACAAGTAAAACTGTCTTTCATACCACAACAGTGTGCTCTCACTCTGCTTCTAACCACCATTGAGTCTATTCCAAGCATCGTTTCCCTATAGGACAGATTAGAGTGGTCTCTGTAACAATTCCCGAGACTGTAAGTCTTTCCGGGGGTAGAAAGACTTATCATTCTCTCCCGTGGTTTTGAACTGTTGATCTATGGTTAGCAGTCCAATAAATAACCTAATATGTTACAAATAAGATTCCCACAAGATATCACAGTGCTCTGAAAATTTTAATGCATCATAGTAATGGTAAGAAGCAATATCTGTGTTAGAATTATATAGTTACTAAAATAGATGCTGACCTACTGCTACCCTAACTCATTATTACTAAAATAATATGCAGAAAGTGACAAACATTTTGAGTTTGAACAAAATGAAATTTAATATACTTTCATGGTAAATTTTAATAATAATGTGGGAGGGGAAAGCCAAAATAGGGTTCAAAAATCCATTATTTTTAATGCAGTGTAATACAAAATAACATATTGAATTGGGAAAATCTGCTGAAGAAGACCTCTTTAAAATGTCTAAGAGAAAGGATGTAATATTGAGAACTCAGATACAACTTCACCCAAACCATGATATTTCCTAACACCTCATATGCATGTGAAAGTTTGGCAATGAATAAAGAGACCAGCAGAAAAATTGATGTATTTGAATTTTAGTGTGAGGCTTTGTCTCACATATATTGGACATGTTATAAGAAGCAATTAGTCCCTGGAAGAGGTCCTCATGTTTACTAAAGTAGAGGGTCTACAAAAACAAAAAGATCTTCAATGAGTTCGATTGACACAAGGGCTGCAAAAATGAGCTCAACTATAGCAACAGTGGGAAAGACACCAGGCCAGGTAACGTGTCATTCTGTAGGAGAATGGGCCACTGTTAGAGTTAGAAGTGGCTCTGTGGCAGCTAACAACAGGAACCACACATTTTAAATGTGAGAATGAAATAAAATGGTCTAGAGACCATAGACCATCAAGGCATCTTGATGATAATTTTGAAGGCAGAATAAAGTAGCTGATTATACAATAATAATTTTAACACATTTAGTTCCAATGAAGCCCATGTGAAAATTCAAAGTTCTGAATATGAAATGAGTAAGGAAAAAGTCTACTCCTCTTATCGCAATGCATGTTTATTATCATTTATAAAATGATGTGAGTGAACCATTGGTTGCTGACTACAGGTGTCATCCAATTGATTCTGACTCATAATGATCTTATGTAAACCACAATGAAACCCTGCTCAACTCTGCCCCACTCTCATAAGACAGGCTTTGTTTAGGCCCCTTTATTATGGCCACTACATCAGTCCATTTCATTGAGGTCTTCCTTTTCCAGTACCCTCCATATTACCGAGCACGATGTCCTGCGCCAGGAGCTGGATCCTCATCATAACACATCCAAAGTTTGTGAGACAAAGAAATCTTGGCCCCCTTTGCCTCTAAGGCTTATCCTGGCTGTATTTCATCCAACACATATTTATTTGTTCATTTGGCATCCACTTGTACATTAAATATTCCTCCCCAACATAATAATTCAAAAGCATCCATTGTTCTTTAGGGTCCTGTATTCACTGCCAGCTCTCCAGGCATATGAGGTAACTAAAAATATCATGTACATGGGCAGGTTCACCTTCATTTTCAAAGTGATATCCTTACTAAATGCAATATATCACACAATTTCATTATATCTGCTTCCATGGGTTTTTATTATGGATCTGAGTAAAATGAAATTCTTATAACTTTGATCCGTTCTCCATTTATCAGTGTTGTTTATTTTTCCTGTTGTAAGGACTTTGTTGTTATTGTTGTTGAGGTATAATTCATATAGAAGGGTATAGTCTGAAATCCATCATAGATTTGTCAAAAAAATATAGCATTTGATTTCTTGACTGCTGTTTTCACGAGCACTGATTGTGTATCCAAGCAAAGTGAAATCCTTCACCACTCAACCTTTTCTCCTTTTATCATGATATTGGCTATTGGTTAAGTTGTGAGGGTTTTATTTTTATAAATTTTCAGTCCATTCTGAAGGCTGTAGCATTAGATTTTCATGATCAATTACTTCAAGTCCTCAAGTTTTCAGCAAGCAAAGTTTTGTCATCTCAATACTCCAGGGTTTTAATGAGCCTTCATCAAATCCTGATGCCATGGTCCAGTTTATATAGTCCAGTTCTTGAATTATTTGCTTAGCATATAGATTGAAGAAGTAAGAAAAGGGAACAATCCGATGCACACATTCCCTGTTTAAAGAAAATGTAGTATTCCCTTGTGTTCAAACAGCTGTCTCTTTGTCGATGTAGAGCTTTCACATGAGCACAATAAATTTTTCTGGAATTTTCATTTTTCTCAATGATCCATAGTTCGTTATCATCCACAGAGTTGGATGTCTTTGCACAGTCAATTAAGCACGAGTTAACATTCCTTCCGGGATTCTCTGCTTTCACCCAGGAGCTTCAGACATCAGCAATGAGCTCCCTCATGCTATATCATCATCTGAATTGGGTTCAATTTCTTGCACTTCCCTGGGGATGTACTGCTGGAACAGTCTTATAATTATCTTCAGCAAAATTTTACGTGCAATAATGCTGCTTAATAATTTCTGTAATTACCTGTAGAACATTTCAATTTTTCAGCTAGAGGCTTGCATTTTTGTGTGTGCATTTCTTTCACCTTAAGAAATGCCCGACACATTTCTCCCATTTGGTTTACTAACCCCAGTTCTGGTACATTTCATTATCAAATGTTTCTTTTACAATTACCCTTTGAAATCTCCTGTTCAACTCTTATGCTTCATCATTTATCCCACCTACATGAGCTAATTATGTTCAAGAGCAAAATTCAGAGTCTATTCAAAAATCTGTTTTGGTTTTTTCTTTCTTTCCTTTCTCTTTTTTTTTTTTTTTTGGTGTATCATGTCTTTGATGATATTACCAGAGGAGACAATGCTTTGAACCTCTCTGCTCTGATTTCTTATCATCCTCAAAAGGAAACTTCAGAGTCAGAAAATATTTGAATGGAAAAAAAATGAATTTATTAAAGGGATATTCTGATTTAGATCTCCAAATGGCCCTCAGCCAGTCCGAGGACATGGTAAAATGTGGAGCTAGGTCTTTTATATGGCTAATGGCCGGCCTCCCATAATTGGGTCTTCTGTTATTGACTGATTTTCTGTGGTGTATACCCCCTTTCCTTGTGCATGCACCCCTGCATGCCAGACCTCAGGCTGTGCCAGTGTACTCATTCGTAAATTGTGAGGTTAGTTTGAATATCCTGTCTTTCCCCACTCATACCTTTTCATTATCTCAGGGCTCTTCCTTGATAAGAAAATGTGTCTTATCTCTCCCTCACCTTCTTTTGTGCTGGAAAAGCATGACGGGAATGTGTCTTTGCCTGTCTTTTTATTAGGATTCCTGCCACACTCATCTTTTTCTTCCTCTTCACCTGTTTCAGTCTAGCTAACAACATTATCTCACAAGTATTCATTAGTGCTGAATGCATCAAATCTGCTCTTAGGATGGTCTGTAAGTTCAGTGTCATGAGCGGCGCTATCAATAATTACTTAACGCTCTTTGACATTTCGAATGCTCGGTTTATTCACTGCAAACACACATCAAACAAGCTAATAGTCTAATTAGGTAAAAAGGGTATAAGGGCTAATA
>NW_022104341.1:41887873-41902914 GCF_000313985.2 Echinops telfairi
CCCCCAAACGGGACATCTGGTCACCTTATCATAGTCCCATTAAGCATGGCTTCATCGGTGTACTCACCCCAGGTAGACCTGGAGCAAGCAGAAGTTGATGTCTCCTTGGTTTCCAGCTCTGAAAAACCATTGTCTCTACTGGGGTTTATATAGGCAGATTAGCTGGCTGTTGATGTCATTCTGGAAATTCCGCAGCATTTGGCCAAGTCTTTTCAGGGTTCCCCAGACTTTCTGGGGTGGCTCTTCAGACCATCTCTTTGTCCTTGGCTGTGGCTCAAGATTCAGGCTGGGCCTTAGATTATGCTTTCATTTTTCTTTCAAAATGGAGTTTCTTGTGTCCACATGTTGCAAGGCAGTTCCATGATGCTCTTATCATTCAGGAGTTGGTATACACAAGGTCATATATTATAGGGTTCTTGTAGGGTTGCTTTGATTCTCTTCAGCTTCAGTTTAAACTTGCCAATGGATGGCATTTTCACAATCAGTCCCTTGTTTTGGCTGATTATATCGAACTATCCCATCATCTCTTTCCACAGAGGTAGTCTATTTGATTCCTACGTATTCCATCCAGTGAGGCTCATGTATATAGCTCCATTGATGTTGCTGAAAAAAAGGTATTTGCAAAGAGAAATTAATTTGCCTTGCAAAGGATATCATGCAAAATTGTATACACTGTCATTTTTATCTCCATAGCCATATTTTCCAATTGCTATTCCTTTTTGTTTTATATGCATGTGGAAGATGGACATCGAATAAAAGAGACAAAAGAATAGCTGCCCTTGAGTTATTGTGCTGGGGAATAATATTGAAGGCACCATGGGCTGCAATAAGGACAACCTCATCTGTCTTGGAAGAATTACAAACAGAATGCTCCTTAAAGGCAAGGGTGATGAAATTTCACCTTGCATACTTTGTACATGTTATCAGGAGAGACGAATCTATTGAAAAGGACATCATGCTTGGTAAATCGGAAAGTGAAAAAGGAGTACCCTTTACAAGATGGATGGACACATTGGCTGCAACCATGGGCTTCAACATCAGAACAAGTGTGAGGATGCACATTACTAGCAGGGGGTGCTTTGCTATGCTGTAAATCAGGTCACTCTGGAAGGGAAAGCTAAGTGCGGTGGTTTTGAGCGAATATTCACAGGGTAACAGTGGTTTACTTTATCTATTGGAAATGAAGCCTTGAGATTTCTTCTTTTTTTAGCAGTTTTATTTTCACTTGATGCCAATATCTTACAATTCAATAATTCAATCATATAAAGAAGAGTTGTGAAATTATCACCACAATCAATTATCAAATATTTTTTCTTCCTTCAGGTCTCCTGCAAGCATCAGTAATTATCAATACATCTTGTTTGCATATCTGATCAATTGTAGACTGAAGAAGTTAGAAAAATATGTAGGTTTTTCATCTTGGCATTAATGTGTATATTTGAATAGATATCATATTAACTAGTCTTCTCCGTAGGCATATGGATTTTATACTATAATTCACAGCTTGCTACTTCAGGATATATATTGAATAGCTTTGTTAAAACTATTAATTTGATGTCATTTTTGAATCACATTTTCATTCCATATCATATGAAATGCAGGTATTTTACCATGGAGTGGTACAGCCAATTTAGCCACTTCAAGCCAGAGGAAGAATGAGAGGTTTCTGTTTTGGAAAGGTGAACCAGCGAGGCGACCAGGACAGTGCAAACAGATTGATTCTCTTTGTGGTGTCTCCTTTGAAATCCGAATGCATGGAGAACACCTTTGCCTTTGGAATTTACACTCTGAGGAGTCAGGTACAGATACTTCACATTAAGTTAGGTTTCAGGGTAGACACATGAACATGCTGTTGACCATGAAAAAGCAACCAATAAGGCTCATTAAATCCCAAGATGTCCTAGCTTTTAGTTACTAACGGTTATGTAAATAAGAGCATTCTCTGCCCATTTGGATGACATCTACATTCTACCTGTCTGCTTTTGATTAATGCAGCAAGTTATATAAATTCCATAGAGACTGCATTCGCTAAAGTACCTTAGCTTAAATGAATTTTGTAAGGATGATTTTTCTACCTACATTAAGTAAAATAAGTTGAGTTTCACCAGCATAGTAGAGCATCTGATTTTAAAAAGTCCAACAAATCCTAGCTCTAGCATATCTAGGATATAGTTCTTTATTGGTTCATTTCATTTTTGCAGACTTTTAATAATATTCTTATATTTATACTTCATACAATCATTGTTATCATTGTGGATGGATATTTGCAACTGTATCTTCTAATTATAATTTATGTCTCATCAACGAATGAAGGTCCCCAAAACTTAGCTCCATCCACATTATTAAGATTGGCTCAATTGTAAGCAGGTGGGTGTTTTGTTTTGTTTTTTTGTTTTCCAGTCATATTTTGAGTGTGTTCATCTTCTGGCAGTGTCTGAGGAGATACTCATTTGCTGTTCATAAGTGGCCTATTTTTCAATATGAGGCCATCACTTTCTTCCCCCTGGTTTGTCTTAGTCTGGAACCTCTGATGAAATTTGTCCAACATGGTTGACCCTGTTGGTATTTGAAATGCCAGTAGGCTAGCTTTTGGCATCATCGAAACATGAAAACCATCACAGTACACAAACTGACACGCTGTGACTCAAATATCTCCATATTATAGTTTTTCTTTTTTTCTCCTCTCTCAAGAAAGCTTACTCAATCAATTTTTGAACTTGTTGGTACTATTCTTCAATTTATAATGCAAATAGGCTTGAATTGCATTTTTGAACCTTTAATGAAAATTGCTTATGTAATGGCATTACTTTAAAATGGTGGAATGAACATTTTCAGACTACTGTCCCTCACAAGACCTCCACGGGGAATGAAGGGACATTAGTACATTCAACTGATTAATAAACTTTCATAAGCATTTGGGGTGTTATAATAACTCAAGAAATACTGATTTAAAAAAACAAACAAAAGAAAACAAAGATGGTGACCAGAGATTTGATTATCTATTGCCCCTCACCTCTCATTCTCACTGGGTCGATTGGTGGTCATTTCACAGTAACTCCAATCGGAGACCCAGATGGGTTTCAGTCTCCACTTCCCGAAGTTCTTGTCGGTGTCTTTCCTGACTCGTCTGCATGCGGAACGGCTAAAGGTCCTCTTGTTTCGATGTAGGCCAACCCCTGCTTCACCTATAAAAAAGCCCTCATAAGCCTAGTTTTACAACTTGAGGAATGAGAAAAATTAGATCAAACTCTGTCCAACACTAATGGAAGGAAATATAGAGCTACAACTATGGTGGAGCTAATGAGGGAAACAAAACCTAAAAAGAAGACAATGTAGAAAAGCCATGAAATTGAAGTTGATACTTGAAAAATATCAATAAAAATTGACAAACTTGTAGCTAGACTGATAAATTAACAAAGAGTAAATAGAAATGGTGCAAATAACTGAAGTCAGAAAAGGAATTGGTGACATTACTGTGACTCTAAAGACACATAAAATATGACAAGATAAATATTACAATAGAGAATTGTAGCCCAACAAATTGAATAACTGAGATGGAAGGGACACAGTTTTAAAAACATACAAACTATCTAAACTGATTTAAGAAGTAACAAAAATCCTCAGTTGATCCACAACAAATGAAGTGATTGGATCAGTAATGAATACATTTACAATGAAGAAAATACTATATGAAGTGGCTTTACTGGAGAGGTTTAATAAATTTAAAAGAAATGAAATCAATCTAATCAATCTTTCTATAAGAGCGAGAGAAAAAAAGAGAGATAACTATACTCATATGTGCAGTTCTTACTATATATAATATACCATATATACTCATGTATAAGCTGAGTTTTTCAGCACATTTCTAATGCAGTTTTTGTGGTAAAATTAGGTGCCTCAGCTGATATTTGGGTCGGTTTATACTTGAGTGTAAAACATTTGATTTCCTTATAGTATGAGGTATATAGTGTTTCCTCTCTTAAGATCCTTCTCCCTCTCTCAATATATATATGTTATATATTATATATATAGTATGGACTTCATTATGAGTTACAAAGTGTTTCCTCTCTTGATATGCATGGATAGATAAATGATAGATAGATAGATGATAGATAGATAGATGATAGATAGATAGATAGATAGATAGAGGTATACACATTGTGATGTAGTCACACATGGAGCTGCTAACCACAAGGTGGCTCCATGGTTCAAACCCATCAGCCAGTCCACGAGAGAAAGATGAGGCTGTCTGCGTCTGTGAAGATTCAGTGTTTTGGAAAATCAAAAAGGTGTGTCTACTTTGCCTGTTGGGCCCAGAAGCAACTTGATGGAAGCGAGTTTGGTTTTCTGAGTTTACTATTCTGCTGGATTGTTTTCATTCCTATTTTAGTTGAGAACATTTTACTGTCACAACATGGGTCGCATAAGGTTTTCTCTCTCTCGCTGCATATGTCTTGAAACATATATATATTTCCTCACTAAAAGTGTTAGTTATAGAAGTTAGGCAGAAAAATTAAATTAGGAAGGAAGGCTTAAAATCATCTCTATTTGTTAATGGCATGGTCTAGTATATATAAAATTGTAAAGAATTTTTAAGAAGCTAATAAGTAAATTCAGAAAACTCTCAGAATATAAAGATAGTAAACACACTAGATGCGTTCTTACACATTCTAGCAGTGAATAATCCAAAGGGGAAATAATGAAAACAATCCTATTTCATAATATAAAAATAAAAAATATGGAATACAGTATATATATTTTTAGTGAGTTAAAATATTAGATGCTGAAGATTATTAAAAATTGCTGAAACAAATTAAAGATGCACTACATAAATGGAAAGGCATCCCATGTCATGGATTTGAACACTGAATATTGTTAAGTTCTGAATATTATCCAAAGTGATATTCAAACTAATTATAAAACATAACAAAATTCCAACAGTTGTTGTTTTTTTTTGTCAGGAAATCCATTTCTCAAATTTATGTGGAATTTCAAGGAATTCAAAATAGCGAAATGATCCTGAAAAAGTAAACAGACATATAAGGACAGCCGGATTTAAAGTATGTTATACAGATTCAGTGATCAGAAAAGTGTGGTTTTAGTATAATATTATTCAATAGGGAAAATATTATTTAATAAAACTAAGTAAGTTAACTGGATATCCACATGGAAAACAGTGGAATTGAACTTTTACCACATGTCATGCATGAAAATCATCTCGGCTGATCAAATTTATGACTACAGAATAAAACCATGACACTCTTAAAAGAAAAACAAGGCATGAAAGCTTTGAGAGCTTGACTTTGACAATGAATTCTTAGATGCGCATAAAAAGTGTCAGCAGCAAAGACAAAATATCAACAATAGATTGCACAAAAGAATTGTATCCATCTACCTGTTTATCTGATGTGATGCAAAACAAGCATATCAAATACACATCTGAGAAGATACATTGGAGAAGCTAAATATCATCAACCAAAACAAAGCCACAGGGAATTTTGGAAAAGAGTATTAATTGCTTATCTGCAAAGTCAGGTTTAAAGTGAAGAAAAGTAAAACTAGCCCATAAGAGCCACAATGCAACTTTGGATATTTCCCCATGAATTTATAGAAGATCTCAGAATAGATTTGACTGATTGACCACTAATGAAAGAAGAAATGATAAGCTGTGGGATGACAACATGAACATCATATTTTTTTAAGTTAATTTCTTTTTAAAAGACAGGAGAGAGAAAATATGAAAGGGAATGCTAGAGGAAACTCTGAGACTTGCTCTTGAACATAGAATACCATGGAGAAGATGAGGTTAAAGAGTTAACAGGACATTTCAAAGTGAAGCTCCTGGAGAACAACTGAAGGGTTATAATGAAATGTGCAAAGACCTAAGTTTAGAGAGCAAAATACATGTTTAACATACATAAAGTTAAAAGAATTTAAGGGAGAAAAGGCAAGCCTTAAATTTCAATAGTGAAGGATTCCACGGGCAAAATATTGAATGGTGAAGAAAGTATCAAAATGGTATTGAAGGATTAAATCCAGGCAGTGTTAGAGACGTTAGCAGAGAAACAAGCTCTAGTGACAGAGAGAATATCAACTGATGAGTTTCAGAAAGATGATGCAGCACTAGAAATACTCACTCATGTATGTCAAGAAATTTGGAAGGCAGCTGCCTGGTCAACTAACTGAAGGAGATTTTTGCTCTTCCTTTTCCAACGAGATGCAGAAGTTATCAAACAATATTATTAATATCACATGAAATGAAATTTTGCTGAAGAAAATTATAAATGGTAGGAAAAATACTTGGGTAGGAAGCTGCCTTCGAAATTCAAGCTGGATTCTGAACCCATGAGGGATATCATTGAAAGTAGAGAATATTAGAAAGATGTTTATTTGTATCTTAATGATTATGCAAAGATGTTCAACTGTGTGGATCATAACAAACTATGGACAATACTGAGAAGAATGGGAACTTCAGGTCACTTCATTGTGCTCAAGTGGAACTCTACATAGACCTGGAGTCTGAACCGAACAAGAAAATATGGCACAGTTTAAAATCAGAAGTATGCTTCAGTGTTATCTTCTTCACCATACTTATTCAATATATATACTGAGCAAATCTGAGAAACAGAATTATATGACAAAGAAGGTTGTATTAAGCTTGTAAGAATGCCCATTTAAAACCTGTGATATGCAAATATGGCTTGTTTGTTGAAAACAAGGAGGACTGATGAAAAGCAATTCCCACAGCTTTAGTACGGACTATAACTCAAAACAAAAATCCTCACAACTGGACGCATAGACAACATCATGATAAATGGAAAAAGATTGAAGCCAAGGATTTTATTTTTCAAGCAGAAGGAATTCATGGAACCACAATCAATGTTTGGAAGAAGCATCCAAGAAATAAAATATTGTTGGCCAAATCTGCTGCACAAGAATGCTTTCAGAGTTTTGAAGAAAAAGAATTTCACTTTAATAGTTAGGGGTGCACCTGATCAAGCCACAGTATTTTCAATCACCTCATATGTATGTGAAAGTTGTACAGTGAAGAACTGAGCAATTTCAATTATGGTATTGGTGAAGAAATTAAACACATCAGAATAAAATATCTATATGGAAAGTACAGCCAGAATGCGCCTTAGAAGTGAGGGTGGAGAAACTTTGTCCCAAATACTTGAAGGATACTATCATGAGAGACCAATCACTGGAAAATGACATACTTTCTGGAGTGGTGGAGAGTCAATGAAGAGATGAAGTCCCACAAGGAGATGGATTGACACAGTGGTTTCAACAGTAAGCTCAAGAATAGTAATGACTTAAGATGGAGCAGGGTCATTCTGTGTTTCCATATGTTGTACGTAGCGTCACTTTGAGTCAGAGTGAATCTAAGACAGCATCTGAGAACAAGAACAAAAGGAGTGTAAAAGATTGAAACACATACACACAAGAACATGTTAAGCATTCCCAATGTAGTAAATGTTATAATTGTGCAACTGAAGATTGGTGCTAGTCTGCGTCAACTCCTTAATGCCGATGAAGTAATGCAGTACTTAATTATGCAGTCATAATAAAAGTTAAAAAATACAACATGATATTGACAAGAAGATCTGTGAATGTATGTAGATGGGTAGGTACAGGTACACTGTACTGTGAAATATAAAATAAAGGAACAATTCATAAAACAGTAAAAAGAAAGAAAAGATCATAACTAAAGGTTAGCACTTCTTCATTGACACTTATCTTGTTCCATGGATATCATGCAAAAAGAAGTGCTCCTTTTGAGTTGACATCATAATAGCAATAATAATTGGACCGTGCAGGGAGTGGAAGGATGGCTATTGTTGAAGAGAGGGATTTGATTCTGTACTGGAGAGTGGGTGCCCTCTTACCAGAAACATGAGATGAATTAAAAGGTAGATATCACTTTTTCTGGAACTGACAAACTGCCAAAACTGCCAATATTTGTGTGAGTTATGAATAGTGTGTGCATGGAATTATATTTAACTAAAAATGAACATAACAGCTTTTATGGTAGTCTGTTCTTAACTTCCAGTTGTCCTTGTTGTTGTTGGGTGTCGTAGAATCAGGTCTAGCTCACAGGGCCATGTGTACAGCAGAAAGAAACACTGCCCCTTTCTGCACCGAGCTCACATTTCCTGCCATTAGTGTTCAGTGTATCAAGCCTGTTCTTGAGATATTCTCTACATTTGGGTAGGATCCATCTATAGTCTTATTTTGACTTTCATGACCTTGTTTTAAATTTCTCCACATTCAACCTGGACTCGACATATGAGCAATTTAGAATCTCTTTCAGTCGATCTATTGGCATTGTTTGGGCTGGTATTGACCTTCTCCATTGTCTCTTTCCCACAGATGGAATCAGTTTAATTCCTGTGCATTCCTTCTGCTTGAGTGTAGTTTATAAAGAAGAAGTCATTGGGCTTAAAAAATTCTATGAGGAGATTTTCAGCATAGTTTCTGTCACTAAGATGATATTTTCCGTCATCAGGGTTTCCTTTTGTTTCAAACTTTCACATTACAATAACCAGAAATTATCAATGTATCATGATTGGACATCTTATCCATTTCAGGCTGATGGAGTTGATAGCATTATTTTTTCCATTAGATCCTTTAGTCATTGGTGCATAGATATGAAGAATAGTTGTATTAACCAGACTTGTTGGTAAGGGGAGAGATAGCTTACCACAGAGAGCATTATATTTCAAGAGCAATCTTGAAATGTCCTTGTAGATGATGAATGTGACACCACTGCTCTTGAATTTGTCATTCCTAGCATAGTAAGCACCTTTAGTTTACCCCTGCTAGTTTATGCCAGCTCCTTAATGCCTGCACTATCCATCTTCATGCCTTCCATTCCATTGCTATGACTTCTCATTTTCCTGTATTCCTGTCTTTACATTGCTTGTTCAGTTGAGTGTCGGCTGATGAGAATTGCTTCTACTTGTTTTCCGTGTTGCTCTATCGACAAATGAAGGTTCCAAAGCTTTCCTTCGCCCACCAAGGTTGACACTATGTTAGGAGGAAGCTCGTTCATGTTGTCTTTGTATCTTCCAACTTGAGTAGCTCACCTTGTAGCACTAGAGCAGATACTTTTCTGTCACTAATCATGATTCTTAGGGCGTCCGTCTCACAGAAAGGAAAAGCCTATGCCTTTTTCTTAGTGTTGTTGTCTTTGTCTGGAAGTTCCACCAAAACCTGTTTGACATGAATGATCCTGCTGGTATTCGAAACGCCAGCAGCATAGCTTCCATCATCATAGAAACAAGCAAGTCACCATAGAGTAGCAAGCCGGCAGGGGAGTGGTGGTGAGTTGTCTTTATATTAGACAACATCTACCTTATTGTGTATGTTCTTTGGAGAAGTGTATAATTAAGTCCTTGGATTATTTTTTAAAATTGAATTTTGGTTTTTATATTGAGTTGTTAGGTTTCTTTAAAATATTTTGAATACTATGATTTTGAGTCAATATATCATTTACAAATATTTTCTTCCCCATGCATAATTTGATATATTTTAAAATTTCTAGATAAGCTTTTTTATGCACACAACTTCTTTTTTATTTTGGTGTTGAGCTTATCTATTTGTTATTGTTGGTTGTGCTTTTATTGTTATGATTTGTCATTTCAATGTTGGTGAGAAGTAAAATTCAGATATTACATAGTCCTATTACTGAGGAGAAAATGTATAAAAGAGGATTCTACTATGTTACATTTGAAATTCCATGGAAAAATATTAAAGTAACAATTAGGTTAGGGGTTGCAAGTTTAATAGCATTAACATAGGGAGGAAGAAGGAGGGTCATTCTTAAATGAAAAACAATGTGAGTAAAGAATAAAGGAATAAACCATTATGCATTGCTTGAAGAAGTGTGGAAACTTCTGCCTTAGTGTGGTAAACCATTAACCTTGGCCTTTGTCTCCAGGATCCTCTTGCTGTTCCTCATTATCCCTACTGAACAAGGTTCACATTGCGTTTTGTAGCCTGCATAGTTTCTAAAACCAGGATCTCATAAATTAACTTTTACGCTTATATATCTTTGATGATACCTCATAGCATAAAGGGAAATGATAAAAAGGAAAACAACGGAAGCACCTTCTTAGCAATCACTTGTAAGTCCTTGACAGACTAGTGTTATTTATTTATTTTGTAGATTTATCATCATCCAGGCATACTAGAAAGAGTGGTGAATGTTTTAGATTAAATGCGACCTTCTAAATTTTAGTCAATCTTCTCACCTAATTCTGAGTCCTCAGAATTTTTTTCTATATTACAATTTCATTTACTATACTCTTCACATTTCTTTTAGCCACCCCAAGCTCTTCACATTGTTTATTTTTGCGCTATGTGTTTGACTGTGCGGATTCCAGCTCTCATTCTTGACACTGGTCCTTATGTCCAGATTCTTTATATGGTTCTATTTTAAGTTCATTATCTTATTTTTCTTTTGCTACAAAAAAATAAGAGGATGTGGCAAAGGACCACACATTTATTATCTCCACAGTCTTTATATGTATGGCTTAGTTGAATGACATGCAAGGCTGCTAAAAAAACTGTTTGCCAGGGCTGAGGTATCATTTGAATATTTGCCTGGGTAAAGGTCTACTTCCAAGCACACTCAAGATTTTGGAAGAATCATTCTTCTTGTTATTGAAGAACTCCTGGTAACTCATTTCTTCACCAACTGTGAGGCAGTGAGAGGAAGAAATCAGATCCAGCAGGTTGATAAGATACTGTCTTTTATAATGCAGTCTTATATAACCAAAAGTGATATCATATTATGTTGGCCAATTATATTAATGAAGAGCAAACCGCAAGTCCTGCTCATGCAAGAAAATGGATTATTTAAGAATGTTAGCATCAAGGGCAGAAAAAAATGGTCCTAATTCTCTCAAGTGACTGACTGCAACTAGAACAACACAGGCTTGAATTATAAGAGTCCACTTACATGTGGATTTCTTTTAATGTACTGGAGAATGATTTAGGAATTTTTGATAATTTGAAAAGATTCATAGATGAACCAAGTAGCCTAGAAATATTGACAAAATAAGGAAATGTATGTCATGAATGCATAAAATATATGTGGATTTTAGCTAATTAATCATTTACTGTGATAATAAAACACACACAAATTTATTTTAAAACCTTCAGCCTCATCAGAACTTTCAGAAACACTTAACTGACCACTCATGGAGCTATTTGGAGTTTAATAAATGTAAATATGCCGTATTAAACCTTAAATGCTTAAAATTAACTACAGTTCATACTGTATTGCTGTAATATTTTCATACCCACCTTCTGTTGCTAGTGTGTTTGTGAGTATCCACTTAAAAGTCATGTGATACAAATCATCTCCATGCAAATACATAGTCTCCTCAGTAGAGTTGGTGTGGTAGTTACATAATCTGTTGTCAATTTGAGACAAGAGTGAAGGGATGGAGGTTAGCCTGCCAATCAGGTCGCAGCTTCATGACCTCATTTGGAGGCATTAAGGAGATAAATAGTTCACTGGAGGTGTGACACATGCTCATTCCCTGTGAGGCATTACTGACAATGAGCCTGATGGAGCTACACTGATGCAGCCAGAGCCCCAGGAGTCGGAGTAGCCTTGTGGAGACCAACACCAGTGCTGAGATCCTTCTACTGCCACTGGATCCACAAGACTTTCTATCCATAGGTCTGTGATCTTCCTGCATTTGGTGTCATTGCATGTGTTTCATGAGCCTGAAGAGGAATTTACAGATTGGCATCAGACATATGGGCTAATATAGGAGTTGATCTGGACTGGACTGGAGATGTTTTCTCAATATTCAATTGCTCTTGTATATAAAGCTCTTTCCTATGCACATATGAGTCTCTCTGGATTTGTTTCTCTAGTCATCCCAGTCTTCTTGAGTATTTTTCATTATGTTTACCACCCTTCCATAAACCGTGAACAACACTATGAGACCCATACAAATTGTCTTTAATGATGCTGTTAGTGCTCCTAAGAAGCAGAGAAAAGTAAAAGCATTATAAGTGATAGTTGAATTGCTTGAAATTCTCATCAGCTTTAAATCTGCAGCTGTGGTGGTCTACCATTTCAAAATAAATGAATCCAGTCTAAGACCATAGAGAACATTCTAAGAGGACATTTATGAAGTCATTGTTATCTCAGCTACATGAGCAGGAGTGAAAACCTTTCACTTTTTGTCACAAACCTTTTTAAAATATTGCATTGAAAATGCCGCTTTTATATATAGATTCAAGAAAAAGCCTGATCTGTTACATGACCACTTAAGGCAAAAGGAAAGCAGATGCTCCAAAGCTTGAGAATCTAGACCCCAAGAAGGATCTTCTGATCATTTTAGAAAGTGATTTGGGTTTTAAAATGCTAAGCTAAAAGAAGTTTCTGCCAACTAAGAGGCAAGAGCAAACCTCCCATACACCATGAAACACCAGTCAGGAGAAAGGTTTCTAATGAAGACAAAGTACAGGAGACGATTTGATAAAGTTCAATATCTCCAAACCAATGCCTAACGAGAAAGGGAAAACATGCCCCCAAACAAATTGCTGTTAGGTGCTATGAGTCAGTTCCAATACTTGGTGACAGAACCAAACTACCCAGTCCTGTGCCATCCTCACAATGGCTCAAACACTAGAGCCCATTATTGTAGCCCTGGTGTCCAGCCCTCTTGTTTAGGGCCTTCCACTTTTATGCTGCCCCTTTATGTTACCAAGTATGATGACAATCTCTAGCAATTGGCATCTCCCTGATTACATGCCCAAAATATGTATGATGAAGCTTTAATACCCTTATTCTGAAGATCACCCTGACCATACTTCTTCCAAGACAGATTTATTGGGTGTTTTAGTAGTTCATGGTTCTTTCACTATTCTTCTCCAGCCCCACAATTCAAAAGCACCAATCCTTCTGCAGTCTTCCTAATCCAAGGTCCAATTTCCACATACATATGAGACAATTAAAAATACCCTGGCTTGGCTCAGGCACACCTTTTTCCTCAGAGTAACCTCCCTTCTTTTCAACTCTCTAAAGATGTCATGTGCTGATGTCATTTTGATCTCTTGACTACTGTTTCCATGAAAAATGTTTCTGAATCCCATCAAGACAAAATCCTTGACAACTGTGGAGGTAATGTACCTTATTAATGGGTTTGAGCAGGGTATGGTCTGCAATCAGAAAACTTACAGATAAGAAAAAGGGTAGATGCAGTTGAAGTGGGGGGGTCCCTGCAGTATGGCAGTCTTAAAAACACTCCCTGCATGCCGACTGTGTCACATGATCGGTTTACGCACAAAGAGACAGTTCACAATTCTTTGAGCCTATGCAAAGGAAAGCTAGCACACCAACCAAGGTGTTCACAGATGGAAGAGAGGCTGGGTCTGGGAACATGACATAGCTAATAAGTTTTCAGACTGCTGACTCTGCAGCTTTAGTCAGAGGATAGGAGGCAAGTGTCCATTTCTCGTAGGTGGGGAGACATTGCTTCTTCAGCTCCCGTGGATGAGCCATCAGCATTCTGCCATGGGCCATGAACCATGGAAGGTGGTGGTCCTGTCCCATTTGTTTAAGGAGCAAACAACTTTTTGCCCACAGACAACTTCGACTTTTTCTCCATTTATAAGTCAAGTTTTGAGGATTTTGGTCTTCTTTATGTTGAGTTGTAATCCATAATGAAGGCTGCAATCTTTGATCTTTGTCAGCAAGTGCTTCAAGTCCTTCTCAGTTTCAGCAAGCAAGGTTAAATAATCTGAATATTGCACATGCTTAATAAGCCTTCCCCCAATCCTGATGGCACATTCTTCTCTGATAATTTGCTCAGAATACAAAGTAATTATAATGAGAGGATTCAACTCTGACATATATCTTTCCTGCTGTTAAACCATACAGTATTCCCTTGCTCTGTTCACAAAATTGACTCTTGATCCATGTACACGCTCTGCATGAGCACAATGAAATGTTCTGGAATTCCCGTTCTTCTCCAGGCTATCCATGGTGTGAGAAAACAAATTGACATCAGATAATGTGATAGAAAGGTACCAATTCTTCACAACTACTTTTAATTTCTTTTACATGAACTATCCTTGATGCAGTCAC
This sequence comes from Echinops telfairi, assembly GCF_000313985.2. Classification (NCBI taxonomy): domain Eukaryota; kingdom Metazoa; phylum Chordata; class Mammalia; order Afrosoricida; family Tenrecidae; genus Echinops; species Echinops telfairi. Next base: position 41,901,990 of record NW_022104341.1, read on the forward strand.
TAAATAGAATAAAATAATAGAAGAAAGATTGGTATGGTAAAAACAATTGTTAAAGAAATTAAAAAGTAAACAAGAAATTAAAAAGTAGACAAGCCAGATATAAATAACCATGTATTTCCATAAAGTTACATTGAATGTGCTTGACTTTTTGCCTCCTCCTGTGTCACCTCTTTATTGTGAATCCAGTTCATCCTATGAACAGTTTACAGACATTTGCTGTATTCCAGTACAGTAAAGTACTAAAATCATATATCTGTCCTTTATTACTTTCTTAATAAAATTTTCTTTTCTGTAACTTATTTTTGATAAGAATATGACATACAAAACATCTGCCAATTGGCCGTATATTTATGTGGTCAACAGTAGGCAACTAGTTGGTACATTTTTTGAAATCTACAGCAATTCTCTGATTTTTGACTGTGAAAAGATTTGGCATCTTTAACCCCTTCTTGGTTAACGAATCCACTTTAAAATGTTGTAGAAGCATTCCTCAATTCAAATTTAGGAAATCCAGCTTAAAGATAGCAGTAATTGAAAGATGCTTTCTAATTTCAGAGATGTAAAAATCTTTCTTAGGTTTTATGAAATGTAATAAGCTCTGCAAACATTACAGGACATACTGTAAATTTCCCCTATCTACTGATTAGTGAGAGGCAGGCTTTTAGGTTATGCAACTTACCCGACACAACATGATGCTTTTCCTGCTGCTGAACAACTTACGCAAGTTAACCTTGAAGTATATGTTTTCAAATGATGCAAATTGGACTCATTGCATATAAAGTAATTTACGTTTGGGCCACAATTTTCTATCCCACAGAAAGGATACTGAACAAAACCAGGCAAAGAACAAAAGTAGACTTTGCTTCCCTTAAGACAATGATTGGTCTAAAATGTGTTTACTTCACCATGACAACTTTTTTTGTTT
>NW_022104341.1:41904384-41930148 GCF_000313985.2 Echinops telfairi
TGGAATTTGAAAGGTTTATTTTAATAGAAGCAGCCATTTAATATAGGTGTCCGTTCAGTCCACATGGAAGAAGTATACCAGGTTTGTGATCCAAGGGGTATAAATAATGAAATCAAAGACAAGAGGGAGGGATTTGTACCAGAGCTTAAATTCTGAAGATCTGGTTTGCAGAAGGTTATGGATGATAGTGAAAGCCCAAACTCGATTTTCAGGGTTAACCTCTGGATGAGCCCCCAGGGACTCCCCTCTGAAAAGGGATGCAAACTCCCTGCTATCACCGAGTGCATTGGAAAGTGGCTTAATGTTCTTATTTTTGATTAATTCAAAATTTTTCCTAGTTGTTATTATTTCCTGATTTCATTTCAACTGAGGTCTTTCTGTCTTTTGTTACTATTTTTGGTGATTTTATTTGTAATATTTTTGCATGTTTTTTTTCCTTACATGAAATCCAGGATATGTGAATTGATAGAGACAGTAACTGGATTAATAATGTCTTGGGGTCATGGCATAGGAGGTTCACGAGAAAGGAGAAATTAATAATAATGAGTAAAAAAATAAGGAATATGTCCTACAATTGATTGTAGGGATGATTGCACAACTCGTTAATATAGTTAAAACATTGAATTACAGCATATGCAAATTACAAGTCAATAAAACTAATAAAATTAAAAAAAATAAAAACAATGCTTACATTTATCCAACAAGAGTTTTCTCAGGTACAAATTTGTAGAAGAAAGTGTAAAGATGTAACTACTACTCAAATTTGATGAATCTTCCACCCAAGAAGTATCCTTTGTAAAGTTCCAGTTCTGAATGTCTGCATTCTTTTAACTTGTGCCTGAGTTGATCATAGCTAAGTACATCTGATTGATCCTCTGTTTGTCTGAGTTCTCTTAATCATATTGCTTTGTTTTTTGAGTCAGGTTGCTGTCAGTGTTGTTATCAAAGGAAATGTTACCTCATTCTCCTGGATTCACTTAAGGTTACCCCAAGTCATCTTTGTTCTTTCCTACATGTTCATACTGTAGTAACCTTAAATGATATAGTTTTTATCATCACACTATACTCCATGTGATAGGTAGGTTTGTTGTGCCAACCTGGCCAATAGGAACATATGGGATTAATCAGGTCACGGTTTGATTGGAGGGCAAACAGATAAATGGATCTGTGAGGCTCACCCCCCTCTCTGTTGCTCTCTGGTGATTGGAGCTTGCTGGAGCATGCTGCAGCTGCTTTCACTAGTTCTCTGCATCAACCTGTGAACTCTATTACCTGTGGGCCAGTCCAACCTGGGAATTGTGTTGCTCGAGTTTGAAGCTCCTTCAAGACCTGCTTCACCATACTGCTGCTGCATACATCACATGAGCTTGAGGCTGGTGGATCCTGTTGTCTTGCATTGCTTAAGTTTAATATCCCATTCGGGACTGCTTCACTAAGGTCCCAAGCTACTGACTACTCCTGACCCACCCTGCTGCTTGCAGCATGTGGGCAGACTGTTTGCCTGGCCCCAGGCAGGACTCAGCTGTCTGCTTCCTTGACCTTGAACATGGCAGTCCATGTGAATTGAAGTGACTCCACTTCCAGGGTATTAACTGTTCCAAGAAGGTGAGTTGAACTGAACTCTCTATACTGTTGTGTGGACCAATTAATTAGCTGTTATATTCCTTCCCACTGTATAAATATCTCTCTCTCTGTCTCTCATTTTGATCATAAGTGGTTTGCTTAGTTCCTCTAGAGAACCCAAACTAACATACTCAAAACCTCCTGAAGGAACCATATGGGAGAAGATGATTCTCGTGTAATACTTGTTCACTTAAACCCAGATTAGGTGAGATCAAGCTGCTGCATTCAACCTATAATAACAGTGCCTCATAATTTAAGAATCATCACTTGCATTCTTTAAATAATTTGGTGGCTATTGTTAGGGAACCCTTCTTCATAGTATTTCTCAACCAAAACTCATTCAAACTCATTATAATTTCATCCACCTTTTATAACCACATAATTAAAGATTTTCAACCTTCAGACTGGACTATCCAGATCACCTACTAAAAGGTGTGTTATACACAATAGCCAAAAAGAAAAAAAAAAGAATATGGACAAGAAGCATTGACATTATGGCTGCAAAAATGGGCACAAACAACAAAAGTTTAGAAGATGGTACAGAACTGGGCAGAGTTCCGTGCTGTTGTGCTTAGGGTCATTATAAGTCAGAACAGATCTGATGGCATAGAAAAACAACAATTTCCCCATGGTAGGCCCTTTTCCTATGTGTAATGCTAAATTACACATGTCAAGGATGATCCAGAAATTGCATTGAGCGTTCATCTAGTACCTGACATGCTTTCCTTGCTCGGTCTATCAACTTTGGACTCTCTGTTCTAGATGGCTCACTCTTGAGGTTCTTAAGATGAGATCTTACTGTGACACCCTTTGATTTGAAGCAGCTTCAAAGCTTACATCAAATCTCTATTGATTTAATATATCTTAGAAATAAATTCTCTACCCATTCAATAAGATCTTGCTAATTTTTTTCTGAGTCGAAGGTACTTTTTATCAACATGCTAGCTACAATAAAGAGGATATTGTGTATATTCAAAGGAAAACAAAGTAACATTTTAAATATCTGCCATTCCTATTAATTAGGTACATGTTCTTGGGAATGCTAATCCATGTCTTGACCTCATTTTCCCTGTCAACATTAAAGAATGAAAATCCAGAAAGTGTCCAGAAAGCTTCTAACATTCATGAATATTAGTTCTCACCATAAACTTAACCCTACCTCTGGAAATGTGTCAGTAGCTCCAGCCAAATAGTTCTATTCACTACATTAAGTATGAGCTCAATAACGTTTATAGGATATACGGTTGACTAAAATTTATCGTAAATTTAATTTTAAAAAAGCTAGCTATTCTGGGCTATGTTTTCAATGGCAATATGATTGAAAAAATATATTTAAACTGATCATTTCACACATTAAATTCTTCCCTATTGACAATAGTAATCTACTATGTAAAGATATTATGCGATCTGGAAATAACCTAAATGAGGGTCTGGGAGAGAACAACGAATACTACAATAACAATCACACTTACATATCGTTAACTTCAGTTGCTACTATAAGCTACATCATATATGATATTTTGCTTTAAAATATATATGCACGTGTATTTCATGAGAGGATATATATTAAATATTTGTGGAAGCCAATAAATCGTATTTTAATAAGGAATTGCTGTGAGAACATTTATATTACAATATAATTTTATTTTGAACTAAAATCTACTTGGGTGTATTCAGAATATCCAATTTTAAGTGTCACTAGTAATTAGAATATACATGTATGCTGTTAGATTTATGAATCTAAAAAAGTGTGGTCTAGAATCCCAAAATGCCCAAAATATCCATTGCTTTGATTTAACCTAAAAATAATGGTGGTATACTTCAAATAGTCCAAGTTCCAAAGCTCAAACCTCAGCCTGCAGAATCTTCGGGTCAAAGCTGAGTGACCAATATGGCTCTTATTATGTTTATGTTTTAAACTCATTGCAGGCTTTAAATTAGTTTCTAAATAACTTACTTCTACATTTCATATGTAAGCAAAATTCCTGGCATATTTTCTTTTGTGAACAGAAGCAGTTAACAGACTATTAATTCCTGTTTGTTTATTTTTTAATAAACAAAGGTGTGTTAAGATAGTTTAAATGACTAGTTATTTATGGGCTCAAACATAAGAAAAACGTGAGGATGACACACTGGTGCTTCATTCTGTTGTACATAGGGTCACTCTGAGCCGGAACCAACTCAACAGTATCCAAAAACGTATGATTTGAACATTTAGGGAGATCTGATTAAATAAGTATCAGATAGTTGGATCAACCGATTACATAAGTGTTCCTGCTGTATAGAGGCCCTACAAATCTATATTTGAAGCGTGTTTGAATAAATAAGTGGCAAAAGAATGACTCTGAAATCATCGTGATCCATTTAAATACTAAATAAGGAAGAGAAAACAATAATGGCCACCTTGAAACTGTCCACTTACTTTGTCAATTACTGCAATGAGAAGTCCATTATTAAGTGGATATAGTCTAAATAAATGTGTGAGGTGTTTGGGATTTAGATGATCTCTGAATTACTGCTTTATGAAAACTGTTAGGCACAGTACAACAAAGAGTCACTTAAATCTTCAAAGAGAATTTTTTGCATACTTTTGAACATTTTCTCCAAATACTACAATTCATAATGATCAAGACATGAAAACTTAGAAGCATTTAAAGTGATTCTATAATCTCGTCTCACATACTAAAGATATTTCATCTAACTAGATTCAATTGATCTACTGCAAAGCTTTGTCAACTAAAGCTTTTATTCTTAAATTGATTCTCCATTTCCTCCGCTCATTGTCTCAAGCGTGCTCAGCAGGTATCACTGTCTACAGAGAGAAAACAGGATCTGGCTGTAGGCATACGTATAAAACAAAGCGGCACCAATTAAAATAACACACATACCTTCCCTACATGCTGTTACTATTTGATCTTAAAATTATCGATCTTTCAATCAGTTATAGACAAAGTTTCACTGACATCTGCAATGACCACTAATGTTATGTCTGTGCTGATGAGCATTTTTAAAGTCAAAGAAGTCTACAAAATATATGCGATATTAATTTACTTTGCCTAATTCACGAACAAAAAGTAAAGAATGTCATGTAATTTGAAGTTCAATATTTTGACTGCAAATTGGTCCTATAAGAACTCAAAGAGTAAAATCAGAATTGGAATGCTGCTCTTATGTACCTCATTCATTCTACATAAAATGGACCACATTAGGAATAAAAAATAATAAACAAATAAATGAATAAATACGTAGAGAGTATTAGGTTAGACTGCAAATGAAATTTAGTTATTCACAATTCTCAGTGTGTGTGAAATTAAAGGGAAAAAATTCATGTACAAAGGAATAAGGTTCTTGAAAATATTCAGCCTTCCCTGATTGTGTTTAAACTTCAGATTCCAACTGTATTTTACATTCTCCACTCCTCATAGTTCACAGGTACCTAATAACTGATGCATCCATAAGAGTACCACTTCTAAATTTCCGTATATGCTCATATCCTCTCATTCACTGGAAGAGCTGATCCTTTAACTATCAGTCTTCTGTCAGGATACCAAGCAACTTTGATGCACTAGGAGATCTTTGAGGTTACTTCCTAATAGATCAGTAATATATTTAAACTTATTTTCACTTAATGAAAAAGAGAAATACACTGATAAGGAGAAAATGTGTACATCCATGAGGCTGAACAAGTATGAGGTCCTAAGTTGATGTCCTACCAGAGTTTCCATTTGAATATGAAATCCTGTGTTTGGTTGACCTTGGGAGAGATACAGATGACAATTGCAACAAATATATATGAAAACTTTTTGAGCTTCATTAAAATGAATAATTATTTTATTTTAGGTGTTTCTCAAATAATAATCCATTGGAAGTCTTTACCCATCTAGGCCAGAAAATCTGAAAGACAGCTACTTGGCCAAATGACTGAAAGAGAACCATGTTTGAACCTATTCTAAAGAAAGGTGACCCAACAGCATGCACAAATTATAACAATATAAATGATATCATATGCAAGTGAAATTTTGCTGGTAACCATCCAACATTGGTTGAAGTAGTAAGTACATTGACAGGGAGCTTCCAGAGATTCAGGCCAGATTCAGAAAAGAAAAGGAACAACGGTATGGTTGCCAATGTCAGGTGGATTGGGGGTGACAGCAGAGCATGCCATAAAGATGTGTGCTTGTGTCCTATTGACTATGCCGAGGCTTTTGACCATGTGAATCATAATAACTAAATAAGTAAATAACTATGAATAACCTCTAGAAGAACGAGAATTCCAGAGCACTTCATTGTCTCATGTGGCACCTGTACATGGATCACGAGGCAGGACAAGGGAAGACTGCATGGTTTAAAATCAGAAAAGGCATGTATCCTGTCACTATATTTATTTAATCTGCAAGCTGAGCAAATGTTCAGGGTAACTGGATTATATGAAAGACAATGTGGTGTCAGGATTGGAGGAAGGCTTACTAACAACCTGTAATATACATATGATGCAATCTTGCTTGCTGAAAGTGTGGAAGATTTGAAGCCCTTGTCGACGAAGACCATGGATTGTAGCCTTCGGTATGGATTAAAACTCACTGAAAAGAAGACAAAATTTCTCACAACTGGACCAGTAGGTAACATCATGATAAATAGAGAAACGTTTGAAGGTCTCAAGGGTTTTGTCTCACTTGGATCCACAATCAAGCCTCATGGAAGCAGCAATCAACAGATGAAAAGGCGCGTTGCTTAGGTAAAGAGGTCTACTGTGCAAGACCTCCTGAGAGTACTGAAACAGAAGAATATTAATTTGAGGAATGAGGTGTGCCTGGTATTTAACAAGCCACGGTATTTTCAATGGTCTCATATACATGTGAAAGTTGGACATTGAATAAAGAAGACTGAAGAATGCTTGATGCCTTTGAATTGTGGTGCTCACAAAGAATATTGAAAATACCGTGGATTGCTAAAAGGACAAGCTGTTTTGTCTTGGAAGAAGTTTATCCAGAGTTCTCCTTATTGGTGAGGATGGTCATACTTAGCGTTACGTATTTTGGACATGTTGTCAGAAGAGACCAGTTCCTGGCGAAGGACATCAGATTTGGTAAAGAAGAGGGGCGGCGAAGGAGAGCCAGGCCCTCACAGAGATGGATTGATATCATGGCCGTAGCAAGGGGCTGTAACAAAGCATAGGAACAATTGTGAGGACGGCCAAGGGCCGGGTAGTTTGTCGTTCTGTTGTGCATAACCACTATGGGTGGGGATTGACTTGATGGTATTTAACAATTACCCTCTGAATTGTTTAGAGGCTTCATATAGATGACTCTTTACCATTTCTGGGAAGGCAGTAAAGAAATAATGGATGTTAAAGAGAATATGCTTGGAGGTTATCAATATTCCATAAGAAAATATTTATTCTAATTTTATTTTTAAATTTTGACAGATTGTTATTATCATTATAATTATACACTATTAATATCACTTTACAGAAATAAAATTGTAGTTTTAAAAACTCTTCCTGTAATATTAATAATTTTGTTCAAATACTAGTACTTCCACAGTAAATCATGTTTGCCATAAGATGATATTTGTATGTGAAAATATAATTTAAAACTGTATATCCCCTAAGTTATGTATGATTTTCTATCAGTATGTATGGGGAATTAAAAACTAATCCAAACTATATTTTGTTAGAATATTCTAGTTCAAAGAGAAACATTTAAGTGAAATTTAATAAGCTTTGTTTTATTGTAGTAGGTCGGAAAAATGTTATCTGAATGATTGAAAATTAGGAAAGCAACTGATATAACCAAAATGACAAGGACCAATCAAAATAGAAATTAATAGTATGAAGATACTGCGAGAAAGGAAAATTATGTAAAGCACAGGAGATTGCATTAAGCAAATTAAATGCAAAGAACAGGAATATACATATATATGTATACATATATGTGTGTGAGAATACACACACATATTATAATACATACATGACACATTATACATGTATACACATATATTAATATACATATACATTAGGAATATATATTATTCATTGCCATCAAGTCTAAGTAGACTCATAGATACTCTACAGGAAAAGGTAGACCTGTCCCATAAGTTACTGAGACTACAGCTCTTTACAGAAGTAGAAAGTTCCATCTTTCTTCCTCATAACAGCTGATAATTTTGAACTGCTGACCTCACAATTTGCAGCCTAAAGTGTAACCACCACACCACCAGAGCTCTTTATATATGTGTATATATGTGTGTGTATCTCAAAAAACTCACCATCATCTAGTCGGTGCCAACTCATAGCAACTCACAGCGAAAGGGTAGAACTGCCGCCTTTGAGTTTCTGAGACTGTAACTTTACAGGAGTAGAAAGCCCTGTCTTTCTGCCATGGAGGGAGGGGGCTGGTGCTTTCAAACTGTCAACCTTCTGGATTGCAGCCACATCCATAGCCATTATGCCATCAGAGCCCCTGTACATGTGTGCTCATATATAACTAAATAGAGAATTTGTAGACATTCTGTAAAGATGAACTGTAATATAGGAAATATCATTAACACTCTCATGCCAATGTCCATTGCCTGCCCCCTCACAGAAATGCAATGTCCAGTCCTATATACACCTGCCTTCCTGTATACACTAACACGAAGAAAGGCAAAATTATGAGTATAATTTTTAAAAAAGGATTTCTACAAAAATCATCTAAGCTTTTATTTAAAAATTACACTCAAAATGTGAAAGTATTGTTTTATTGATAAAGATTTCCATCTAGGTCTAAATAATTCTGAAATTTGTGTTTTCATCTCTCTAGCCTTTTCCTGATCTAGAACCTTGGACTTTTGGATTACACCATGTCAAATAGTAATTTGGGTGTCCTCTAGCAACTCAAGTAATGTTCCTTTTAAACGTTGGGCTTTAAGAACAAGAGAAAGCCTGAAAGTGAAAAATCAGGGCTGTAGGGTAGTTGAGGTCAGGTTTCCCAGCTAAATTCTCACAGGACAGAACTTCTGGTTCTAGGACAATTGAGGAATACATTTTATGATGGGAGCATTTTTCTTGTTGCATTATTCCTGGTCCTTTTTTCTTCAATACAGTTTCCAATTTTCTTAAAACATATAATAAGTTTCCATGAGTATCCCATGTCCTTTGAGGGAATCTATCAAGATAACCCATTTAAAAAACCCAAAAAAACCATAATCTCCTGATCTGACTTCTTGCCTCACTTGAATCTCACTGGCCCGGCAGGTCCCTTGGAAGGCAGTTTGGATTGAGCCATGATCTCTGGATTATATTGGTGAATCCACGACTTGTCCTATTATGATTGTTTCATAAAATTGTCTTTATTAGTTTTGATCTTGCATAAAAGACTGATGGAAATAGTGGCTCTTTGATGTAGCTGATCTCCTTACAAAGCTTTGGGCATCCATCAAGTTGAAAGCTTGCTGAGGCTAAGATGTTCACTTAAAATGGAAAACACCAAACCATGTGAGTTCCCAGCTCCAGTAGCTATCAAATCCATGGAATCCTTTAATCAGCGTCTGAATTCAGTCATAGTTTTCTTCATGAGTCAAGGTTGACAGTCTTCTCTCATGCAGCTCATAATTGAAGTCATTTAAACCTCCCTTGAAATGTTTGGCCCATGTAAAAAACATTTTGTGTGGGGCAGCATTTCCATAGAATCGAGGTCAAATTTCATTGGCTTGAAAAGATGTCAACTTGAAGTTTGTTAAAAATTTGATCTTAGCCATGGCTTCAAAACTGTTTCCCAGCCACCACCAAATCCCTGCATGATGCAGAAAAAAACCCTTTTTCATCAATAATCCTAATGAGACTACTGAACAACAACAACGACAAAAGAATCACTGCCATCAAATCAATTGAAGCTCATAACACTCCTATTGAAGGTTTCTGAGACTGTAACTCTACAGGAGCCTCATCTTTCTCCCTTAACATAGGTGGTGAATTTGAATTGTCAACCTTGTAGTTAAGCAGTCCACTTCTTAACCCACAGCACCACCACAATTTTGATGGAATAAAATGTCTTAATATGGCTGCTTGACCCAAATCTCTGTAGCTCCCACTAAATAGGGATTGTGAACATGGGATATGTGTAACACAGAGAGAGGGGATTGGCCAGGTTTTGCTATCACTCCCCTGGCTATCAGAACGAGCCATCTTTGAAGTGGGAGCAAAAGAAAAAGTGCAGGACTCTCAGAAGAGTACATGCCAGATCTCTCTCTGTAGTAGCAGAGGTGGAGACCAGAGACTATGGGACAGAGCAAACAGTGTAGAGACGATGAGGTTATGAGACAGAGTGGCTTCCAGGCCTGAAGAGGAGGAAACCAAGAAACCACTGAGCTAGCTTGTCTTCACCCACCCACTGACCCATTTATGAACAGAAGCCTAATAGCAATACCTTTTGATTTGTCTTCCTATATATTTAAGAGTCTCATACACTAAGAGAAACCAAAAATTGTATCCTAGAAGTTCACATACCATAAATATATATTTATCATTTCTGGAATCATGGTGGGAATGGAGGCGAGAAAGAGAGACATACCACCAAGGGCAAAATTGAATGAAGGCAGGCACCTGCAAAAATAGTATCAAGAAGCTAAACCACATGGTGATCTGAGTCTTTTGGAGAGCACTAAAGATCATTGACAAATAATTTCTATGAAATACTGAGCCAGGAATGGACCTGCTTCCTGGACCAGATGGTGTAATGTGAGCATATGACCTTGGAAGGACCACACTCATATTTTCCTTCTGTTTTCTCAATCAGGAAAAAAATGATCTTCAAACTGAACAGGGTAGGACAAACAAGGGAATTGAATCCCCAGATAAGTGAAAAGATACTCAGAGAGCACTTAGCTAGTCAAATGAGTTCAGATTACCAGGCGCAGATTGATTACATCCCTGAGGATGGGGTTCATTTGTAGTGGGACTCTGACTCAGCTCCTGAATTTGCAGCCTCTTCTATCTCTGCTGCCACCTTGTAGGGCAGGCCCTCAGTCCTCCTCCCCTGGATTGTAGCCAGTCTACCTGGCTCCAGTCTTCCTTTTATTAAGACCAAGACTCAACCTTGCACCTAAAGTTTTAAGAAGAAGAAGAAAAAAGGTATAACAGAGCCAAACAAACCACTTACACAGTCACATTACTTTCTTCTGAAACATTTCTGTGCTTCCGGTTTGACCACATACTCTTCTCCGAATGCAACATGTGGCTCTTCTCTCTGTAGCACCAGGTTCTTATACCAAATTCATCTCTGACTCTGACTCCTTTATCAAAAGGCCAAGCTGATTCACCAGTGCTCATATGTCATGCTTGTGTGTGATTCCTTGCTCTGGAATCTAAAATACATTTTCTAGCTCCTCTGATCCTCTTATAAAACACTCCTTTGTAGTTTTCTCTAAGTCTCAAGTAGAATAAAATCTGTACTTTTCTCTCTTTCTGACTAGACGTGTTCCTAAAAGTGATTGAATGAGCTGTATCTATATTGAACTTCCACTGAACAATTGTCACGTTTGTTGAGTTAATGTAATTGTTGTTACACAATGAAATATTTCCATAAATATTTGGAAATCATAAGACAAGAGATTATTAATATCATCCATGCTTATGATTTTAATTATTATGGTTAGCATGCTGTAAAATAACATTTTAAGCTGTCATTAGAAAATGTTAAATATTACATAACATCATGGGGTATAAATTAATGATAGTCTTGTTTTTCTCTCTCCTCACCTTATATATGCAACTTGAGGTAATCAATTATATATGTACATATTTGATTATCATGTGCATATATTTATTTAAAGATGTACATATGACTTCATATTATCCTTTTAAAAAGGCACATGACATTCTTAGCAATGAATGTCCCATTTTTCTTATGTGAAAAAGGAAAGAGGCAGGAGAAGATATGATTCAGGTGTTGGGGGTCTTTTCTTTTTTGTTGTTGTTGTTGTAGGATACATTTACTTAAAGCTAAAAGCATAATGATCTCATCTTTCTCTCAACTTCCAAGAAGAATTGAACAGTTTAAATTAAATTTTTTTTAATTTGAGGGATTTTATTTAGTTGCACATTATAGTCAGTATTTTACATATCTTCTTTTTTTTCTTTAAATCAATTTATTGAGGCTCATACAATTCATCACAATACATAGATCAACTGTGTAAAGCACATCTATACATTTGTTGCCCTCATTATTCCCAAAATTAGCTTTTCTCTTGGGTTCCCGGAATCAGCTCATTTTCCTTTTCCCCCCTCCCCCTCCCTTCCTCCTCCCCTCTCCCCCATGTACCCCTGATAATTTATTAGGAGCTGACCTACCACACCACACCAGAGGGAAGCTGGGACAAAGGAAGGAGGAGGAAAGGACGGAGCACAACTGGGCCCACCAAACTCAGAGGACGATGGCCCAGCTCGGAGGGCCCAGTGTACAGAGAGGACTGTGTGGCTGCCCCCACGGCGAGATGCGGCGTCCTGCGCTGACCCATGGCCCTGCACGGGACAGCACTGGAGACACAGTGTGGAATGGGCGACTGGGCTGACCCCACCACACTGAGGCAAAACACTGGGGGCGTGCAATGGAGCGGCAGGGAAGCAGAGCCAGGAAGTCCCAAGGGAAGACAAACGATGGACTCTGGGGCCAGGACATGGCACCCCATTAGACTCGTCCAGAAAACGCTCCTAAAGGGGGTCTTTTCAACAGGACATCATTGTTAAAGGAACTTGCACTCAGAAATGAGCATGCCACAGGATAATTAAATTAGCTATCTTCCTCAACCTCAGCTCCTAATATATGATCCTCACATTTAAGAATTTTCAGGATGTGTTTTCCCAAGCACCACAAAATATGGAACGTCATTGTATAAAAACTGCTAAAATGAGCATTCTTATATGTTTATACACTTACATTTTCATTTTGCAAGGCGAATTTCAAGAAATTAACTTGCTGTGTCAAAAGATACATGCATTTCACACTTTCTTACTTGGAAAGAACAACACCTGATTTAATCAGGTCAATCAAATACTTTTGATTCATAATGGATATACATACAACTAGTGAAACATCTCTAATTTGTGCTTTGGCCTCATATTTCTTAGTTTTGTATTTAAAAATTAACACTACATTTAATACTAGTAAGTAGTTAATGAAAAGAAAATTAATATCTTGATAAATAGCAACATGAAAGTACCTTGATAAGTGTAACTTGAAACATGCTTAGTAGCTTCAGTTGACTCAATTTTATTCAAAGTATCACATATAGAACACAAACAAGTGAGTCAAGTGATTGTTCTGTCTATGGCTCACCTTCTAGTTGACCTTTAATAGGAATGGCTGGGTGCCCCACCTGGTCTAAGCACTTACCAGGTTGGTCAGGAATTACAAGGGCTACCCAATGAATGACGTGGGGAACAGCATCTCAGATGCAGCTTCCTGACAGCATAGAATCAGGAAAAGAGCACATTCTTAGGGTTCACTGACACTCTGTTCTGTGTCCCTGCTGACCACTGCCAAAGCAGCAGCTCCTGGTCCCAGAAGCAGCAGAGACAAACAGCAGACGCAGACCCAGAAGAGTATAAAAACGGAATCCCACCTAAGAGTTAAGAAGGGTGACCAATAGACAAGCCTCCAAGTGACATCACCGAGTTTTCGACTGTGTGAAAATGAACATTGATTTTTCAGGAAGTGGAAGTGAGTGCTCTTTCTGACGTTAATGGGTCTCCTATTAGACATTGATTAGTCTCCTCCTGAACCCTGCTCTTTGATTATCCTTTCTACTGTTTATCTCCTTTTCTGTTATAAATGTTTTTATTTCACTCACATTGCTTCCATGATTCTCTGTGAAAATTCTTATGAATTGTCGCACTCCATAAAGAATAATAGTGTTGTAGGGGACAGCTGGTATCAGAAATGGTTGAGGGAAGTTGGAGAATAGGACCATATTTGACTTCTGCATCACAAGTACCAGCTTGCTGCTGGTTCTTTTTTTGGTACTGGTTCTTATGATAAGAGTTATCATGTTAGTTTATGTCCAAGAAAGTTTTAAAATTATAAGCGTATGCAGCAGTTTCAAAAATTATTTTCACAAGCAGTTTAGTGGAAACATGCTCAATAATTTCGGCAGGCTCAATCCCTTCCAAGGTACCAACAAGTCATGTAGCTGTATACATTTTGTAATTCTTAGATTATATAGGTTTTACTGTCTAGAAATAAATAATCAAAATATCAATACTCTTTGAAAATCAGACTCCACCTGGGATATTTCTTTCAACATTCATATTATGTTTTAGGATAGACATTCTCAAACAGAAACATACACTAAGAATGATTCATAATAGGATGAATTTCAAATCTATATATTATGAGAAATGATTAAAGTAAATTATATGTTCCTTCAAAATAAAGAAGATAGATAAAAATAATTCTAAGGTTTTTGAATGTTTGAAAATCTATTTTAATGAGAAAATGAATGTAGTCTGTGAAGCTCTAAATTAATGAATAGAAATTAAAAGGAGACAGCATCTAATTCAATATGTGAAAGATATTTAGCATCTAAGAGTTTCTTGGAATGGAAAAACAAAGCAGCAACAACACACATTGATATTTTGTGAGGAGCTGCATTGTTCTCTTATCTAGCAAAGCCAGAAGTCTTTATTATTGATTTTTATAGTTAGGGAATCACACATTGTAAGCTAAGTTTGATTGTATATCGTTTGTATCTCTGCATGAAGGGCTTTTATGAAAGGGAAAAACACAATAATAAACTGATGTTGATGAAGAATTTATGATGTGTTCAGGTACTCTTTAAATTGACTATATTTCCTTTAATTTGATACTAACAATAATTCTCTGATATATAATAGTGCTAACTGTTCAGTGGAAGGTTGGTAACTGAAGAGATGTTGGTTTGAGCCCACCAGCTGGCTCCATGAGAGAGAGACTTGGCAATGTGCTCCCAGAGGAGGTCACCGCCTAGGAAACATCCTGAGATGGCTCTGCTCAACTTCATGGGACCACGCTCAGCTGAAATGAAGAGACAGCTTCTCACAAGAACATTGTTGATCAATAACACCTCCTTTATTTGATCTTGGTTTCACAACCAATGGGTGGTTGCCAGAAGACAGAAACTCAGCGTGCTTTGCTCCATTACAGCTTTGGGTCTGACGTGCTCCTCCACAAAAGGACCAGAGGCCAGAGTGGGAAGATGTATCTTTTGTTAATAACTTTATGAAAAAACAGGGTTAAAGACATGGATGCCAGGGATCTGATGAGCAGGGGTGTTAAAGAAAAGGTTAAAGAAAGTTCTGGCGTTCGACTTCTGAAAACTTTCAAATTAGGAGTCAACTTGACAGAAATGTTTTTATGTTTACTAAATCTCTGAACTGCATCAGGTCTTCTGAAAATAACAACTCTGAGTGCTGTCCTGTTAAAAGACCCTAGCTGTCTCTGAACCTTATAGCTTGAGTAAAGCAAATTCACTTTCCATATTAATTCCTTCCATGTTCTTCCTGTCTCTGATGCACAGTTAGTAATAGCTCAGCAAATATCCAGGATGTTATAGTATTATACTTTGGATAACAGATTATGAAAGCAGCAATGGCTTGGAATTGGGCGCTCTTGATAATAAGCTATGTGACTTAAACTTGAGCTTAATTTATCTAAGCTTAATTATATTTCACCTATAAAATGGAAAGGAATAGTAACAATACAAGATAATAATTTGGTTAAATAATATAGGGTTATAGTGAGAGTTGCATAAGAAAATATATCCTAAACTCTTAGCATTATGACACCAGGTAAATGCTGGATAGATGTTAGCTATAATCATGATGATGATGGAGATAGTGATGTCTGTAGGTATCACAATCTATGAGAATGCACATGAACACCTATGCACATTGCGAACCTTGATAGGAATGATCTCCATGCAAATGTTTCTAGAAAAACCATTAGCAGAAATTCCACTTTGCAGTAATTTCAAGAAATGTCCTGTAATGAAAAAAGTACAGCTCTAAGTACTGGGCAAAGTTCTATAAATCATTAAAAAGTCTCATCCCCACTGAACCTACCTGTGACACGTCCAGTATCTCAGCAGTCATTCGCAGGGCTAGCAGCTTAAAGGTCAGGGATGCAGTATCTCCATGTGCCAGGGTCACTTCAGCATTTGACTTCTGGTTCAGACGATGTAAGACTACGCAGATTTGTTCTCTCCTTTGAGACAGGACCCAGCAGGATCATATCAGGTGCTTATCCCCAGGGAAGAGAAACTTACCCTCGGACAAGCTAAGCAACCACATCAAAGGAGAGCAGAAGAGGGACAGTCCCTTAAGCCCCATATGTGAATGCTCTGGGACTTGACAGTGTCAGGAGACAGAAGGGGAAATGATGCCTCAACAAAGCAAGAGAGCTGGGCTGGTTCATCAGACAGATGGGCCCCTGCAGTCGGTTGTCAGAATCTTGAGCAGGTTCTGAAATCTTATGGTCAGAGTAGCAAAGAGTTTCAGGGGAAAAAATGCTTTGGAAGGTCATCTTCTCAGAGAGAGATTTATGATTTCAGAGGTCACTTATATGAATGACTTTTTTATTACTGATTTAAATGCATGAAATGATAAAACTAAAAGCCGAAACCTCAGCCCCTGACATCAGTACTTCAAGTCACTGAAGAAAAACAGACACAATTTAAGATTTAAGATCTGTCCTGTTCTTCTCTACTTTCCTCTCTCTTTGAAATGTATTCAGTTTAATTTTGAATATATTCTATAATAAACTAATAATCTTACTTGGACTGATACATGGATTCAATAATTTTTAACCTTATCAATTTTATATGTTTTATATTCACTGGTATCTTTCAATATATATTGTAATGAGAAGATGTACCATAACAAAACATTTAAAATAATTTGTCCAAAACATAGACTTCAGGAGGCATAGTAGAAAGCACATCCATATGCAAACATTTTCTGCTGACAAAATGTTTTCCTCTAACATTTACACAATGGCGTTGTTGGGTGTCATTGAGAGGTTCTGACCCACAGTGACTTTATGTGCATCAGAGAGACACGCATGACCCTGCACCAGCCACACCCTGGTTGCTAGCTTTGAGCCCATTATTGCAACCACTGTGTCCACCCACCTCCCTGCACTTTTCCTTTGTTTCGCGGACCTTACCAAGTATGACGCCTTTTCCAGAGACTGGTCTCCCTGAGAACATGTCCAAAGTAGGAGAGTCTTACAAAGCCTCACCATCCTCCCTTCTCAGGAGAAAACCGGTGGGATTCCTTTTAAGACAGATTTGTATATTCCCTGGCAGCGGATGGTTCTGTCAAGATTCTTTCCCATTGCCATAATTGAAAGATATCCATTTTTCCATGGTCTTCCTTAGTCAACATACATACATAGTGATTTTATGACTTAAAGTTATATATATTATTTTTCCTAAGTTCCTATGTCTTGAGTAATTGCCCATTTTTTATTATTCATTTTTCATTTCAAATTTATGAAACAGAAGTGGCAGTCAGCACAATATATCAGTTCCTTTGCTATTTTGGTGGCTCACAGTAGGAGACGCAGAGAAATAAAGCTTTCCCTGCATATGGCAGCACTCTTAGAGACACGTACTTCCATCCCACCTGCTATGTGCTAGTTCCGATATGTAATATGCAAGAGAGAAAGAGAAGAGGATTGGAGCTCTCCTTTCAAGGATGATAATAATGTTCTAAGAGGGGGATTTGAGAAGTGTACAAATGACTATTGAATCAAATGGGTGCTAATGACAAGTATAACTATGAGAATAGGAATAAACCTTAAAATATCTTCCAGTCTAGTCATTTTTATTTATTGACAGGGAAATGAGGCCACGAGCAAGTGACGTAAGGTCACTCTGCATGTTAGATCCCACCCAGGAATAGAAGTCTAATCTTCGACATCACATCAAGTGCGCTCTTCCACTTAACCTGCGTTTTCACTGTTGAGGAACTCAAATTCTTTTATTGGTGCTTGGGCTTTTACTCGTGTAACACGAGTGCAAGAGTACAAAAATGTGTTTAAAAAATCTTTCTGCCTACTTTATACATTCATGCTCTGAATAAAAATCTTAGTTTTGAAAAGTAAAGATCATTTTACAATTTTCTGAACCTATTTTCATATATTTGATACATTTTACAAAGTGATGATAAAATTCAAAAGCAACTGAGAAATGCAAAAAATCCCAACAGATGTATAATGGAAAAATGACTGATTTTTAATCTATGAGTATCTGATATTTCATTTGAATTCATTACAATAATGGTTACAAATATATTTTGCTAAATATATAGATCTACCCATGATTGTACTTATATTTGTAATGTATGTTACTTGAGTGAATATAATACAACAAAGAGCTAATATTCACTCTGTAGAATCTGTAAGTTATGAAGCACAATAGTATCTGTCTCAAAAACACACTGCCTTTGAAATGGTTTTGATTTACAGCGACAGGGCAGCTGCGGGTTTGGGAGATTGTAACCCTTTCCTGGTAGAACCTCATCTTCCTCCCACAGAGCTGCTGGTGGTTTTGAACTGCTGCCCTTGTGGTTAGCAGACCAACATGTAACCCACTATGCCATCAGGCTTCTGTGATGTAAGCACAGTTGCCTCTAAAGATTGGGATATTAGGTGTGTGTTTTCTGCCATTTGCATCCCTACAACATACTACCTTTATATGAATATGATATTGACCTCATTAAATTTATTCATTCGCCTTTCTTTCACTGACACATTAGGTCAAGGAAAACTCATCTCTTTGGAGCCATGAGTAAGTCATGCATATCGAGTTCTTTCTTTTTTTTATGCTTTACTTTATAGCTAGCCTTATTTACCTCACCATAGTTTTTCAACTGGATGTTTGTTGTGATCACTAGAATTCAAAGTGGTTGTGGGATTCAATATAGAAAAAAATTAACAAGTGAAAATAAAATATCTGTAGAAGAGTGCTGTCTCTACTGCTAGCTTTATCTATTAATCTTTTGTGTCGCAGGATGAGATCTCGTCACCAAGAGCAAATAGCTAATCTGGGAGAGACACCAAAGAGCCATGCCCTACAATGCCTGCTCACGCCTTACCTCTGCTGGTTTGAGTAGAGAGTGCAAATAATGTTCAGTGGAGGGGTGAGTGTTTGGGTGATACAGAGGGAAAGGACAAAAGCTAAAATGTCTATGTAATACTAAGTGGCACGTATCTTTAATTCAAAGAGTCTGGAAAGAGAGATCCCTTGAAGTCAAGAGACTTAAGCTCTTCCCAGGAGACAGGCTTGTTGGCAGGGTCTCTGTTTGTTGGCTGACGTGGATCACATTTACCGTGCTTTTCAAACGCTAGTCACATCTGGTGATAGAGAGAGTTCATTTGCTTTTGATTTCCTCGTGCTTCTGGTCATTTCATGTGCATTCTGAAGCTGGACACATTTTGAAAAAGTGAACAGTCTTCGATTTTTTATAGTGATGTCTTCAGTGAATTCTTCCTTTTTGGCTTCGAACACTGGTTTTTGGCAGCGACAGTAAAGCAACAGTAAATATGTATGTGGATGAGGCCTCTCCATCGACATAAAAAGTCAGATACTCTTTTATGAAGTCAGTCTTTTCTATGATAACTGGGATACAATTTACATGCAATTTGCACAAACAGTATTGAAACTGCCTGTTTGCTTTACCTTTTAAGCAAAGTATTTCTGATTGGTTGTCTAAACGGATGTTAGGGTACTCTTTCTAACATAAGAGTGCTCAAAAACAGATGATTGATTCGAAATCCTTCCCTCCACCCCTGCAATTGGACTCGGCAAGATCTTTATGGGCTGTGACAGTTGATGGCTGCCCTCTAGTGACAAGACAGTCTTGCTGTTACAAGTTAGGTTAAAATAGGGCATGTTTAAGACAAATGCTTATGTTCAACCCATTCAAGTCAGTATATAAAATCTTTATAGAATAAATTCTATATATACTCATACATATATACTCGATGCTGCTGAAAATTAAGCATGCTCGAAGAGTAAGAAATGAAGCTCCATATTTTTCTATCACAGTACTTTTGCCAACATCATTTCTATTGAAGTCAATAATTTTCAAACAATAACACTACTAGTTAAATACCCCTGTATAATTTTTATAATCATGGAACAAAGGGTAATCCTCTGAAGGTAGAAAGGATGACTGTCTAACTACACCACCGGCTCTTGCACCCTCTTCCTGTCTTTCCAGTCCTCGTCCATCTTATTTGCTGGCAAAGAGAACATACTTTATTCATGTGACAAGCAATTCGTATTTCCAACTAGCTTCAGAGCAATTGCTCTTTTCTAATTGTTGATACGGCCAGAAGAGGATTTAGATGATCACACATGCCTGGGCACATCAGGCCACGTTTCAATGTCAGCGAGCAAGATGGAAACTGCTCCAGTTAGTAGTAACAAAACACAGCAAGCTATGCATCCACCCCAGAACGCTTCTCTCTCAGGTGAACTTAGCTACACGGTCCAGCACCATGATGTTTGATTGGATTGATTTCACATGAAAAGAAAACAAAACAACAGAGAAAAAATAAAGGAACACTACATATAGGTCTGTTCCTGGTAGAAATTAATCAAAATAAATTTCATTGTGGACCAGACAGGAGACAAATCACCTCTTTGAAAGTTGACAGAAGAGCAAATCATTTTTCATTCATCGTTCCCCCTCTTTCCCAAACCAAAAGGCATGTTCTACAATAGATAGGTTTTGCTTTTTCCTGGTTTAAAAAAAAGTTTTCACTTCAAGTTTGAAAACAAGAAATCATCTAACCATAGAGGGAAAATTTATTTCTGACCTTCTATACATATGATGACAAATCTCATCATTTTTGTAGTATCTAATGAAAAATAATGATACTAAAAGGTGTTTGCTAGATAACCTTCTCTAGTTTTTCATGTGGCCAATCATTCAAATGGCCTATTGAAGAGAATAAAAGTAACAAAGTAAATTAAATAAAGGGATAATTCTGAGTTTGTCTATGTTTTCAAGCTTTTGTGAGGGTACCATTTATTTCCCATTTATCTTCAACCCCTTAGTAGAAAAATACTCTTTTCTTTCTGTTGAATAAAACCAACCACAGAAGCCTCTGGGGGAATGAGAACTACGTTTCATATGTGTTGTGGTCATGCTAAAATGGCTTAAATTATCTTTTAGCCGTAGCTATATTTTCATTTTTGTTGATTCCTATTATTCCTATGTAGAAAAACAATGTGCTCCTTTCAGTTTAGTAAATTTTGTGGATCTCTGAATGTTTTTCAGCTATATTATTTCCTAATTATCAAGAAGCAGATGAAATTTGATTTATTCCTTGAATGGCATAAAAGTATATGTTGCAAATCAATGTATTGAGCATATATGTAATAACCAAATATAGGGTAGAATATAATATAGTTGTATTCAGAACAGAGAAGTTCTTATAGAAGAAATTAAATGGTTAGCATTTTGAAGTATAAACAGAAAAGGTATGGGCAGATAAGAACTGGAAAAGATATTCCAGTTTGCTAAAATGACCACTTTTAAAAGTGTTACTACTAAAAGGTACTATTGAAAGGTATGTTTAAGAAGCTCATAGTTAAGTTTTTGTGTCATTTTGACTGGGTTAGGATTTCCACTGGTTTTGTAACTACTGCTTAATAATTCCCCATGACTTGACCTAACACAGGATAATCATAGTCAATCAGTTGTACACCCCCATAATGGTCTAAGATTCGGGTGGGAGGTAATGCCTTTACTCAGACCACAGTTAATTAATTGTCTTGAAGGGCTGGTCACTTCTAATATAAGAGGATGCTGTGGGAATCTTGTTCCCCTTTTTCGGGTCTAGATCCCACATCTGACTCGTTAACTTCTAGTTTTCTGTACTTGAGCCAAGAACCTGACATATTGCCTCTCAATCCTGTGAGTCATCGGCGACCTGTCATCTAATCTCCTGACTTGGGCTCAATGCCTCTCTAATCACAAGCCTGACTTGCTGACCTGAGGTTCTCCCCCCTCTGCAATCACAAACCTATAGTCTTCCTGCCAATCATCAGCCCCAGAGATGATGTGAATCAGGAAATGCCTCCAGACTCACTGGACGTGGACTTGCCTACTTCTACAACTATGTGAGCCATTTACTTGATATAAATTTATCTTTATGTATAAATATATACGTGTAATTTTTCTCTATGTCTAACCATATAGGCATCACTCATTGTATGTCACTAGATAACTCAAGCTAGCACAGTATGTTAAAACTTAAAGGTGTGTTATTACTGAAAGACATATTAATACCGAGGGGTATTACTATACTTTATCATAAATAGTATGCATAGTATTTTTGTTCCAAATTCAGTGCTTCAATAAATACCATTTAAATAATAATTTTCTTAAGCTTTATATGCTCTTTATATGTCCACCTTATGTTAAATACTGTCTAAGAAGCTAATGAAGACCAGTACACAAAACAGGATGATGCATGCAATCAAACTGCCCACAAATTTGGGCAAAACTTACTCTATTGATATTATAGTAATGGGTACAGTGGTAAAGGAAAGAGAAGAGACAATGATAAAGACTTCAATATACTTTGAAGTCATAAAGCATATGATAGAATGATAATTAATCAAATTAGGAAAAAAGGTACAACATAAATGGAGATAATAAGGCAATGTTAAGATAATTCACCTTTTAGAACTTGTGAGCCGCTCAGTTCTTTAAGATATAGGTAACAGAGAAAGTGAGGCTGACGTCCTCAGCTGGGTACATGGGATTTGGCTCTATGGTGTTTGAATATGTAGAGACTGGATCATATCAAGTTTCTTCCCTAAGTCGTACAAACTGACAAACTATGTTAAGACTGAGAATTAAGTTAAAATACAATAAAAATAATTACACAAAATCTATCAGCTTGAGACCCTAAGCCACTTTACCTTTCATTGTTTTCAGAATCTTGAGAAACATAATAACTTCAACTCTCAAGTATAAAATTCAGATTCTTTTCTGGAAAATCGTAAGAGGTCCAAGGGCATGGAGGGGAATATATATATATATATATATATGGACATTAGATGACTAAATTGTTAAAAGGTAAGTCAGTTCATCACAGTTCATCAACTTATTACTCTAATGAGGAACCTGCAGGTCAATAGGCCTCCTGCCTATATAGTTTTTAATGCCATGATCTTAAATATGAAGAAGGGATTGTTACCAGTAGAAAGCCTTTGATAGTAAAGATAAACAAAATTAACAGTCTCTCTTTAAACGGAGTTCAGAGGACACAGACAATGTGAGGAGCAAAAGCTTTCAGGAGCCTGAAAAGTCACTAACTCAAAAACCAGTGGTTCAATCCCACAGCCAAGTTGAATAAAGATGAGGTTGTGGAGCCCAGATAGTCCTGCAGTCCAGGCATTGGGCTGCTAACTGTAAGGTCAGTGGTTCAAATTCAAAAACTGCTCCTTGGGAGAAAGATGAGACCATTTGTTCACATTAAAATTTACAGTCTTGGAAACCCTGTAAAAAAAGGTCACTGTGAGTCAAAATCTACTCAAAGCCAGGGGTCTTTATCTGTCTCACCAAAGCAGCCTACTCATGTCTCTTTTTCTTAAAAAAAATCATTTTATTTGGGGTTCTTACAGTTCTTATCACAATCTATCCATCCATCCATTGTGTCAAGCATATTTGTACATCTGTTGCCATCATCGTTTTCAAAACATTTTCTTTCTACTTGAGCCCTTGGTATTAGCTCCTCATTTTCTTCCCTCCCTCCCTCATGAACCCTTAATAATTTATAAATTATTATTTTTTCATGTCTTACACTGACTGCTTCACCCACTTTTAGGTTATTGATCCCCTAGGTGGGGTGGGGGGTAATATGTCGATCATTGTGTTTGGTTCCCTCTTTCTGCCCACCTTCCCCTTACCCTTCTGGAATTGTTATATGCATTATTGGTCCAGAGGGGCTCTGTCAGTCCTGGATTCCCTGTGTTGCTAGCTCTTATCAGTACCAGTGTACATGCTCTGGTGTAGCCAGCTTTGTAAGGTAGAATTAAGGCCATGATACTAGGTGAGGGGGGCAGGGGAGAAAGCATTAAAGGACTAGAGGAAAGTTGTATATTTCATTGGTGCTATACTGCACCCTGACTGGCTCACCTCTCCCTTGTGACCATTCTGTGAGGGGATATCCAATAATCTACAGAGAGGTTTTGGGTCTCCGCTATGCCCTCCCCCATTCATAATGATATGATTTTTTTGCTCTGAATCTTTGACATCGTATGCTTGTTCTCATCAACACCTCATGATCACAAAGGCTGGTTTGCTTCTTCTATGTGGGCTTTGTTGCTTCTCAGCTAGTTTGCTGTTTGTTTATTTTCAAGCCCTTAAGACCCTAGACAGCACATCTTTGGATAGCCAGGCACCATCAGCTTTCTTCACCACATTACCTTATGCACCCATTTGGTGTTCAGCGATCATATCAGGAAGGTATCACAGAATTCTGGGTTATTAGAACAAAGTAGTCTTGTTTTGAGGGAGTATTTGAGTAGAGGCCCAATGTCTGTCTGATACCTTAATACTTAGCACATAAGTATATGTACATAGCTCTATTTCCCTGTCATTATATATAGATATATTTACACATATACATGCCTGTGTTTATACCTCTATAAATGTTCTTTGCTTCCTAGTTCATTCCTCTCCTACCTTTTACTTTCCTCTTGTCCCACTATCATGTTCAACCTTCATTCAGCTTTCATTAATTCCTTTTGGCCACATTGCACTTGATCAAGCCCTACCAGGCATCCTATTCCATCCTCACCATAGATTTTTATATCACTTGTTCCTTTGGCTCTGGGTTTGTTAGCTCTCCCCTTTCTTTCCCCCCCTCCCCCTCTCCCATGTGTCCCCGGAACCATCCCCCCCATTGCTGTCCCCTCTGCATTCTTCATCCAGCCTACCTTACCTAAATAGACATGCAAAAGTAATAATAGACACAAAAACAGAATAAAGCAAAACAGAACAACAACAAAATATAAAAACAACAACAACAAAAAAGAAAAGCATATAAATTGAAAATTAAAGACAACAATAAAAAATAAATGGATCGTGCTTGCTTCGGCGGCACATATACTAAAAAATAAATGGATCCTGGAAAATAATAGAGAAGTAAGAAATAACTTATTAGATTTAAGAAAACAGAATCCTACATTAATAGAAAAAAAACTGATAATTATACCACATAATCTCCTAAAGCAGTGGTTCTCAACCTTCCTAATGCCGCAAACTTTTAATACGATTCCTCATGTTGTGGTGACTCCCAACCATAAAATTATTTTTGTTGCTACTTCATAATTTTGCTTCTTTTATGAATCAGGCGACCCTTGAGAGAGGATCATTCAACCTGTCAGGACCCATAGGTTGAGAACGGCTGTCCTAAGGTATCTGTAGTTCTCAGAGGGGAAAGAGAACAGGGAGCGAGATATTTTGAGAAGTGAAGTAAAAGAAATGTTGAAATAAAGATGATTGTTTGGAACCCTAATTAAAACCAAATTAGGATCTCAGTTTATTTATCCTGTTCTGTAGTTGGGAGATTATCTCATTCTAACTCAGAGGAGGATTTAAAAGAGGAAATTCATTCCTTGGAATTAGCAAAATACCTCCAGATTTAACATTATGAGGCACATTGGAAGGAAAATTTATCTTATGGCAGTTGGTGGAATTAGATAAACAATTCATAAGATTGCTGGGATTCCTACCCTTTTATGTCAGTCAGGGGACTCGCAGTGTGCAGATACCTAGGCATTTACTATCCACACAGGACACGGGAAGTTCTCTCTTCGAGGAATTTGACTAATGCAAGAGAACGGAGTTTCAGTGGTGTCCTAGTGAAATGATCCAACCAGAGACCCTACAATGAGGTTCACAGGGCTCAAGCCTTGCCCTCTGACCCAATCACCCTCCCACAGTGGGATCATGAGTGAATACCACACCAATTCCTGATCTGAGAGGTGGTTTTCCAGAGGTATTCATTCAACTTGTAAAAATTTATCTTGATATATATTTCATTTCAATAAAAGAAAACTTTAAAAATACATAAGACAATTATAAAAGTATCAATCCCA
>NW_022104341.1:41930784-41933268 GCF_000313985.2 Echinops telfairi
CAGTTGGCCCCTGGCCTGTTTTAGACACTGATATTGAGCATTTCTTGTGTCTTCTCACAGATTTAGCCAATTTGATTTTTGTTTATTCCACATAGAGAAGTCTACATGTAATGTAATTGTTTATGTTCCTGAAAAAAGTTATTTGTGATAAAGGAGTATTTGGCCTTACAAAATTCCATAAAGCAATCTCCAGCTTCGTTTCTATCAGCGAGGTTGTTTTTTCCAACTATTATTCCTTCCTGTTTGTTTCCAACTTTTGCATGCCAATCAGCAATAATTATGTATCTTGATTACACGTTTGATTGATTTCTCACTGAAGATATTGGTGAAATTCTTCATCACTAGTTTAATAAAATTGAATAATAGTTTATTGAACGGATTTCATTGTATTTGAGTAGCTATTATCTTATCACAGACAACATTATACTTCAAGATTGGTCCTGAACTGTCCTGTTTGAAGATGAATGTGGTGCTATTCCTCTGGAAATTGTCATTCCAGTCAGAGTGAAACATATGGCTGTCTGATTTAAAATGGCTCAAATCAGTCTATTTCAGCAAACTAATGCCTAGGATATTGATCTTTATGCATTCCATTTCATTTTGGATTGCTTCAATTTTCCTAGATTCATGCTTCATAGACATTCTAATTCTTAATAGATGCTTTCAGCTGCTTCTTACTTTGAATTGGATGCCAGCAGAATGTGAAGGTTCTGAAGCCTTTATTCAATCCAGAGCAGCATGGTCAACTCTATTTGGCAAGGTAGCTCCTCCTCAATCATATGGTGAATGCCTTCTGACCTCAGGGGCTCATCTTCTGGCGCGATATCTGTCAATGTCCACTACGATTCATAACATTTTCAGTGGTGAATTCCTCATCAGTGGACAGTTTATTCTGTTTTGGTCATCTGCTCTTTATCTGAAAGCTCTGTTGAAATATATTAACATTGGATGGCCTGCTGATATGTGAAATGCCAGTGGCCATAGCTTCCAGCTTGTCAGTGACAGACAAACAACCACAATAGGACAGTGGACAAGAAAATGGTGGAGAGTATACTTAACAAATAACTTTGTCAGACACAGATCCAAACCTGGTGATTTTTCAGTGAGCTCTTCTGCCAGAAGTCTGGCAACACTCCAGTACCTCCCTGCTGAGGGCCTTCTCCTGCTGTGTGCCAATGGAAATGCTCAGAGTCTGTGGACTTTGCGAAAATTAGAGAGCCAAAAGTAGGAAACACCTGAGAGAGTAAGATGTTCTTTTCTGAGAGCTATCTTGATAGTGCTGTGCACAAGCTGCAGTTTGAATGCAATGGGAACAAGGAAAGTAGTCTCTCAGCTTCCCTTCTTATACTTCTGCTACCCATTCTCTAAAGATCAGCAAGAGTTATCATTGGTGCAACTCTAAATATGTCTCTCCTATGATAAACTTCTATTGTGAGCTCCCTGAGCTTTCACTACTCAAACTCTAAATTCCCTACCACGTCGTACACAGCCTTGTGTAGCCTGATCCTGGGCTGTCGCACTTCCACTCATATTCTGCTGTGTAACTACGTTTGAAGATACCAAACACTTTGGAAATTATTTCAATAAGTCTACATCTGAGCAGTTATATTGGGGGGTTATAACTAGAACTTGTTCTGCTGCTCATTAAATAGTTTGATCCTGCTAAGTTTCCTCAGGCCGAAAGGATTTCATGCTTGCTGTTCTCACTCCTTGGAATGTGCTCCTAAACTCCCAGTTCTTCCCATGACGGGCTCTTTTTATCTCCTGCCATGCACAGAAATAGTTCCTTGTTGTTGTTAGCTGCCATCAAGTCAACGCTGACCTACATCGGCCTGATGCACCACAGAACAAAGTCCTGGCCAGCCCGCACCATCCTCACAATCATTCCTATGCTTGATTCATTGTTGCAGCCGTCATGTCAGTCCATCTCTGTGAGGGCCTTCCTCTCCTTCACTGCCCTTCCATTAAAGCATTGATGCCGAAGTACAGAAGTCAGTTTGGGTTCATAGCAACCGATGTACACCAGAAGGAAACACTGCCTGGCCCCGGGTCATCCTCACGTTTGTTGTGTTTGAGCCCATTGCTGGGTCCTCTGTGTCAATCCATCTCCTTGAGAACTTCCTCTTTTTCTCTGACCTTCTACTCTGCCAAGTAGGGGTCCTTTATCTGGGACTATTCTCTTCTGATGACAAATCCAAAGTACTTGAGATGAAGTATCACCATTGTTCCTTCTAAAGAACATTTGTCTGTACTTCTTCCAAGATAAGTCTCTTTGTTCTCTTGGCAGTCCATTGTAT
Source organism: Echinops telfairi (assembly GCF_000313985.2). Lineage (NCBI taxonomy): Eukaryota > Metazoa > Chordata > Mammalia > Afrosoricida > Tenrecidae > Echinops > Echinops telfairi. The sequence goes on from NW_022104341.1 coordinate 41,933,082, forward strand.
TTTTTATATTCTTCACAAGCATCATGATTCAAATGCATCAATTCATCATTCCGGCAGTTACATAATCTGCTGTCAGTTTGGGACTTGAGATGGTTGAGAGTAAGGGGTGGAGTCTAGTCTGTCAATCGGATAATAGCCAATGAGACCTCTGTGTGGGAACAGCCTTCTCCTGAGAATTCTGGGAACT
>NW_022104341.1:41933726-41940306 GCF_000313985.2 Echinops telfairi
TAAGCGAGGGGGTAGGGGAGTGAAGAAGTGAATGCAAGGAGGGGATGTTTCTCAGGCTCGTAAAGACAGTTTGTGATTAGGCCACCTGGTACAAGGGCGGGGGCAAGCCGTTTTCTGATACGCACCAAGGATAAAGCAATCAGCCAATTCCTGGAACAGGCCCCCAAAGTCTGGCCAGCTCGCATCCTGCACCTGGGTTGTTTCAAGGCCTCCTGGTCTCCAACAGACTTTATAGATTGCTATCGGACATATGGGCTAATGTTGGACTTATGGACTTGATCTGGACTGGGCAGGGATGTTTTCTCAATATTCAATTGCTCTTGTATATAAATGTCTTTCTCCCTTGTTTTGTTTCTCTAGTCTTCCCAGACTAACAAAATCATCATCTTCTTTATTTAACGTCCAATTTCACATGCATATGAAATGATTAGATATACTATGGCTTGGGTAAGACACACCATAGTTCTTAAGATGACCTATTTGCCCTTAAACACTTTAAAGAGACCTTGTGCAGCAGGTTTATGGAACGCACACTGTTCTTTGATTTCTTGACCTCTGCTTCCATGATCATATATTAAGGTGGCAGGAAATTAAATGTAATATAGAATCCTGGATTGGAACTTGGGACATAAAAGGATGCTGGCGCATAAACTTTAGTATTGAATTAATACTATTGTTTTGATACCGATTGCTTGACTTTGGTCATTGTACTGTGGTTATATAAGTTGGTGACATGAAAAAATCTGAAAGAATGGTAACTGTGAATTCTCTGTATCTGTTTCAAAAATTTCCCTTTAGTCTAAAATTATTTCACACTTGTGGTCAGATGCTGTCCAGTCTACGACAGCCCCAGGTATCCCTGCCTACAACAGAAGGCCAAGCACTAGGGTTCTGTATCTTCCTCATCATCTTTGCTGTGATGGAGACTTTGTTGTACACACTATGTAAATCCAGTTTTTTCTGAGAATTCTTTTCTGAGAATTTCCTATTTTACCAAACATGGTAAACTTTTTTAGGAAGCTGAATCTTCTGATAACATGAGATGAAGACTAACAATCTTTGATTCTAAAGGGAATTCTACTTGTATTTCTTCCAAGACAAATTTGTTCATTTTTCTATAAATTCATGGTATATTCAATAGTTGTAGCTATCACCATAATTCTAATGCATAATATCAAAATAAAATTAAGTTGAACAATGCAAGGAAAGCATGAACCAAATATGAAGCTAATTATGTTGGCATGATTTTGAGCAATTAGTGGAGTGTAGAAAATCCATTTGAACATTCCCATTTGAGTAGTGAAGGGATTATGGCATTAGAAATTTAGAAAGGCTAATACATTCAGAGTAAAACACTTGAGTCATAATTACATAGTTGTAATAATGTAAATGCTATTAATATATTTTAGCATTTTAAATTAGTCTATAGATGAAGCATCAAATGTTTAATTCTGATTATGAAAGAACATAAATATTTTCATTTTGAAAATGTAAAAGGTAGAAGAAAAATTTTCAGAAATTAGAAGGATAGATGAAAGAAATGTGAAGTAATAAAAATATCCAAATAGTTCTGATTTATGTCAAAGTCTCATTTATTGTCAGCTGGGAATTAAAAATAAAATTCATAAAATTATATTTCTATATTTGAAATAGTGACGTTGGTGTGGGGTAAGTAAACGAAGTCCTCATTTCTCTTGGTAACATGTTAAGAGAAAATATTTACTATTTACCAATGGAAATCATATTTAGACTAGAATCACTAATCACAGGTATGTAGGGATGCATTAGCATGAGGTAAGTCTTAGTTTTTTCCTCTTAAGTCTTTTGTTATTATGATTAGGAGCTATGGAGGCAGTTCTGATGCAAAGCACACCAGGGGCAACAGAATGAAGCCATGCTTGGTCCTGTACCATCCTCACAATTTTTCTTATGCCTGAGTCCTTTAGTAAATGCAAAGCTTCATCTATATTATCAAGAGTAATCTCTATTACTTAAAGATAATTACTATGAATGTCAATCATATCTACATAATTGCACAAAACAATATCTAAATTAGCATTTGCACAAAACAACTGGCACTGTATTGCCAATTTGACAAAATAAAATAAAATAACCAGTATAGTGCCCAATGTATATATTCCTCAGGGTTTCCTTGCAATTTTATTTGAAATATTTTGAATGTTCTGCCTGAATGCTGCCACTAATCTGAGAGTTTGCCTTGCCATGATGGCTTGTATGTTGCTGTAAAGTTGGAAACTAATACCACTTGTATTTCAAAAAGTAGCAGGGTTACCCAAAATGAACAAATTTCATCAGAACTTTCAGTCTAAGAACAGACTAGGAATAAAAAATAAGCAGTCCACATTGGATAGGTCAGCCACTGAAAACGTTATGAATAGCAGTTGGCTATTTTTGCTGGAAGATGAGCAGTCCGGCTAAAAGGCACTCAAAGTATGACTGTGGAAGAGCTGTCTTCTCAACATAGAGTTGAATTTAATGAGTGGAGGAGTAAGGCTCATTAACCTCCAATATACAGCTGATACAACCCTGCTTACTGAAAGCCAAGAGAGCAAGAAACACTTGATAGAATGCAAATACCACAGCTTTCAGTGGGGCTTACAACTCTGTGTAAAGAAAATCCTCACAACTAGACTGATAGACAACATAACGATAAAGAGGAAAAAGATCAAAGTTATCAAGGAATTTACTTAGATCCACATTCAACATTCATGGAATCTGTCATGAAAAAATCAAAGGGAATATTGTCCTGGATAGACCTGATTAAAAAACAAAACAAAACAAAAAACCTGTAAAGTTTAAAAGAGTAAAGATGCCAGTTTGAGGATTAAAGTACACATGTAATAACTTGTGGTATTTTCTTAATTGGCTTATATACATGTGCAAGCTAGATAATGAATAAGGAAGACCTTAGACAAACTGATGACTTTTAATCGCGGCATTAACGACTAAGTCTGAAAGTACAATGGATTGCCAAAGGGGAGAGCGGCAAGATGACAAACAGGTATAGAACTCATGCTGGGAGCTCTGAGGAGGCCGTGAGTGGGGAGAGTTTGGGACCAAGTAGGGGTTCCAATGCTGTTGGTTAATTGCTGCGACAGCCCAGAGGACTTCCCTGCACCAGGAGGTGACTTCCACCTGATCTCCTGCACGGGCTCCGGTGTCTGGGGTCTTGGGCCTGCTGCAGTAACATATGCGGCCTGCTGCCGCCTGCTCAGCTGCGGTTCCCCACTGCGGCCATTACCTCCTGCCACCCCTCCCTGGTCACAGCTCCCTGAGCATGACAGCTGCTCAACACAGCTGAATTTGATACCCCAAAGGGCACAAGGTCCTGCCATTGCCCTTTGGAGGATACCTCCTCCAAGACCGACATTCTCCTCTTTATCTTTCTTCTGCTCTGCCCAGAGCTCCCTGCCCTCGGTGCTCTGAGTGGCAGAGCTGCACTTTTGGCCTCTTTCCCATCCGCCTACCTGTCCACAGTGCCTCCCTCCAGAAATAGACCACTCCCAATCCCAATGCGACTGCCACTACCGTTGGCCACCTGTGCCATGGCCGTCACACTCCAAATTAGCCAGCCGCCCAGCAGAGGCGCTTGCAGCCGCAGTTTGCTCCCCCAAATGACCAGACGCTAACATGGTCTCTGTGCTTTAAGCGGTGGTACTGCAGCTAAGATGACAGATGCAGCTGGGAACTCTCTCCTGCCCGCATGCCTGCCCACAATGCCTTTATCCAGGAATAGATCACCTCCACCACCACCAAGGTGGTTACCACCCAGGTCGTCTGCTCCAGCTTCCATAGCTCAGCTCCCACACCCCAAGCTCATTAGCCATTCAGCAGAGGCTCCTGCAGCTGCGTTTTGAAAAAGGGGGAAAATAATTTTTTTTCTGTAAAAATGCATTCAAATCCAGATTGGTCCTCTGTGCAACTTTCAATGTAAGCCTACAGAACTCTGTCAACTAACATCCTTTTACATAACGTTAGATAGAGAGCTAACCATCAGAGAACAGTCTAGGGTTTTTAACATAACAAAACTGGAAAAAGAACAGGCCTTACCACGCTTTGAAAGGCTGCAAATCATGGCCTGACAGCCCAGACCAGACCCACGGCCCACCTACAAGCCAGCCCCATCTCAGTCCAGAGTAATACCTACTGTCATTAGCTTCACACCAGACTCTGAGGCCTCCCAACCACCACCAGCCACTGAGTCATCATGGCACCCTGATTACAAAGCCGCCTGACTCACCACCATAGTAGGCCACAGGCAGTCCTCAAAAACAGTCTTATCAGTCACACAAAGGAAAAGTACATGTTCCCTTGGTCTCCCAGAAATGTGGAACCCAATTCTTCCAAAATGACATGGAAACAGCAACATTCAACAAGAAAATAAGGAAGACAAAACACAACAGAGTTAACGATGCTCACAGAAGAATCATGAGCCACAAAAAGAAATATTCAGAAGGTTGCATGGATTAGTACAGGAGAGGACAGAAGCAACACAGAATAAGGACACAATGAAGTCTACAATAGAGGGGATGACATCCATAATAGAAGAGATGAAGTCCACCCACCAAAGAGAAATACAAGAGCTAATGAATGAGGTAACAGAAGCAAAACACAAGATCACAGATCTCCCAAACAGAGTAGAAGAGGCAAAAAATCATACCAGCTACCCTGAGCACTATTAGGCAGACTTCAACAAATGGGAAAGGCAGTCAAACAAGATAATCAGAGATGGAATAAAACCTGAGATCAATGACAGATGCTATAAATAGTAACAGTATTCAAATAATTGGTCTACCAGATGGAGACACAATGAAGAAGTCAAAGCTAAATTAGTGAGGGAATTTCTGGAGGTAAACTTCCCCACCTTAATGAATGAGAATCAGATACTCATACAGGAAGCAGAGGGCACCAAGTAGACTAAGCCCCAGGAAGAACTCACCAAAGCACAGAATTGTTAAATTATTCAACTTCAAGGGAAAAGAGGAAATTTTAAGAGCAGCAAGAGAAAAAAGGCAGTCACATACAATGTTGCTCAGGTTAAGAATATGCTCAGCCCTATCAGTAGAAACCATAAGGAAGTGGAAGGAGTGGAATAATACTTTCTGAAAACTGGGGCAGGGGGCGGGGAGACTACCCTGCCAAACTATCTATTAAGATAGATGGTGAAGTAGGAGTCTTCCAGGACAAGGAAAAACTCAAAGAATATACCATAAGACACCAAACCCTGAAGAAAATCCTTGCCAACTGACTATGGTCAGAAGATCAACATCCGCAAAGCACAAGCAGGAGATCACCATATAGTCCAATTCCACCCAAAGCCAATGTGCTCATAACAATGACCAAGATAACATGGCCTCAGAGGGAAAATAAGGCCAGAATGAAGCCCACCATACAAACACAGCACAATGATATGAAGGGAGATAGGAACACACCCAACACAAAAGGCATGAGATGACAGCAAGGAATCCAGAGATTATGTTAATAACTTTAAATGTCAATGGCCTCAGTTCATCCATTAAAAGGCAAAGGCTAGCAGACAGGCTCAGAAAACATAACCTTTCAATCTGTTGCCTGCAAGAGACACATCTTAAACTCAGAAAAAAAATAGGCTAAGAATAAAAGCCTGGCGGAAAATATACCAGACAAACAGGAAATTAAGAAAAACAGGTTTGTTTGTTTTTTTTATCTTAATCTCCAACAAAATTGACCTCAAGGTGCAAACCATAAAAAGAGACAAGGAGGGGCACTATGTAATGCTCAAAGGATCAGAAAACCAGGAACGGTTGAGCATAATAAGTTTATAAGCACCTAATAGGCAACCTGCAAACTTCATCAAAGGAACTATTCAAAAGATGAAAAAAGAAATCACAGATTTTACAATCATAGTTGGTGACTTTAATATACTACTTTACGAGAAAGATAGATCACTGGGAAAGAAGCTCAGCAAGGAGGCTACAGAGTTAACTACAATTAGGCACCTGAACCTGGTAGACATGTATAGAGCTTTCCATTAAATGCAAAAAAAATAACTCCCATTCTTTTCAAGTGCACCTGCCTCATTTTTGAAAATAGAATGCATGCTGGGGCAAAAGTCGAGCCTGAGTAAATTCAAACACACAGAGATTTCTCAGATGGCTTTCTCAGGTCACCACTCCATAAAGCTGTGTATCAATTATAGGACAGCCAGAAAAACAGGGGCAAAAAAATTGGAGGATGAATAACAATCTTCTACAACACGAATGGGCCCATACTAGAAAGGAGTTTAGGGAGTTTCTAAAAACTAATGAGAATGGTAATACAACATATCAAAACTTATGGGATACAGCAAAAGCAATTATCAGAAGAAGGCCAAAGTTGGAGGACTTGCTTTACCTAACTTTAATACCTACTACTACCCAGCCACAATGGTCAAAACATCGTGGTACTGGCATAGTAACAGATACTCAAACCAATGTGAAAGAGCAGAAAACCTAGAAATAAAACCATCAGCATATAAACAACTGATCTCTGACAAGGTCCCAAAAAGCATCAAGTGAGAGGCAGATGCCCTCTTCAACAA
>NW_022104341.1:41940673-41959886 GCF_000313985.2 Echinops telfairi
CCCTGAGGAAGTGGGCAAAAGTCCTGAAACAGATGTTTCACTAGGGAGGAGACCTGAATGGCCAATAAAATGCTCCTGATCATCAGCTACCAGAGAAATGCAAATTTAAGCAACCATGAGATACCATCTAACACCCTTAAGGATAGCCCAAATCAGAGAGCAACAAATATTGGAGTGTCCTGTGGCCAGAAAGCAACTCTCCTCCACTGCTGGTGGTCATGTAGATACATACAGCCTCTGGGAAAAGTGATATGACAATATTCAAAGCAAAAGGAAATTAAGCTACTTAATGAACCAGCTATGCCCCTACTGGACAAATACCCAAAAGAGGTAAGAAATAAAACATGACTAGTCATCTGCATTCCAATGTTTATTGTGATGTAATCCACACTTGCAAAAAATTGGAAACAACTTAAGTTTCCATCAGTAGATTAGCAGATTAGTAAACTCTGGCACATACACACAATGGAATACTACACCTCACTCAATAGCACTGATGATCACATGAAGCTGATAGTTTTATGGGAAGAGTTGGAGGAAATTATGCTAAGCCAATTTAGCCAATCATGAAAGAAGAGGTACAACATGAGTCCCTGAGGTAAGTGTAATCAGCACAGTAGGAATAGAAGGCAAGTCAACTATCACACAATATGAGTTGTGGTACAGGCAGTCAGGTGGAGGTCGGACCAAACCCAAGGAGATACATGTTATTCCAACACGAAGAAGGGGAAGCAGAAAAAGCAGGTAGGGGTGGGATGGCACCAGGGAGCATGGCACTAACCCACCCAGGGGGAGAGTATTGTTTATGTCTCCACAGAATTGGGAGTGTGCATACAGCAGGCCCCACCATGGTGCCCCAAACCTTGAGGGCAATATAACCATGTGAAGAAATGCATCAAAAGATGGGGCTATAGAGCCGGCCCCATGAAGTGCCAAACTGACCCCTACCCTAGAAGAATGTGCTACAGAGGACTACACTAAACCTACAGATTGGGGAGAGGTGCCAACATGCCATTGCCACAGGGAAACAAACCTAGAAAGAAAGAGACAGGGATTGTCTAGACCCCATATTTGCACACCAAATCCAGAGGATGACGTCTCTGCCTGGTGCTGCTAAGGCACAGAGAGGATGGTAAAGTCGGCAACAGCTCAAGACATCTTGTCTCTTCACTAGAGCATACCACAACAGAGGCTAATACTGGAACCACTCAGCAGGAAGTGAGCCCAGTCTGAAACACCGCCCCCCCACCCCCCACCCCGCCAGAGAGGCAAACCAAGAAGGGAACATAACAGATCAGCAACAGGATCAAAGCCAAGCCACAAAGTCCTCCAAATAGATGTTAGGCTAGGAGGGGCAGCTCCCAGAATTTCCCCAGGACCAGTGGGGAGATAGTCATAAAGGACAGACCTGGAAATATGTATGTTTTGTTTATTTGTTGGTCCTTTTTTCCCCTTTTCAATCTTTTGCTTTCTTTTTGTTTGGTCCATGTTATTGTTGGTTTGTCTACTTGTATAAGCTAGGCATGGGAAGCACGCTTGAGGTGAAAGCAATGGGACCACGGTCCCAGAGGGACCCTGGGGAGAAGGAGGTGGGGGAACGGCTCAGTGAGCAAGCAACGCCGTAGACAGCGGAACATCTAGGGAATTAAAATCAACAACAAGGAGGACATAGAGATCCTAGAGGTGTTGGAGCAACAGCAATCTAGCTGAGAGCAATTATTAAAAGATGGAAGTAGGGGGAGCGTGATGGTGGCACAGGAGGAAGGTAAAAGGAAACAAGAACGATCTAGGAAGCAAAGCTATGGATAGAGGTATAAGCATAGGTGTGTACATTTGTAAACATTTGTTCATAAAAATAGATATTGGCCGATGTACATATATTTTTATGGTAATACAACTAAGTAGTGGGTGGACTTTGGGCCTGTGTTTATGCCCTCCCTCAATTCAAGAATACTTTGTTCTAACAACCTGGCATTCTGTGATGCGACCCCTACTGGCACAATAGCTGAAGACAAAATGGGTGCATAATCAGATGTAGTGAAGAAAGTGGATTGTGCCTGGCTATCAAAAAATATAACATCTGTGGTCTTAAAAACATGAAGTTAAAAAAGTAACCATCTAGCAGAGAAGCAACAGGCCTACATTGAGGAAGCACACAGCTGTGAGATCACGAGGTTTCACCTGGACCAGGTAACAGGCATTGGAAGACCCAAAACAAACAAGCAAGTAAACAAAAATATCAACAAAAAACCATATTGTTGAGAATGAGGGTCATCAGAGCAGAGACCCAAATCCTATCTGTTCATAATGAGACATCCTTGGGATGTCACAGGGAAGGGATGAGTCACGCAGGGTGCAGTAAAGCACTGATGAAACACACAATACTCCTGGTTCATCGAGGCTTCGTCACTCCCTACTATCATGACCTCAGTACTGTCTTTCATTGTGGGCTAGACTGGAGCATGTGTACAGGTACAGATAAGAGATAAGAGCTAATGGCATGCGGAATCCAGTAACAGGAATGGGAGTTGTGATACCAGAAAGGTAAGGGAGAAGGTTGGGAGAGGAGAGGAGGAAGGCGGAACCAATTGCAATGATCTACACATAACCACCATCCCCACGCCCTCTCCAGAGGAACAAACAACAGAAACTGTGGGGAAAGGAGACAGTGGTCAGTGTAAGATATGAAAATAAAAATTATTTATAATTTATTATCAAGAGGTCACAGGGTGGAGGGGAGAGAAAAATGAGGAGCTTATACCAAGGGCTCAATGGAAAGTAAATGTCTAGAAAATAATAATGGTAACACACGTACAAATATGCTTGATACTATTGATGTATGGATTGTTATGAGCTAAAAAATCCCTCAATAAAATGATCTTTTAATGAAAAAACAAACAAATAAACAAACAAATCAGACTGCCAGAAGAACAAATAGATCTATCTTTCAGGAAGGGAAGTCAGAATGTTCTTTGAGAGGAAGGTGTTGAGATTTCATCTGCACATTGGGCATGCGGTCAGAAGAGCCAGGCCTGGACAAATTGCGTCATAGTTGGTGAAGTAGGGCATCAGCAGAAGGTAGGAATCCCCATGATGAAATGGACTGACCCAGTGCTGCAACAACGGGCTCAAATATAGGCATGGTGGGAATGGTATAGGACGGGACATTATTTTATTATGTTGAACTTAATGAAATTAAGTGTAGGAGCTGACTGGTGGCACCTAGCAAAAATAAATTCTGATGCCCCTTTGAGGTGCATTTTCTAAATATTTTAACTTTCATTTTCAGTTAAGTGGCTCTGTTATGTATTTCCATAGAACCATATGCTTCCTGTGTAGTAAAAATTATAATAATGCATTTTCCTCCATATGTAATATATACTAAAATTATTTATTCCCATACTAATGAGTTTCCTACTGAAAAGGTGCTAATGGATTTTGGTTGAATGAATTAAAAATATGAATCAACATCATTAAAATATTTATTTGAACAATCAGCATTATGAAGCACAAGGCCTTGTCTTTTTCATGTAGCTTCATGAGCTTCCAATTGGTTCAGATGCTGTTCAAAAATGCAGTTAAAACTCATAGAGAATGAAAAATATGTCAGTTAATTTTATTGACACTATCTCATACACTTTACTGAATGTGTGTTACAGGACCCAGCAAAGTATTCCCTTTGTTTTTTGATTGACTAATTGATTAATTATTGTGACAACCAGTAAGTGCTGTTACCAAATGATATCTTAAAATATATTCTGTCACTCAATATTCAACTGAGTTATATTCGTAGGACAATCTGTTACAAAGGAAAATAGATGAGAAAAATGGGCTGAAATGTTACTATCTTTGGGGCCAACAATATTTCTATTTAGGAATAAGGATAAAAGCTTCCAAGAGGCAGTCATTTGAACAGAACAAGGGGGATATTATATGGTTTTAAATCAGAAATGGTGTTTGGGGGGGTCAAGGTTGTATTCTTTGACCATTCTATGCCGTGGATATCATCCAAGAAGTTGCAGAACAAGAAGAACAAGGCATCACCATTGAAGGCAGGTTCATTAATAACCTACGGTATGCATATGGTACAACCTTGCTTGTTAAAAGTCAAGAGGCTTTAAAGCATTTATTGATGAAGAGCAAAGACTATATCTTTCAATATGGTTCACAACTCAATTATGCAAATGAAACCAAAATCCTCACTAATATATAGCCTCCTAATAAATGGACAAAAGATTAGAGTTGTCAAGGGTTCTATTTTACTTGAAGCTGCAGTCGTCCCTCATGGAACTGTCAGGAAATCCTACAACATATCACATTGTGCACAAATGCTTCAAAGATCATATTGAAAGTGATGAAGAGTACAAATATCATTTTTGAGGACTAATGTATAACTGACCAACCCATAGTAATCATCTCATGTCCATATGAAAGCTGGATTGTGAATAAGGAAGACACAAAAAGCAACTGATGGACTAGAATTACTGTGTTGGCAAAGAATATTGAAAGTACCCAGGACATTCCCAAAGGATAAATGAACCTGTCTTAGAAGAAGCACAGTCAAAACACTTAGATGGGTGCGTAGTTAGACTTCCTCTCACATTATTTGCACATATTATCAGGGAAGACATCATGTTTGGTAGAGCAGATGGTCAATGAAAAGTATGAAGACCCTTAATGATATGCGTGGGCACTGTGGCTACAAGAGTGACCTCAAACATAATCATGAGGATGGCACAAGACTTAGCAGTGTCTTATTCCATTGTCCATAGGGATGAATAGTGTAGTATATGAGTCAGAACAGACTTGAAGGAATCTAATAACAAACACACACCCATACACACCCACACACACACCATATCACCTTAGCTTAATTTCCCCTGGGTACATTCAAATATGTTACTGTACAGAGATTTACCTTTTAAGTCCTAAACAAAACGAAGAACAACCATTTGGATGAAGACCATCAACATAAGACCACGATGGCATCCACAGGGTTCACAAAATCATATAGACCATAAAAAAATCCCTATAGTTTTATTCCATTTGGTTAGGAACTGTTTGAAATCTATACATATCTAGCAATTAGTTGGGTCCCATTCATGATAATCCTATGAATGATGGAATAAAAACACGATCAGCACCATCACAATGAACCATTGCAGAAAAGATTGTTGTAATCTATAGAGTTTCCCTAACCGATTCTTGTATTAGAATGGCAGGCTTCACTTTCCAGTCTCTTGGTCTATATGCTTTATTAAAAACTGGTTGGCATTTGAGCAACATGCAAGTGTCCACTGACTATTGTGTGGTGACTATGCATAGGCTGTAGTGATTAATCAGAAATCAAATACAGATCTCCCACCCAGACAGGAAGATTTCTGTTACTGAATCACCAGTATGTGTTTATGCATACTTTGATTATTCCCACCTCCCAACGCAATTTTAAAGTATTTTCATTGTCTGGCTTAATTTTCTAGTCCATCTTAATCTGGAGGCCATGGAGTTGATGCCAACTCATAGAGACTATATACAGTGTTTAAGATTATAAATCCATAAGGACAGTCTAATCTTTCTCTTGTGGAACAGCTGGTGAGTTTGAACCACTGACTTGTCATTCGAAGCCCGACACCTAACCCCCATCACCACCGTGGCCACTTTCTTTATCTGGAAGCTCAGCAAAACTGATTCAGCAATATAGAACGTTATATACTATTGTGTTACTCGGGGTAGACTAGAGAAACAAATTCATAAACACACATTTGCGTATGAGAAAGAGAAACTGTACATTAAGAAAACAGCCCAGTCCAGTCCAGATCAAGTCCATAAGTCCAATATTAGCTCATATGTCTGATACCAATTTATAAAGTCCTCTTCAGACTCCTGAAACACATGCAATGACAATGAATACAGGAAGATCACAGGCCAGTGAGTGCAAAGTCTTGTGGATCCACTGGCAGCAGAAGCATGGCAGGGGTTTTCACGTGGCTCCTCCATTCCCAGAACACGGAGTCTATCAGTGTGGTGCATGTTTCCGGTCAGTAGAGCATCTCTCAGGTAGTGAGCCCAGAGAGAGTGTTTCCCGCCTCCACGGAGGAAAAACAGGAGTTCCCAGCATCCTCAGGAGAAAGCCATGTCCACACAGAGGCTTTATTGGCTATCACCTGATTGACTGGCTAGCCTCCAAATTGACAAAGGCTTATATAACTACCACAACTATAAAAATAGTAACTACTAAAATATTAAGCATTATTCTTAGCCCTAGAAAAGATAAAATTAAATTTAAAATAAAATGACTTAAAAAAATAGAGATAAAAATTGTTTTGGGTAAAAAGTAAAATAAATAAAAACAAAGATTGTTTAATCAAAAAAAATAAATTAAAAAATTAAAAACCTGGGGCTACATTTGAAGAGCCCCCAGTGGAAGAGTCAGACTCTTCTTGAGGATGACTAAAAGGTGATGTGGTGCCATTAAATTAGCCCACGATATATACATATAAGAAACGCAACACAGGAATATAGTTTATGAGGTTTGAGGGTTTGGGAAAAATTATACATGCTAATGTGTTAGAGAGGACTTTTATGTATACACAAAAGGGTCAGCTGTCAAATAAATTAGTGTATTAATTCATGACATAACTGTGTATCATAACAAATTATGAATATCCTTGAGAATAATGGAAATTGCAAAGCATTTAATTGTGTTCCATCAGAATCTATACATGGATGACGAGGCAGTTATGGGAACAGAATAAGGAAATACTCACAGTTCAACATCAAAGTAAGGCAGCTTCAGGGTTGTGTCTTCTTACCATGCTTAAACTGTGTGTTGAGCAAGAAGAGAAACTGGATTATATAAAGATGAATACAACATTGGCGCTGGAGAATGGTGTATTAACAACCTGTGATATGTATCTTTTTTGATAAAAGTAAGGAGGACCTAAAACATTGCTGGTGAAGATCAGCCTTCAATACGGATTACAATCCATTGTAAAGAAAACAAAATTATCAAAATTTTACCAATAGGTAACATGATGATAAACAGAGAAAAGATTGAAGTTTCAAGGATTTTTCTTGCTGGGGTCCACAAATCAATGCCCGTGGAAGCAGCAGCCAAGAGATCGCAGAACACATTGCATTAAATCAGTCGGTTGTACATCATGAAATCTTTAAGATGATGAAAAGCAAGGGTGTTACCTTGAGGACTAAGGTGCACCTGATCCAACTATAGAATTGTCAATCACCTTATCTGCATGTGAAAGTTGGACATTAAAGAAGGTTGAAGAAATATCAGTGCATTTGAATTATGGTGCTGGAGAAGACTATGAAAATACTACGGGGTGTTAAAAGGACAAACAAATCTGTCTTGAAAGAACAGCCAGGATGATCCTTAGAGGCAAGGATGGTGAGATGTTTGGATACGTTGCCAGGAGATACCAGTCCCTGGACCAAGACATAGTGCATGGTAAAGTAGATGGTTAGCAAAAAAGAGGAAAGCCCTCAACAAGGTGTGGTAACAAAGCAGCCACAACAGGCTCAAGCAAAAGCACAATTACGAGGATGGTGCAGGAGCTGGTGATGTTTGCTTTGTTGTTCATAAGGTCAATATGCGTCTGAGAAAGCTGGAATGTACCTAACAACAACCTCAGGGATGAAACTGCATGACATTTGCAAGGAAAGATGAGTAACTTGTCAATTTTTGAATGGGCAAGTATAAGTGGAGATAGGTGGAAGTGTCTGAAGAGAGTAAAAGAAGCTGCAGAATACTTGACACATTCATCTTCGTTGCTTGGAACACCTTTTGTGATGATGAGGAAACCATGGAGAGTTTTAAGAAAGGTACCATTTTAATCACATCTGTGCTTCCCATCATTCATCTCCTGGGTAAAGATGATATCCAAGGGTTTAAACGACCTCCTTCTACTATTTATTTACCATTTCTTCCTTACCTATCTTAATTCCCAGAGTATTTTCTTGCCTTCAAATATCTAGTAATATATTTTCTCACTTTTTATCATTTATATATTTTTCCTCCTGGTTTGTTATCAATGTATGTTCCTTTAGCTTTCCTGATTCTAAAGTTACCTATAAAATGAGCTTTCATTTTACTTATTAGCAATTTTAATTCCACTATGAACCAGAATCTGAAGGAGAAAGTATCTTATCTTTGTCCCCACAGCTCTTCTTCAATATTTTATGTGAAATAAGTAATAAATATTTGTACAATATATAATTTTAAGAAGTTTGTAAGGATCTGCTTAACTCTGGTCTATAATACAAATAAATGTTTTGCTATTTTTTAAAAGAAATAACCTTTAGGGAACATATTTAATTAATAACTAATAAAATTATAGTTTAAAAAACTTATAAAATATTTAATTTGAGGTTAATTAGAACTGCACGCATAGGACGTGCAATACATAGAATCATGATTTTGCAACAGACATTTGCTTGGCCCAAAGAAAGACTTCTCTGGCCCTCCCCCACCTTAAAATGAGTTTGTATTGAGTGGTCGATAGTACTGAAACTCTCTTCATATTGATCCCATAGCACCTTGTTTCCACCTACCTTACCTTATTCATCATCTTCCATTTTTAGCTCTTAGTAAATAGTTAACTTTTAATGTTGGCAAAGACCTTTTCAGAAAAGTGTCCCCAAGCTTTTGTGTACTTCTGTCACTCGATGCATACTGAGAAAAAAGCTTTAAATATGAAGATGGGATACATAACCAATTTTCCTACTTGACATATATCCCTTTGATCTCATACAGAGAGTCATAGCACTGTGATAGTCCAGTTTTGTGTCCACTTGGCTGTTGGGCCAGGGTTTCAGTAATGTCACAAGGTGTGATCAAACACAAAATAATCAACTCTCTGAGCAACTTGTAGCTATGGTGGAAGGAAACGCTGCCTGGTCCTTCCCCATCCGCACAACAGTTCTTGAGGATCTTCCTCTTTTTCGCTGTCTCTCTACTTTACCAAGTATGACTTGCCTCTCCTGACAACATGACCATAGTATGTAAGATAGTTTCACCACTCTTGCCCCTAAGGAGGACTTGCCCCGAAGGTCTTACTTAATTCTTCTTTGGTCTTCTTTACTTAACGTCCAACTTTCATATGCATATGAGGCAATTAAAAATTATATGGCTTGGGTCAAGGGAATCCTGAATCCTTCATTCCTACAGCCTTTACCAGCCTGGGATCACCATTGTTGACTCTGCTCTGAGAAAGCAGCTCCTCCTCAGTCACATGTTCAGTGTCTTCTGACTTGAGGGCCCCATCCTGTGACACTATTTCCTACGATGTTCTGCTTACATTTATTAAGATTTTTAGTATTTGGCAATGCTTCAAAGATATGCATAGAGTTTTCCGTGGCTACTTTTCCAAAGTAGGCAGCTGATCCTTTCTTCAATGTCTCTTCTTAGTCGGGAAGCTCTGATAAAACCTGCCCAATTTGGGTGACCCTGCTCACCTTGTAAAAGACCGGTGATAGAGAGTCCAGCATCACATTAACACAAAAGCCACCCCAGTACATCAAACTGATAGACTAAAGGTGGATGGTGGAGTGAGGTGCCCTTGCTCAGGTCACAACTTTGACGCATTTATAAGAAAGACCTCTTGGATGTGTGGCCTGTTCCTCTTTAAAGACTGTGGGAAAACTTGTTAATTCCCTTGGATCTGGCTCATGCATGTGGTTCGTTGTAGTCCTGTCACGTTGCCTGCTGATCCCCAGAGCTATCAGCTGGTTTCTAACTTCAGATTCATTTCCATGTAATTTCCCCAGCTTGTGGTCTTCCCAGCTTCATGAGTCAGAAGCCTCCATCTTAACATCTGACCCAGAGACTTGAACCAGACTGGGCTTATCTACTTCCACAACTTTATGAGACATTTCTTGATATACATTTATATATACACAATACATATAAGTTTCATGGGTTTTTCTTTTCTAGAGAATGCAGCCTAACACCAACATCAAATACTTTATTATCATACTAATATCTGTATCTATAAACTTCAGTAGGCACCATTTTTTGAATGTTAGTTGTGAGCCATTTTATTTTCAAAATCCTAGTTACATGTGTTTTATAAGTATATATTGTACAGAGTTGCAAAGCTGGTCAGACGCCTCTGAAAATGTTTTACTCAAGAATGTTGATATGTTTTTCAAAGAAATCTCTCTTCAGAATTTTCTGTGAGTGACCTCGTAGCAATTATTTTACCTGATCCATGCTGTTTAGAGTGTTTCTGTAACATGACCTGCTACAATTGAAGAAGTCACCCTACAGAGGCAGTTATCATCACAAATGTCGTGTTTTCGGTTTTGCCAGGGATGTTAAATCTTACCACAAAGTCAACCCAGGAATCCCACTGCACTCAAGCCTTACACTCGGTGCATGGCTCCTCTGACATTCTGAGCAAGATCAATCAATCAATTTCTTCCACCAGGAACTGAGTGGTCATGACATCACCATCAAGCTTAGCCCTATTCTAGAAAACCAATTGAGCTTAACCAAAATGAGCAGCAATTTATTTTCAACCAGGGAGGCTTAGTCTCTATAGGGTTTTAAATATCAGATACTGCTGCTGAAGTTGGGTCCAGGAGTACCTACATAGAGCCAAGAAGGGCAGGGTAAAGGAAGAGCAATGTGCTCATTTTCAATAAATCACTAGATTAATCCAAGTGGGAGTCTGCAGCTGTGGACAGAAAGTAAAAGGAGATCATTATTTGTACTTAAAAGTGCAAAAGAAAAATCAATTTAAAAAATCAAGGTTCTGACTGATGGGAGACTGGAAATACAGCTCAAAGTATAAATTTTGGGATTGGAAAATCTTTCCTCAACCCCTGCCACTAACAATGTGAACGAGCTCGACACTCCTGCATTCAATCCAGATGCAATGTTCAGTGCATTTTTTTCACTAGTTACTCATTAGAAAGGTGCTTTTCAGACTGTTTATAAAAGTCTCAGTCCAACTAAGATTTTATACACTTATTTTTTTTACCTGTAACATCCATATGAACTACCGAAAACTCTGTTACTGTGTATGTTGGTTATATATATGCAATTGGAACTACTCTCAACACATGCAGTTATATTACTTTGGCTTAATAGGATCCTCAGGCAAAAGAATATTATGCATGAATATTAAATTTTCCAAGAAAATGTTTGAAACAGGCACAATACTAATCATAATGCCTTACAATTGCTACATATTTTTTGGTTCGAGCAATTTCCATAAAGCAGTATTTCTGAATGGAAATACAAGGAAATATCTGTAGATAGCTGAATTTGAAGAAAAAAAAAAGGCATTCTAAATTTACATGCTTATGGTCATTCAATTATATGCACAACAAAGTGCTTGTTCATTTCACTGAAGGCAAAAAATATCCAAACCAAAAATTAAATATAAAAAACCCGTAATTACAGAGTGAGTGCTATGCAGTTAGAGCTGAAATAATTAGTGTGATCTAAACTGGTTATGAGAAACTTGTGAGCCTTGATCTTGTATTTGTAAAATGTCCTCTTTTAGGATCAGTGTAGGCAAAATTGATAGCACACTCTACAGTGTAGTGATGGTACACAAAGAGGTAGATGTCGGAACAAACAGCATACACTCTTTAAGAATTGCTTTCAGAATCCTTAAGGGCATAGTTCAAATAGAAATCAGCAATGTTGGCCATTACAATCCAGGACTCTCTAATATGGTTCCATAAATATATTAAATGTGATTATAAAACAGGATTTTAAATATATGTAGTGGTGATTATTATGCATCACTGGTTTTAGAACCACTGTATATGTGTGAGTTGAAACTCACTCGACTTGAAACTAGCCTGACTTGAAACTTATCCTCAATACATAGCAGCCAGTATGGGTACTCCCTTTCCAGGCACCACAAAACAGGACATGGAAAGACACCCGTCTTTCTCCCGGAGCAAAAGTACTCTATCCAGATGGCTACAAGCCCAAGCATTGGAATCCATCTGACCTTAATTTAAATCCTAAGGCAAGTTGTTGTTGCTCCCTGTGCTTTGATTTCATTCATTCATTATATTAGATAGCATAGTTTGAGGGAAGTTTATCATCTCAGTTGGGTGCACAATATTTTCACCATATAGCTCAAGAAATTGTTGCTGATCTCTAAGCATCTAGAATTTCTGATTAGCAAATACATGTTTGCTTAGGAGAATTTTGTCCATTATTTTAACAAAAGACTCACAGATGTTAATCCTGTTACCTTTACTTAGATTGGTGTATTTCCATTACTAACTTTGTAATAACTGTGGGTTAACCAAGCAGGAGGAGAGTTAAATAAAAGGACTTATATTTTCTTTTGGAAGAGCTAGTATGTGCAAGCAGTAAATAACAGCTAGTTTATCTGAATAAAAAGTAGGATTAAATTAACCAAGTTGGCAAAAACAGAATTTTAAGTGGAATATACTTCAAGTGATATAGTAAACTTGCTTTCAACAACAGTGCTCATATTTATTTATTTTTAACTGAATATCTTCCTTTTCTTACATTTGTGTGCATTTTTAATCGGGTACTGGTTGATTGTTTAAAACAACTTCTTTGATATAGAAAGTTGAGAAATTGGTAAAAATATATTTTTGGAAAATAATTAAATACTAAGTAGAACCACACAACTCACTCCCCCCAAAAGATATACACACACCAACACAAACACCATGAGCAGAATGTTGTTGTTGTGAAACCATTAGAAACTAGAAGCAGGAAGAACATCATGCTTTTCCATGCAAAATCAGAAGTCCTTAGTGTATATGTGAGGAGCAGTTTGAAATGAGAGCCTTTACCTCATTTTCAAATCTTCATTTTTTTTCTAGTATGATCTGCTTTCATTAGTGGAAACTCTTTTTCAGTCCAATGTTCTGTGGGTCTGAGTACTCCTTATCAGTAACCAACAACCCTTTCACTGCAATGGTCTACTTAAAAAACAAAATAAACCCCACTTATAGGTTTGCCTATCCTGTATTTCAGATGCAGTAAACATACAAAACAAACAAAACAACAATGACAACAAAACTGAAAAACTGTAATTATAAAGAAAATATTAAAATATTAAAAACTAAAACAAATTTAAAATGAGTCAAAGGGTAGATCAAATGCTAAGGTGTTCAATTTTATGTCTGGAATAATTCATTTTCCAATGCGTTCTCTCTGACAGCAAGGTTAGTCATATCCCTCATCTGTGGTTAGAGGGGGTTCACCAGAGATTTGAATTCTACAAGATTTTAACTTCTTAACGTGAGTGTTAGAACCCATGTTGAATTTTCAAACTGCCTTTTCTAATAACAGGTCCTCAAACCTGAATGCTGACCTAACCTTGATGTTGACTTAAATATTACCCTAAAAGAGACATTCTTTTCTCTAAAGTCTGGGTACTGCGGGAATCACAATCTGCTTCCAGAGGATCTCTCCAGGATATTAAAAAAAATGCAAGACATGCTGTGTTATACCTGAAAGGACTTGATAGACAACATTATTGAGAAATCTTTACAATGAACCCCCAGAAACAGACATGATTGAGAAAGCAACTTTTATAGCAGAGGACCCATAAAATCTGTTCTGCGGTTGTCCTGTGACCATTCTGTAAGAAAATGAAGAGCACATGTGCTTTCAATGATGCGTCCTTAACCAATCTGTAATCTCATGATGGTGTACTCGCCTGTCCCTACCAAATCCAACCCAGCCCCTGGGGATTGTCTTCGGTGATTCTAGATTCCTGCTCCAATTATTAAAAAAAAAGTATATTCTTCCTCATTGCCCTTTGATATGGCCTTTATCACAATGAATTTGACATCTTCTATATCTGGACTTTATCCCTCCAAAAACCTCTGCTGCTTATACTTTCATCAGACTATGGCACAACATCAACAACCAAAATCAATGTACTAAGAGCCTGAAACATTAGATTTTCTGGAAGATCATCATGTCTAGAGAGTTTACATCATCTTTTGGTATTGTGCTAGAAGAACCATATTCTCTAAAATAATATTCAATAAAATCAGTATACAACATAAACATTATATTACATTTTCATTACAATCATATATGTACTTATTTTCATTTTTAAAAAATGCCAATTTTAATGGTCAAATTACGCACACAAACATAACACGCATTACACAAACACTGATGAAAGACAAAATGACTCAAAGCAAAGATAATAGGTTTTTGATAATGGCCAGCTAAAGAGCTTATTGAGACATCAGCTTCAAACTTAGATTCATCTTTCCAAATACAGTGCAGTGGCCCTGGAATTTAATATCTGTCACTTATTAAATGTGCAACTTTCATCAGCTTATCAATTGTCATCCTATCAATTTGACTCGAGGCACTCCTGTATATCTCAGAGTATAACTGTGCTCATAGGATTTTCAAGGGCTGTTTTTTGAGCAGTAGATCATGAAGATTTAGTTTTGAGTAATGTGTGTATACACGGAACATGCCAATGCTTCATTTATCAATAAAATGTGTGAACTTGTAGAGAACATTAATTAGCTTCCCTACTTCAGTTCCACATCTGTAATTAGGAATAATAGTGCATGCCTTATAGGGTTATTGTGATGATAAAAATAGTTAATAACTACATGGTGGTTAGAACAATACCTACTCTTAAGTATTCCTGATGAGCTGTCTCTTGTTATCTAAAAATTGACAATATTAATGTCTTTCTGAGTGGCTGAGATAATTAAATGATACAATGTGTATATATATAAAGCTCCCTATAAAATCTGAGAGATACCAATGTTGATAGGCGTGCCAATCTATTCCATTTCTGCTACTCTGACCCTTTACCTTTCCTTAACATGCCTGAGATTCATTTGAAAATGCATTTAATATAGATTTATCAAAAGTAAATCATTATACAAATGACATTTTCTTGTTACAGGCACCAATAAGTGCAATGACATTTTAAAATTCACACTATAGTACTGTAGTACGGATGGAGCAGAGAATGTCACAATTTGGAGGAGGCATAAAGGCATCGAGAAATTAGAGAATTGCTTAAAGTTATGCAAGAACTTCATGGCATAGCTGAGACTTAACACAGATTTTCCAAATTCAAGGTCAAAAAGACTGCACTGTTAGAAAGAAATGTCTCATCACTACTATATATAAAGTAACATAGCCTATTGAAGCTTCTGTCCAGCAGCACACTATTTCAGTTACAGAACTGGAAGGTAAGTGCTGACAAGAACCATCCCCGTCAAATCTAAGGACAAATGATTTCTAGAATGGCAGTATTGCCGAAAGGTTTTCACTGCCACCTTAGTAATCTAATGGGTCATTTATTATTATATAACTACTGTGGTAGGTAATACTTGAATAAAATTCCAGTGATAATAAAATCTGTGTTTAGCTACCATGTGCCCTAAATATTTTTGTTTCTTTCTAAATCCAGTGAGTTCACACACTCCCCTTCAACACACACTCTCTCTCTCTCTTTCACACACACACATACACAAATGCTTGCTAGAAGCATGTAACAACACTTTTTGGAAATAAAGCTGATATACATAAATAAATACAGGAGGAAATCTGTTCATTTGTAATTTATTCTCTGTCCTTTGGTTGGATTGGATAAAAAGGATCATTTTACAAATGCTGTCAGAAAATGTTACAGGTTACCCAAGGTATTTCTGGATTGGATTTAATTGTTTTATTAGACATAATGTTTTTTGTTGGTAGTGGGTTTTTTGCTTTTTCTTTCAGAGGAGCATTTTTTTAATCTCCTGATAAAAATAACTACAGAAGAGTCTACTTATGTTAATTCTACCAGGGAATCAATAGAATCAGTTTGCATTTCCATTCAATAATTAGGAAAAATGGTCCTGTGTATCTCTAGTTCATTGTGTGAATGTTAATACAAGTATTGACTTACATATGCAGGTGATTCTGTTTCTTTCTTATGAGTAAAATAGCTTTAAAAAGGAATTTCACATTATGTAAAGACTATCTTTTAAAATGTTTTTTAAGTTCTGAACAGAACATTGTTGACTTTCAGGTCATATTTTTCATCAATCAATTGCCACTTTTTGTTGAGTGATAATTGAGAATTTCTGAAGAACAAAAGGTGTGGGAACAGTTCCTGGCTGGTGGATTGTGCTTTTTCTGAGATGACTGACTGTTACGTAGTAGCTAGACCTCAGATTAGAAATGCATTAGGCAGCCTCAAGCATCGGTTTATATCCATCCCTTCACGTCCTAAAGCCTTAGCTGTCAAATGTAAGCCTCGGTTTAGAGGGAGACCAAATTAATGAATTTTGCCAGAAGGAAAGAGGTTTTAAGACAATGATAGAATGTTAGATTTACCAGACTTTTATATTTCATTCTCTTGATGTATTATAGACTTCCTTATGATCTTCCATGAAGGAGCACAGTCAGATCTTGTAACACTCCATAGAAGATAAATCTGGGGATTTCCCCAGGGCTCTAGTGTATGAATACACTGTCTCACAGACACCCCAGAAGTATATTGCCAAAGTAAGAAGCAGTGATGTTTTAGATCTTTCCCTGACCTTCTCTATGTTGCAGGCCAATTATAACAACTTATGACAGCATTTTGATGTACTGGTCCCATGTATAGGTCCACTATAACATAACAGAAAATGTTTGGGTTCATTGCATAGGTCAGTTACAATTGATAGAAAGGTCTGTACATAGATATGCCATATAATCTAGCAGGCCCACTACTAGGTATATATCCTACAGAAATAAGAGCCATTACACAAGTAGATGCATGCACACACAAGTTCATTGAAGCAGTATTCAAAATAGCAAAAAAGGTAGAAAACACAAAAGTGAACACCAGAAAATGGATAGATAAACTCAATGAAATACTGTACAATGTTAAAGAATAATGATGAATATATCAAATATAAAATGGATGAACTTGAAGGACAATGTTTTAAAAAATTTGTCAGTCCAAAAAGAGCTATTATTGTATGAGACCACAATTATAAAATAGTCATGAAAAAGTTTACACACAAATATATAACCTGAAGATTATCAGGGGTGAGAGGAGAAGATAGGTAACTAGCTAAAGAATAGATGCATCATAACTTGGGTGAAAGGAGAGGCAATGTACTATGAGACCTGGTCAGAATATAATGATCAAAAACTTAGGATTTCAATTTAAAAATCATAGAATTCCCAGCAATCCACTCTTCTGAACACTTCCCTCAACTAGTCAAAGAACTTCGTTATTACAACTGCATAGAACAGTGCAGTAAGAGCTTTGATGGTGCAGCACATTATGAGTGACTGTTACCTGCAAGACTGGATCACATTAAACTGGATAACCTTGAGGAGAATGGGGTTTCCAGAACACTTCATTGTGCTCATTTAGAACTTGTACATGGATCAGGAGGCACTTGGGCCAACAAAACAAATATGGGTTAATGTAAGGAAAGGTTTGTGTCAGCGTTGTATCCTTTCGCCATGCTTGTCCAATCTCTGTGCTGAGTAAATCCTCCGAGAGGCAGGATGAGATGAAGGAGCCTGCAGCCGCCCGGTTGGAGGAAGGCTTACCTGCAACCTGTGCTATTCAGATGACACAACCTTGTTTGCTGAATGTGAAGAACACTCGAAGCCCTTGCTGGTGAAAATCAAGGATCGTCATATGGATTACAACTCAATGTAAGGAAGAACAAAATCCTCACAACTGGACCTAGGTAAGATCATGATAAATGAATAAGAAGATGAAGCTGTCAAGAGAGAACCATCGCTGGAGAAGAAGGTTATGTTTGGTAAAGTGAGGGGCAGTGAAAGAAGGGAAGACTCTTGATAAGGTGGATTGACACAGCGACTGCATCAGTGGGTCCAGGCATCAAAACGTTTGTGAGACTAGCACAGACGTGGATTGCTTTTTTCTGTTGTGTATAGGTTTGCTATGGGTAGGAGCTGACATCATGGTACCTAACAACAACAGCAATACAATAGTTTAATCATATTAAAAAGGGATGGGTAGGTCTCTCTTACCAACCACATGTTTTTATCCAGGTTTCTGTCAGTTGATGGATATTTATGTTGTTTTTATGTGTTGGTACTGTGAATAATGCTTCTGGGAACATATATGTGCAAATTTCCCATGAATATACAATTTCATTGCTCCAGGATCACTAGTGGGTTAGATGTGAGTGGCTAAAGGAAGACCTGGGGAAAAGATGAGGCTGCTGATCCCCAAAACATTTACTATTTGAGAAACCTTAGGTCAGGCCAATCTGAATCAGACTAACTTGCTTTTGCTTGTTTGTTTATGTCAGCTGCACGTTTAACCATTTTTGGACTTGCCTGTTTCCAATATCACTATATCATTTTCTTTCCCATTTGAATATTCCAGTATTTCAGAATATTCCAGTATTTCAGTTTACTTGCATCCTCAACAATATTGATCCATCCAAGAATGTATGAAATGGTAACAAAATGTGGTTTGATTTGAATATCTTTAACCATTAATGATATTGAGCATTTTATATGTGCTTTGACATTTTTTATATCTTCTTTGTGTAATGTCTACTCAAACATTTAGCCATTTCAGGATATTTATTTTCTTATTCTGAATTTATGGGCTCTTTTCATATTCCAGGTAAAATTTCTTATCATATCAATCATTTATGAACTTTTTCTTCCACATTTTATAATTTTAATAGTATAATTTAGAGATTGAAAATTTTAATTTTGATGAATTCAAATGATCTATTTAAATCTATAACTCTTTTATATGATTTGGAATCATCCCATGGAGATGCGTTTTTTGGAACCCAAAGTCATAAACCTTTGTTTCTTTATTGCAGGGTTTTACCCCTCACATTTAGGCTATTGACCAAGTTTGAGCTAGTGTTGGTATTAGTACAAAAGAACCGCAACTAATTATTCTGTATGCAATTATCACTTATACCAGTAGTTTTTGTTAGAAAGTCTAATCGGCCCCCACTTTATTTTCTTGGCCCTTTTCTTAAAATCTATTGATAAAAAGTCTTATTTCTGGACTCTCAATTGTATTCCACTAATAAATTGATACGTCTATATTTGTGTCATTACTACACTGTTGTGTTTATATAGCTTCATAGTATCTTTAATTCAGTAAGTTTGTGTCTTTCAAATGTGTTCATTTTCAAATTGTTTTGACTACTTATGAACTTTAGAATCAACTTCTCAACTTCTGCAATAAATAAATAAATAAATAAA
>NW_022104341.1:41960065-41961735 GCF_000313985.2 Echinops telfairi
ATTTATTTAACAGATTGACATTGTATTCTATCCATCACTTATCTGTCAGTTGCTCATACTGTGGTGACTTGTGTGTTGCTTTGATGCTGGAGGTTATGTAACTGGTATTACCAGTACCAGCAGGATCACCTAACAGGAAAGGATTTCAGCTGAGCTTCCTACAATAGTCTAGGAGGTAGGCATAGGTTGTCCATTCTGAGGAGTTAGCCACTACAAACCTTATGGGTAGAAGGTGAACACAGTCAGAGATGCCAATATGATCCCTTTGGGTCTATAGGTACTCATAAGTACTATGAGTTGAATAAGACTATTGAGAGTTGCCCAAAATGACCTGGGTGAAGAAAATATGCTGAATTAAAGTCTTTGGGACCTTCATTTGCTTTTGGGATACAACTCAAAATGAGAAAAACAGAAATATTTGAGAATAAATGGAACTTTCTGTGTACAAATTATGAATCTCAGAAAATTTGATACCCTATCCATTAGGGAGCTGAAATTAATGGTTATTGGACATTTTGAACCAGATAATTATATAATTTACTATTCTGGAAATTACACAGTAAAGAGGAATTGTATCACTTCCTCTTTAAGTGTCCTTTAATCAGAAGGATACTTCAATATCTATGTTGAAATACAATGTTGTCTATGATAGGAAAATATTTATTACTGAAATTTATACACAAACCACTAAAGCTAGTGATGGAGAAATTGATGAATTTTACCATTATCTTCAATCTTAAACTGTGCAAGCACGCAATCAGGGTTCCTTGATAACTATTAAAATTGGAATGCAAAAACTGGAAACAAAGAAAAAGGAGCAGTCATTGAAAAATATGGCCTTGGTGGTAGATTACATGATAAAATTTTGCAAGACAAACAAATGTTTCTTCATGATTTCAACAATTACAAAAGGCAACTACACATCTGGAGTTCTCCACATGGATCACACAGAAATAAAACAGACAACATATGTGGGAATAACAGATGTTGTTGGGGGGCACCATCTAGTCAGTTCTGACCCATAGCGACTCTACGCAAAACAGAATGAAACATGCGCCATCTGTCCTGGGCCCCCACCTGCTCCTAGATGTGATCTCACAGTTGCAGCCACTGTGCCAAGCCATCTCATTAAGGGTCTTTCTCTTTGTCTCTGTCCTTCCCCTTGACTGAGCTCCATGCTCTTCTCCAGGGACCAGTCTCTCCCAATAGTGTGTCTAAAGTATGTAGGTGAGATGAAATCTTGTTATCTTTACCTTTAAAGAGAACTCTGATCTTACTTCTTCCAGCACAGCTTTGTTTGTCCTTTCAGCAGGTCATGGCACTTTCAACATTCTTCTGCAACACACTGCAAATGCATTGATCCCTCTGAGTTCTTCCTTATTCAATGTCCAACTTTCACATGGATATGCGCCAATGGAAAATATCATGTCATAAATCACACATACCTTCGGCCTCAAAGTAACATCCTTGCTTTTCAATATGCTAAAGAAGTTTTGTGCAGAAGATTTACTTAATACATCTTGTATTTGACCTCTTGACTGCTGCTTCCACGAGGATTATGGATCCAAGAGAAAATCCTTGACAACTTCAACCCTTTCTTCATTTATCATGATGACATTCTCCATTTATCATGACGTGGTACTGTGAATAATGCTTCTGGGAACATATAT
>NW_022104341.1:41962287-41980509 GCF_000313985.2 Echinops telfairi
AGGACCGATCAAGAAGACCAAAGTGGAGGTCCGAAGAGACTCTGAAAGTTGCTCTGAATCATTGAGTAGCTAAGGACAATTGAAGATGAAATCAAAGAGCTGAATTCAAAATGTCAAAGGGCAGCTTGAGAAGACCAAGTAAAAAGTATCATACTGAAATGTGCAAAGACCTAGAGTTAGAAAACCAAAAGGAAAGACAGACTCAGTAAATCTTAAACTGAAAGAACAGATGAAAACATTCAAAGGGAGTTGTGATATTGAAAGATTCTATGGGAAAAAAAAGGTATGATGCAGAAAGAAACAGAAGAAGATGGAAAGAATACGCAGTCATTATACCAAAGGAATTAGTTAACCCTCAACCTTTTAAAGAGGTAGCATATGATAAAAAATCAATAGTACTGACAGAAGACATTCAAGCACCACTGAAAGCATTAGCCAAAAAGAAAGCTCCAGGAATTGATGGAATACCAATCATAATGCATCAACAAACGGAGAAAGCACTGGAAGCGTTCACTCACCTATGCCAAGAAACAACTACCTTTCCAATTGCCTGGAAGAGAACTATATGTGTACCCATTTCAAAGAAAGGTGACCTACCAGAAAACACAACTAATAGAATAGTAGTATTTGTATCATATGCATCATCCAACAAAAATGGCAGCAGCACATTGACGGAGAGCTGCCAGAAATTCAAGCCTGGTTCAGAAAAAGACACAGAACACAGGATATCATGGTACAAGGGATATGATTGCTGATTTCAGATGGATCTCGGTTGAAAGGACTAGAAAGATATTTACTTCTGTTTTATTAACTCTTCAAAGCCATGTAGTTGTGTGCACCATGACAAACTATGGATAGCCTTGAGAAGAATGGGAATTACAGAGCATATAATTGTGCTCATGTGGTATCTATGCATGGATCAAGAGGAAGTTATGCAAACAAAACAAGTGTATGCTGCAGGTTTAAAATTAAGAAACGTGTGTCGGTGTTTTATTCAGTGGCAGGCCTCAAATAATTTAACAACCAATTTGCTGTCTTAATGGCCATTTTAAGTATAAGAAAGTATATACAATAAGGTTGTTTATCATTTCATACAGTTAATACTTAAATAAGAACAATAAAATAGGTAAACAAAACTAGATTTTTTTATAAAAATAATTTTAAAATATTAATGGAAATATTAATATCTGAAAAACAATGAAATTGCTATTTAAAATGTTTTCATATTGCTTCTTGCAATAAGCAATAGTCTTCACTTTTATCAGCCGTGTGATTTATCCTTAACCATCTTTTCGCTGTAGGAGCAGGATGTCATTCCTGGAGGTTGTCCTGGACGTGATGTATTAGAAACACTTAGGTGACTTCTCTTCTCTGAACATATGTTCATCTTTGGAAGAAAAACTCCCTCTCATTTCTGCTGAACTTACATTAATTGTTCTGACAATATTTTAGCTGTTTGAACACATTCTGGAATTGCACAATTTAGTCATAATATATTGTGTGAATTTGAGGCATACCATACAACTGAAATGAATGACAGGGGTCACTCCCTGGTTGCCTGGTACTGTTTCTCTTTACATTATGTGTTTGTTTACTGAAATAGCAAATACAAGGGCAAATGCAATGAATAAATAAATAAATATCAGAAGAACAGTTATGTGTGACTTTTTATACCTATGGATGGAATGCATATTACTGTAGTGCTCAAAATACACATTTGTACCTAGGAATATTAAAAAGAGTAAGGAATGTAAATTTGCAATTTTTTTTTCTCCCCGGCCCCCTGGGCCGAAATCCCGGGCAGGCACCACTCAGTTGTAAATTTGCAATTTTTACTTTGGGCAACTTCACAGTCACGCACCTTAGAAAGAACACTGATTACAATGCCATTTTTACAACTGGTTCACCAAACTCAACAAAAAAATTAAGTATCAATTCTGCCAAAGCACTGTGAACCAGCTGACCCCCACCACTGGTTGTATCCCCTCATCATAGTTATTAATCTTCATGCTGAGCAGATCATCAGAGAAGCTGGACTATCTGATGAAATAGTCTGCAGCCGGATTGGAAGAAGGCTGGTTAACAACCTCTGTGATAGACAGATGATACAAACTTACTTGCTGAACGTGAAGAGAACTTGAAACACGTGCTGATCCAAGTCAAGGATTGCAGCCTTCAGTTTGCATGACAACTCTATAAAGACAACAAACATCCTCACAAATTAAACTATAATCAATAGAAAAGAGTTCAAGGTGTCCATGGTTTTGCCTTGGCTGGATCGACAATAAATGTTCATGAGATCAGCAGTCCGGACAGCAAATGACTCATTTTATTAGTACAATCTGATGCAGAAGATCCAAGTGTTGAAGAGCAAGAATGTTACCTTTAATACGAATTATACATGACACAAGCCATGGTATTTTCAATCACCTCACATGCACATGAAAGTTGGATGTTGACTAAGGAAGACCGAAGAATAATTGATGCATTTGAATTACAGTGCTGCCAAAGAATAATTGTTTAAAATACCAAAGCCTGCCAAAAGAAACAAGCAAACAAAATCTATCTGGGAATAAGTACACCCAGAATACTCCTTAAAAAGGATGATGGGGAGAGTTTGTTTTCAGTATGTGGGCCATGATATTAAGAGAGACCAGTAATGACATAATGTCTTCATACTTGGTAAAATAGAAGGACAGTGAAAAAAGAGGGAGACTCTTGAAAAGATGGATTGATACAGAGGCTACAATGATGAACTTGAGCATAATAATTGGGAGGATGGTGCAGGAGTAAGTAGGGTTTCATTCTTTTGTACACAGGGTCACTCTGAGTAAGACCTTACTTGAGGGTCTGACAATAACATGATATTCTGCAACCCTCCCTATCATCTACTTGCCTTTAAGAACACTCTGGTCATACGTCTTCCAAGACAGATTTCTTTGTCCATTTTTAGGAGTTCATGGTACTTTCAATATTTTTCTCCAGCACCAAAATGCAAATGCATCAATTCTTCATTGGTCTTCCTTAATCAATGCCCAACTCCCTCATGCATACAAAGCAATGGGAAATACCATCGCTTGGGTCAGGTGCATCTTATTCCTTAAAGTAACATCCTTACTTTTCAATATGCCAGACTGTTAACCATAAGATCAATGTTTGAATTTCCCAGAAACTTTGCCAGAAAATGAACTGACTGTCTGCTTCAGTAAAGATTATAGCTTAGTAAGTCTTGTAATGCACTTCTGCTTCATTATATATGATTGCTATGAGTTGAAATTAAGTAGAGGGCATACAAGAATAATAACAAAATAAAATAACTTATATTTAATTCACGTAAACCTAACATGATAATGAATCATCAAATTTAAACGATAATAAATGAGCTTGAGATCTGATGTTTTCCCCTTTAAAGCTACATGTAAAGTCATTTTAAAATTTTACAAGTGAATGAGGAACTACTAGTGAATATAAAATATTTCATTCATTTATATAGCATAGAATCTACAAATTTATAATAGCATAAATTTGTCCACACTTAATTGATACAGAAATATGTCCATACAGCTTAAGCAACCAGATAAATCTATGTAAAACTGGACTCCTTATGGGGAATGATAGTGAGTCTATGTGTATATTCTTAATATGCTATTATTCTGACATATGCTCAGTTATCGCTGAAAAGGTGTTAAATACAAAGGTGCCAATACAATCAACACTATTCATGTTGACCAATCATTGCAATGTTGTGGTCAGATCATGCCCACTTGCCGTGTCCTGTCATACATAATAGACTGTACTTTTCAGCTGGGGAACACCATCGAAGGACCAGGGACTGCCAGCAGGACAGACAAGTTGAACTTGGAGGAGCAACCAGAGTTCTCCTGAGCAGCAAGGATGGCAAGATTTTGTATTACATACTTTGGACATGCTGTCAGGAGAGCCCGGTCTTTGGAGAAGGACATCGTGCTCAGTCAAGTAGATGGTCAGTCAAAAAGAGGAAGGTCCTCAATGAAATGGATTGGCCCAGTGGCAACAACAATGGACTCAGCGTAAGGACCATGGTGAGGGTGGTGCAGGACTGTGCAGTGTTTCATCCTGTAGGGCATAGGGCTGCTATGGGCTGCAATTGACTGGATGGGACCTAACACCAACACTTTTCAGCTACGTTCTATAATTCACTGCAGTGGCCACACAGAATCCACAGACAATATATACCACTGAAGGGTTTCCTAAGGAAGTTAACAGGTTACAATGTTGGTGAGAAGTACTAAGGGATGGAGTTATTCAATCAGGATATATTACAAAATTCTTCCACCAGAGTTGCTAAGAAATGCTGAAAGAACATGCCACTCCACCGTAAGCTTCAACCAGAAGGCACACACCAGTTCTATGGGTCAGCTACCCGGCTCCTCCAAGAAGTGAGCACGGTCACTCACTCGACAAGTCTGCTTCCTGCCCCAATGTATTCAGCTTTACTTCTTCTGTGGGCGGGGGCATTTCTAGCTCTAGCTCACGCTCCTACTACTGCCTCTGTTTCTGCTGCTTCTCTGCCACTTTGCTCCTGTGACAGCTGTCTTCTGGATCAAGGACTTTCACTGAGCATGATCCAGAGGATTCTCTCTACTCCTGCCTCCTCCTGGTAGTACAATAGCCTCTCCTGCTTCGGCAAGGCTTCGTTTTACATTGTACGTGCACTAGGATGGTGATCACTTCATGCTATCCTGTTACCAAGCACCGACAACGGAATCCTCTCAGTGCCGTCCCTCACCTTCTCCTACCCAGACCCATCAGGAAATGATCTTTCGGTGGGAGTTACAGTTCCTTTGGTGACATAGACATAGATGAGTAATTATGTTTTTGATAACAAGATAATAGGAAATCAAGAATGTTGGTTCTTCTTATTACCCAAACTCTTAGGAGATTGAAAAAACAATTACAATTGCTTTTATATCAAATAAAATAATCATATCATGAGGAAAATTGGGTGTCTGATATTTCTTTCCAAACATTGATGCCAGTGGGTAGAAGAGGCAAGACACACACACATACACACACACACACACTTGCATGAATCATATACTAAACAGAATTCATGGGAGAAAAGGAAATTTATATCTTCAATGAATCAGAAACTTTGGAAGATAGTCTCCAAATACTTTTCTTTCTGCATTGTTTCAATTTGTATTATCTAATGATCTTAGTTTTTCTCTTAGGTACAATCTTCCCTATACGCTTTTATGCCTTTTGCCAAAGTGAATCTAGATAATTTCTCTGGCTCTACATACACTTACTATTATGTTTACCTACATGTTATTTTGTCAATGTAAATTTATTTTAAAAGGCAAATGATAGTGGCTTAGCTCTTAAGGAATAATTACCTATACTTGATCTAACACCATGCACTTGACACACTTCATTTTTGTCATACTAAGTCTGCAAAATTGTCCATATTCCTCCTGGCATTTATTTATCACTTTACGCAAGACCCATCTGACTTGTCCTTTTTATCTTAATTCAATAATTTAACTTATTTGTACTAATATTTATATATTTATCTTTACAGAATAGATTCCACTTTCATATTCTGGTTATCTTTATTCTGATCTATGCTTCTTACTTAATAAGAGAACAATTATCTTTGTAATGTGTAACTTTAATAAGTCATGTCCCTCACTGGACTTAAGTTTCTTAATTTAGAGAGTGTGAAAGCAGATGTACATATTTTTCAATATCTAGTCTAGCTTTAAAAGCCATGGATTCAAAGAATTGTGGAGGATCTATGAAGGTGATTGGAGAGTCTGCAAGGGAAACAATCAGGAATATAGATAGTAGGCATTCACAGAAAGCAAAATATCAGTGGCAATTTTTTGCCTGTTCTCTCAAAACAACAAAAACATTTTAACTGCCACCTAGTCAACTCTGAGTTATGGCAGCCCTGGGAAGGAAAGTAGAAATGCTTCTGTGGGTTTCTCAGACTAGCTCTGTCAGGACTAGAAAGTCTCAGCTTGCTCCTGTGGAGCTGGTGGCATCTTCAAACTGTTGACCTTGTGATTAGCAGCCCAATGTTCAGCCTACTGTGTCTGCCCTCTGGTGCTGTTGAATGCTTGTTAAGATGAGAAGAAGATATTCCTTCACAGTATGGCCTGTCTTGACTTCCAATGTGAGAAAGTGAATAGATGAGATTTGAATAGGAACAGCAAGAACAAAGTTGTCAATGTCTGGCATGATCCTTTCAATCTGCTAAATCAGACAGTGCACATGTGTTATTTTGGGGTGCAATCAAGTTGATTTTGGTTTGTAGACATCCTAGAGAACTTAGTCAAATGCTCCATCGAATTTCTTATACTGTAGTATGTATAGGAGCACATATCTAGATCTTTCCACTTAGGGAGTAGATTCAAACCACCAACCTTCAGGTGAGCAATGAAGCACTCAAAGGTTACACCCCCAGAGCTCCTCATAGACACACTGTTCTTCCTCTGAAGTACCTTGGCATTGGCAGTGAGCCATCTTCAGAGTCATGGCCATGCTTGCATCGACGGCGGCAGGCACTGTGTCAGTGCATCTCATTCAGGGTCTTCCTGTTTTCCACCAGCCCTTGACTTTCCTAAGCATATGTTTTTGTAAGGGTTGGTCCCTCCTAGTAACATGCTTAAATTATGTGCAGCAAAATCTTACCATCTTCCCTTCCAACAAGTATTTCAGCTATACTTTTTCCAAGAAATGTATTCATTCTGATGGCAGTTTGTGATGCATTCAATATTTCCCATCAATACCATAATTCAAATTCCTTAATGATTTTATTCACCTTCTTTCCAGTGTCCAACTTTCACATACATATGGCTTGGACCTGCTGTACCTTAATCATCAAAGGATTTTAAATTGATTTTAGGTCCAATTGATTTTCTTTATACTAAAGTGTTTGTTCTCTTTATACTAAAGTGTAAGCTATATTGAATGCTCTAGGCTTTGACTTTCATCAGTAAGTTCTTCAAATCCTCTTCCCTTTCAGTAAGAAAGATTGAATTAACTTACATCACCTTGATTATAAATAACCACCAACCTCTTCTTCCCTTAAATCGGTGGTTCTCAAACTTCCTAATGCTGTGACCCTTTAATACAGTTCCTCATGTGGTGGTGACCCCCCAACCATAAAATTATTTTTGTTCCTAATTCATAACTGTAATTTTGCTACTGTTATGAATCAGGCGACTGCTGTGAAGGGGTCGTGACCCCCTTTAGGGGTCAGATGACCCACAGGTTGATAACCGCTGCCTTAAATAAATAAAAAATAATTTAATTAATAAAATAAAATACTGGACAATTAAAATAAAGTATAAAATAAGCGTGATCATAAAATAAAAAAGGATTTAGTAATAAACATGAAGCGAAATATCAAGTTCTTGTTATTGTTTATAAGTTTCTAGAACTTCCATCTAAGGCTATCTTATACATGTATACACACACATATACTACACATGCACTACATAGATCAAATAAAAAATGTTAACCAGGAGTCTTGAATCTCCAAAATATGAACTGTTAGTTTTAAAGATTGCGGGTTATACATCTCTAGATCAAAACGTCTCATATATTTAGAGAAATAAATATTTCAGCTGTGAAAGTTAGTAGAAGTCAAATGGTGGGGGAAATATTTTGTTACTTCTGAAATGTTAATTAATTTATACGGGGGGAAATTTCTGTGTATCAGTCAGTGTGTCAAAAATGATTACCACACACTGAATTTATTAAATAAAATATTTTACTTTTTAATTTCTGTTTATTTTATATTTTCTCTGTGACCTAGAGAAAAATCCTTGGGCTTGGCCCTCCCCATTTAATCTTAAGTCACTCATTTACTTAAAATATCTGTTTGAATCTTTCTAAGTGCAGAGGGAATGGTTTGCCAGTATGTCAGATAAAGTGACAAATTCATACACGAGTCGCACTGAATTGATTTCTTGGAGGGAGATGAAAATAACATGCATATAAATAATGTGCTCTTGGTGTATATAAAGGACTATTACACAGGTTGAAAATGATACCTGCCAAAAAAGGGGTTGAGATAAAGTGCAATGTGAGTTTGGAATGAAGCAAGATTATTTAAAATTGAGATAAGTGGAAGGGTTTGGGACAAGTTGAAATTTGATTTGGACATATGAATGCAGGTTGACTTTGAACATATGGAAATGAAGAAGAAGATTATTCCAGTATGAAGTAGGAGTTCATCAAGCAGCTCAGTTCAATAGAAATGTAGGGTCCAAACAAGCAAAAAGCATGCCAATAGGTGAATCTGAATCTAATTGCGAGACCTGAGTCTGCATTTTATTCTGTGCATTGCCATAAATCACTAAGGCTTTTGAGACAAAAAGAGAATAGATATGGATTACTTTTTTTAGGAAACTATTCTGATAAGAAAACTAAGTATTCATTTGTGTATTGCTTTATTTGTTTTGGTGGTTTAGTGGGAATGCAACTTTCCTGCCGGAGACCTAGGCTGGACCCCCAGTCAGTGTGCCTGCAGTGCAGCGGCCACACCTGTGGCAGACGACTTGCTGTTTGCTCTGATTCTAAACTAGATGCAGTGGAGCTACCAATTCAAGACCCACTTGGATGAAAGGCCTTGTTAGATGGGGGATGGCCTCGATGGCAGGTAGCATAGCCACCAATACTATCCATTGACTCCTTTTACTGGACACGTAAAGGTATTCCAAGAACATTTTTTCCAAGATTGGATGACATATCTTTAACTGGGTAAGCTTCTCCGCAACCTTACGCTTTTCTATCAGTTCTAGCTTTAATACAATATTATAACCATAATAATGTCTATCATAGATATGAGAAAATTAATAAAGAAACAAATTGATGTGCTTGAATTGTGATTCTGGTGAAGACTATTGAAAATATCACAGACTTCAAAGAGACCAAATATATCGGTCTTGGAAAAAGTCCAGCTGTGAATGCTCCCTAAGGATGGAGGGATTTTGGTCTTGTGTCTGTTGGACACATTATTGGAGAAACCCATTCCTGGGACATCAAAGACATTATGCTTGGTACAGTGACAAAGAGGAAGGTGTATTGACCCAGTGGCTGAAACGGTGAACTCAAACATGAGAATAACTGTAAGGATGGCACAGGACCATGCAGTGTTTTGCTATGTTCTACACAGGGTCCCTGTGGGTCACAATCTCCTTGTCGGCACCTAACAACAGCAACAGCAACAACACAGAAGCAATATTTGCTATTAAAAATCTGTTTACTCAGAAGGAGAGAAATGAAAAATAGGAGGCAATAGATTTTTCCCAAGCAAATAATTTACTAAGGAAATCAATACTTGAAAAAACAATGTTTTAGGGTTTGAAGCATTACATCACATACAAATAAGCAGTACAGAGTTAGAGGAAATCAAATGGCATATAATTCATCTTGGAGTCAACACTGATTCACAAAGCAAAAACACATCCAACTATAAATAAGACCAACTTATTCAAATAGGTCAGTTGGTGTGCCCACTGTATTCTCAGTAAAGAACACATTCAGTGTAATGTATTTACATCTTCCTGTCCATTCTTCATCATGTCTACATTTCTCTATGCCAACATTACAGACCTAAGAAACAGTTTGTCAAAATGGGTCCATTGGTTCTCTATAAGGCGATCTTTTCTCCATAAGAACTCATAACAATATTGAAGTCTGGGCACTGAGGCTGGCAAGCTGGAGTCCTCAGTAACATGAATGTACTTGGCTGCTCACCCAATGGTTGTAAGTGCAAGTCCATTCAGAGACACCGCTGAATAAAGGCCTGGTGATCAATCTACTTAAAATAAGTAAGACATTGAAGACCCCGCAGAAGACTGTATCTCAGAGACGCGTGGTGTATTGTGAATATTCATCCAGTCACTGAAGGCTGGTACTGATGATTCTATACTCATCCAATTATGTGCATATGTTGCATTTCTGACACTTCCATCATTCTTCATCATGAAGTGATGTCACTATGTCATTTTCACTCATCTTTACCTTATTTTAATTTCAGGCCAGGGATGATGCCCAAGATTTCTGTTTATATGAACAATTTTACATGTGGTAAACACACACACACACACACACAATCCTAACCTGCTGCTGCTGAATCGATTCTGACTTTAATGCTTACATGTGTTGTACTAGGTGTCATGTAGACTCTGACCCATAGCAACCATATGCACAAACAGAATGAAACACTACCAAGTTCTGAGCCTATTCAAGTTATGCTATCAAACCATTCCTTTGACTGCCTTCCTCTTTTCCCAGTCCTGTCCCTCCATTTCATTCTTGTCCAGGGATTTGCATCTTCTGATAGTGTCCAAAATACATGAGATCCTAAAGAACAGAATAAAACTGCCCCAAAGGATGTCCAATACTGATCTTGTAGATGTCTCTTTGAGAGCATACTAAGAGTACATTTTCACTCAGCTCTTCCGAGACGAGGCCATGTAAGTCTAGCCTGCAACAAGCACAGGCTGCTCTTTTTACCCCATTCGGTTTCTGTTTGTGTCAGGCTTAGGTAATAGTTGTCTTCTTCCCCCCATCACATGCTTTATTAATACAGATGACTTCTGCTGAGTTGATTTCTCCCACAAATACGAAAGCTATTTCTGAGTGGTAGAATAATCAAGTTACCTAGGCATCTGATAGCAGGTCACTAACTAAAATAAGTATTGGATAAACTATGGTAAGTCATTATAGGCAATATAGTGATTCAAGGCATTTTGTGAATAGTGTAGAGTATGCATCATTGGAAAAAAATGTGTTCTTGTTGTTTTCCTTGAGCAAGTTACTTCTGTTGTCAAAGCCTTCATGCTTTCACTTGTGAAATTGAGATACAAACCTCTAATTGACAGGGGTCTCCTGAGAAGGTATTTAAATTGTTTATTATTTAACAGTATGTTTTTAAAAATTATTCAAGTATGTTTTTAAAAATTATTATAAACCTAATAGATTAATGCAAATTGATCAAGTTAATTTTTACATTGGTCCCAAAATACTTTAAATTCAATTGATTTTTGATCATACAAATCCCATCATAATACTGACAATGAATTCTATGTGGGAAAAATATAATTAGTGTCTCTTAAAATGATATTTTCTGAGCTTGTAAAATAAGTGCAATTTGTATTAAAATAAAACTATCAATATTCTGTGTTCACTTCTTAAATGCAGGGCATATTTAGTTGTCTTCTGCAGTATTTTATCAAGCATTCTCTACTCGGTAATGTATTTCTTTGGCTACTATGTAATAAGTTAAACCAGTTGCTGTGGAAACTATTCCTACTATGGCAACGCCATATGTGTCAGAGTAGAACTATGTGCTTGTGATCTTTAGATTTCTCTGTCAGGGAGCTGGTCCAGGATCCTCAGTAGTTTGGTACTTGAAATCACACATGATGTGATCTAACACAATGTTATCAACTCCATGATGGGCTTGGCTGTAAACACCCAAGCAGTTGTGGGAATATCAGAATGGAATGCAAGACCTGATTCAGGACAGGGGCCTAATAATGATTTCCTCTGAGATATGGCCTGTGTGGTACATAAGGAGATGCTGTGGAGTCCTCCTTCACATCTCCCTTGTCTGGATCCTGCAGTTGACTCACTGACATATAGTTCTCTGGACCGGAGCAAACAGCCGGCAGTATTGCCTATGAATCCTGGAAGCCAACAGCTCTGTTCTCCGACTTGCATTAATTTGCCTCTGCAGCCTTCAGCTACAGCCGTCCTCACTCATTATTCTGTTCTATCTTTCTGCTTCCTGGTTTGTTACCCAGATAGCTGGAGGAGTCAGGAAAAGGTTCCAACATCTGACCCACAGACTTGAACTGAACTGAATGTACCTGCTTCTGAAACAGGGTGAGAGTATAAAATATATATATTCACATAGATACATATATCTTATTGGTTTTCCCTCCATATAGAACTCAGCCTAAAACAATGCTGCATATCATTTCAAAAGTTGAATGTTCGAAGTAGATGGATAGGTCTTTCTTCCCAGCTATCTCTGGTTAGACTGTAATCTCAATCCTTGCTTTAGCACCCTGTAATTTTAGCAATTTTTAATTGCTCTCATGTCCAGAATACACACTCTAATAGGATAATCAAGTGACTGAAACATATCAATTTCTTCTAAGTGTAAAATCATTATACTAAAGTCACAATTCCATGTAAGACTATATTGGTGATGAAACTCCTTCACAACATAATTAAGGTTCTCTGGTAAGACAGTTGTTTAATTTTCATATGTCTTCTTATACACTTTTTATTTTAATCCAATTGCTCCATATTATTTAAAGTAACTTAAATACCAAAATAAAATCTGTTTTCAAAGATTTTACATACACACAGGACCCTGTTCTTGTTCTAATGCTTTCTGGCACTCTCTTATTGATTGTTGAATGCGGGTCACAACAAATTTTATAAGCATTCCTTATATACATAACGGCCACAGTAGATGATAGCGTATGATAAGAATTCAATGGATATGGAGTATTTGCAATTACTGATAGAGTACTTCATAGGAAAGCCAGACAACTGTGTGTCCAAGCAGGTAGAATGAAAATGAAATGGATCATTTGTAAAATCAACAGCATATGCATAGTACCTCATTATGACTGCAAATGGTCTCTTTTCTAAGGTTGTCCTTAAAATGAAATGGGAACTGAGTGCTCTCCAG
Source organism: Echinops telfairi (assembly GCF_000313985.2). Classification (NCBI taxonomy): domain Eukaryota; kingdom Metazoa; phylum Chordata; class Mammalia; order Afrosoricida; family Tenrecidae; genus Echinops; species Echinops telfairi. The sequence goes on from NW_022104341.1 coordinate 41,974,997, forward strand.
AAACCCAGAAATTATTAGGATTCTATGGCATGATGCTTCCCCCAACCCCCACTAAACTTTGACCCATAAAAATGTTCAAGTGCTTTTTGTTCACTCAGGTAGAATAGTTTCACAAATGCAAACTATTAGTAATCAAAAGCATATAGATATTCATCTTTAGTGAAAGTTAACTTCACTGCCCTTTCAGTTTAACTCTTTTACCCTTCTGATATGTTTCTGCTATTGCCCTTTTGAAGAAGCCCTTTGGGATCAATCAAGCCTGTAATTCATGCGATAGGAACTACTTGTTGTCAACCAATTGACAAGATTCTGTCAGATGGGTCACTCCGTGACACATTTGAACTTAATTGGTATGAATTGTCAAACATTGAAGATGCTTCTGAATGCAAGAGTTTATTGATCCAAGCCACCAAACTAAGTTACACCTTGGTCTAAAGATGCACCACGAAGACTACCTTTTTGTAAAAACGGTATAGAACAAAGTATTATGACGCACAAGAGTATGTTTGCCCATGCCCCTGCTTCAGATTACATGTGGACATGACGAGTTGTGCCTTGCTTTTCCTAAGATACAGTCTGAACCTTGTGCCAAGTACTTCAGGGTGCCAAGATAGGGCAGCTGACTGTTTCAGCAAACAGAGAGAGATGCCACCGTGGCAAATGGTGCTGAAAGGCAGGAGAAAAGTGGGCCAGGCAGAGCGCTGGGCAAGACATAGGATGATTGATGGCATGCCTTTTTTGCCGGGTGCCATCTGTTGAGGAATACAAGAAGATAAGTGAGTCAAGCGCAGTTTTTAAATAGCATGTTGCTTTTATGAAATCAACCAATGTAATAGAGTTTTAAAAGTACAAGTCTACTTGCCCTCCCCGATTCCAGACCTTCCCCTCTCCTGTCAAAAATATTCTTGGTAAGTAGAAAGAGGCCTTGTGCCATATGTGTGTTAATATGGTAATTTTTAACACTTATATTTTCTCTTCCATCCCCAGTTGAGGAAAAGGCAACATTTTATTGCATAGATTTGTTTCCAAAATCGCTTGAAAAAGGTTTTGAGAACAAGTTATTCCCCACTTTGCAAATGATTATTTTGTTCACTAACATTCCCCAGTGTGCAAAGTCGTACCTTTAATTTAGAGTGGAAAACGAGTAGTCAAAGCATACTAATACTACTATGCATTCTAGATACAGAGCCTGTGAAAAATCTTGTTATATCTGCCATGGATTGGTCCTTTATTTGAGTAAGGTTTTGTAATATCCTGATGTTTACAAATTTCTTTTAATTTCTAAAGCATGCAACCCATTCTCCTACCTCCCCTCCTCCTCACCGAGAAAATAAAAGGGCTTTGTGTCTACACCCAAATCTGCTGTTTGAAACCCTAGTCATTTGGAACATTAAATTAACTTCAGGTTATTTTTCAATAAAATGTCACCAATGCCTTTATAAAATGAGTGTACTGGAGAAGTCTCATATTGAGGGTGAAGCCCAGCCATTTTTCACATGAAAATATGCATCATTATTGATGAAGGGAAAGTTGCGTCTACATTTTCATAAGGAATTTGCATAAATCTCCACAGCAATAGAACTTTAAGATATTCTATGATTTTTTTTCTCTTGCAAGTCAAGCTCCTACAATGAATTTAAAATAAGGTAGGGAAGGCCTATGCTATAAAATGAAGATTCTCATATTTGCAGTTGCATGGGCAAGAAAAAGGATGGAGAAACTATTCTATTCTGTTAGACATGTCTCCCTTCTGTGTCTATTGATCTCAAATATAATTATATAGCAATACCCATTTTAAGCTAGTATTTTATAGAAAAGCTTATTATCAGTACAATCAAAAGAAAATAAAAATTAGTTGGTTTTAATGTAACAATTTAAAGTACTTTTACCTCTTGCTAACAAACAAAATTTCATTAGCTAAACAACTCTGAAAATAAAAATGCTTCTGCAGGGTCATCTACAGGCCTGGAAGACTTAAGAGGTCTGACTAACTTGACCTGAATTATCTCACCAGATCCATTCCGCCAGTCACGGAAAGAACAACTAGAGATTTGGATGATCCATTCCAAATTGCCTGACATTATCCATTCCAGAGGTGCTGTCCAGATAGCCTATTAACTAACACTGACCCACATGATAGTGAGACGCACAAGCTTTTGATCATGAGACCAGCCATTACGCTGGAATAAGGAACAATCTGGAAGCAAGAATAAGGGCCAATGGGAAAGCAGGATAAGGGAAGAGGCAAGGCAGTGGGGGACTGCTGCTCAAACCCTATAAATCCAATGTCATATGTCTACAGGTACTCAGCTTCCTCCAATAACGAGGTGACCAGCTTTGTGACTGAGCAGACTCCGCTTATTGAATCTTTGGCTGGCTTACTGTTTGTCTGCCATAGTGTCTTGGCTTGTGTGAGTGGCTTCCGCTGTTGTGGTGGCAAAGCACTCGGGAGAAACTTGCTAGCTTTACTCTAAGGAAGAAAAGTATGGTGACATTGACTTTCAACACATAATAGCCCTTGCATCTTTAGTAATTTTAAAAGCATTGCTTTGGGCCTTGGAATAACCAGATACCTTGTATTTGTTTTAGAACTAGCTCAAGATCCTAAATTTTTTTCCCTACTCTTTATATGGCACAAATGAAAAGGAAGCCTTTTAAGATCGGTGCTAATGTATACTATATCATACCAAGAGAAACTTAAAATTATTGCATACACACAAACTAGTAAAAATAGGAAAATCAAACTCTTTAGCACCCATCTGAAGGGATTGAGGATATTTTATTTATTTAACAATTTTTTAAAGCTAGGACACATGTTTTAAATGCTTTTTAATCATTTTATTGGGGGCTCGCACAATTCTTATCACAATCCATACATACATCCATTGTGTCAAGCACAATTGTATGTCTGTTGCCATTATCATTCTCAAAACTTTTGCTTTCTACTTGAGCTCTTGATATCAGCTCCTCATTTTCCCCCTCCCTCCCTACTTCCCGCTCCCTCATGAACCCTTGATAATTTATAAATTATTATTATTTTGTCATATCTCACTCTGTCCTATGTCTCCCTTCACCCGCTTTTCTGTTGTCTGTTCCCCAGGGAGGAGGTTATATGTAGATCCTTGTAATTGGTTCCCCCTTTCTAGCCCACTTTCCCTCCACCCACCCGGTATCTCCACTCTCACCACTGGTCCTGAAGGGATCATCTGTCCTGGGTTCCCTGTGTTTCCAGTTCCTATCTGTACCAGTGTACATCCTCTGCTCTAGCTGGATTTGTAAGGTAGAATTGGGATCATGACAGTGGTGGGGAGGAAGCATTTAAGAACCAGAGGAAAGTTGTATGTTTCATTGTTGATACCCTGCACCCTGACTGGTTCATCTCCTCTCCAACACCCTTCTGTAAAGGGGTGTCCAGTTGTCTACAGATGGGCTTTGGGTCTCCACTCTGCACTCCCCCTCATTTTACATGTGATCAGAAATTAAATTCAAACCTGGTTTCTTCTCCCTTTCCTCTATCATTGAGATTCTTCCAGAACATTCTCTCACTCTGACCAGCTTCAGCATGTCAGTGAATGATAAAATTAAGCTTTATCAAGGCAATAAATAGTGCCTGAATATATTAATTTAAAATTATCAAATCCTTTGCCAAACAAATAATATCTATTCAAATCATAAGGAGTCATGATGGGATGGTGGGATTAAACATTGGTCTGCTAACAGAAATGTCAGTGGGAAAGACGAGGCAGTCGACTCCCACCCTTTAAAATCTGTGTGGAGCAGTCCTCCCCTGTCCTCCGGGGTCAAGATAAGTCAGCATTGACTTTATCTCAATGGCTTTGGGGTAGTTTATTGAACCTCTACTCAGTGTTCCACTAGGAAACACTTTATATTGTATGTTTACACATATAAAAAGATAGATTCCATTTATATACTTGGAGGGAAAGTAATGAAAAATAAATAAAAATCTCAACACAGAAAAAAGTAGTTTCTGATAACTGCTCCATTGATTTAATCACTATTATTAGAAATATACGTTCAAAAAAATAAACAAAACCCAGAAAACTAGAATATAATTTTATATATGATAGATGCTCTGAAAATATTTCTCAATAAGGGACCCTCTACCCTGGCTGTGATTTGTCAGACCCACTACAGGCCACCTAATCTACTCTAGTACTGTTGAACTTGGGCACTTAACACTTTTACCACAAACAAATGGAAAATTCGAGGCGAGAATAGTAGTTCTTACTGATCTACTGATACCATCCTTTGGAAATAAACAGTGCACTGCTGATCATCACTTTGTAGGAGAAGACGAGGTCTCAGAACCTCTCTACGGTGACTACAAGTGAGAATCAACTTGATTAAAGTGGGCTTGGTAAGACTCATAGATTTAAATATACATATAATTTATAAATATAAATTTGTGAATATGTTTGTATGATTGTATAAACTTATTATCTAGCTTTGCTTGCTGACATTCTACCAGCAATGATATCCTAATACCAATGAACAATCCTAGCACATTAATTTTAATTTCCAAACTATTTTTCCCAATAAAGGAACCATCAACTTCTAGAAGAAATGACTGATTCTTGAAATGGGTCAAAGAAATTTTAAACTAAATGTGGAATACCTTTAGATGCCAAAATAAAATATATGACCAAAGAAACTTTGGTACATGTCAATAAGATACTAGAGTCAATTTTAGGATGTTTCTACTGCCAACTTGGAGAAAGATCAAGCATTTAATCAATTATCTTACTAAATCTTCAATTCAGAAAATATACAAAGGTAGGCATTGGATAAAACATAAAAGAGGTCTGTGGATTAGATTGGTAATACTATACCAATATTCGTTTTCTAGTTTTTATGGTTATGTAGGAAATATCCTGGTTTTAAGAAAATGAAAATTGTACTCTTAAGGAATTTGAGTTATTAATAATTATCACTGAGTTGATTCTGAGTCCATGATGACCCCATGTGTACAAAATAGATTCCTCCATAGGATTCTCAAGGCTGTAATGTTCCAAAGCTGATTGCTAGTGCAGGGCACTGAATTATGTAATGTGACTCTTCTAGCCAAAGCATCTATAATCTCCACTAAACAACCTTTTCCTGCATGGGCATGAGGGAAAAGTTGTTTGCTTCTTAAGCCAATGGGACAGGAAAATCTTCCAAGGTTCCTGGCCTGGGGGAGAATGCTGAGGGCTCAGACTTGTGCGCTGATGAAGCATTGGCTACCCCGACTCTCCTGTTCACTCAATAAAGCTGCAGAAGGCAGCTGTCTGCAAACTTATCAGTTACTGCATGTTCCCAGCCTCATCCTCCCCTCCAGTCTGTGAATAATTTGGCTGATGTGTTAATGCTTCTTTGTAAACCTTCGAATTAGGAACTGTCTTATTGTTTAATCATGTCATGTGTTGCATGACATAGTAGGCCACTGGAGATCCCCTCGCAGAGGGGTCTCGGTGAGGAGATGAGCCAGTCAGGGTGCGATGTAACAATGATGA
>NW_022104341.1:41981162-41982939 GCF_000313985.2 Echinops telfairi
AAACAAACAAAAAAACCTACCCCTAATAAAAGAGGTGCCCTGGAGTGTCTATACTGCAGGGACCCTTTTTGAATATGTTTTCTCCTTGCAGATCGTACCCTCTTAAATCCATTTGTAATGTAAGATAATAGCCAGTCTCTATCTTACTCATGGGTCTAGATAAAAAATAGGTGGAGGTAATAGTGATAAGATTCAATTACTGTGAATAACAAGAATACTGTGAATAACAATGAATAACAATACTCATTATATTGCCATCTTGCTGGGTATAAAGTGAGCCCTCTAAGGGGTGGAAAATTTCACTACCAGCAAGGTCCAGGAGTGGAGCACATACTCTGAAGCCCAAATTTCCTACTCAGTTAGCCTCCTAGATATAGAAGATCGCTGTCACTTAAGAGGAGCAGTAGAAGAAAGAGGAAGCAGGGAAACCGAGTGGTGGAACTGGGTTTGCGGACCCAGGGAGATGAAGCAAAGTGCCTTCAAGCTTACCGGAATAGGGTGCCTCTGAGCACATAATTAAGAGAAATAGCCTTCCTGACCCACAGAGGTTAAACTGATGCTTACAGTGAGTGGCATGCTCTTTGGGAATTAGCAACCCTGAACAAACCTGTAATATGAACTAAGTAAAATCTTTATCCCAAGGATTTCTCACTGACATTGTGACCTGTTAACTTCCTTAATAAATTTCTCAACTGTGAATGTTACCTGTGAATTCTGTGTAGCCATTGCAACAAATATTAGAACATAAATGAAAACTCTCGCCTCCATGATTTTTGGATTTTTTTTGGTTGCTTCTTGCATCGTACAATAGTTTGCCATTAGAATCATTCAATATTTGCCTTCAATGGTTAAATTTTTCTTGCATTTTTCCAATTTAATATATGCTGAGCATGCTCTTCCTTTTAGCTTTCTAGCTCTAGGATTGTGTAGATTTCATTAGAATATTTGACTTTTTCTTCATGAACTGCCCTTTGACATTTCCTATTCAGCTCTTTGTCTTCATCATCTCTTCCAATTGCCTTAGTAGGATTAAGATCAAGTTTTAGAATCTCTTCCGGCCATCCACTTTGATCTTTTTTTTTCCTTTTTTGTCTTTTTAATGACCTTCCACTTTCATTAGGAATGACGTTCTGGAAGTCCTCCCACAGGTCATCAGTTCCTCGGTTATCAGTGTTCAGTGCAACAAAATTGTTCTTGAGACATTTTAAAAATTCAGATGGGCTACACTTAAGGTCATATTTTGGATCTCATAGACTTGTTTGAATTTTCTGCAGCTTCAACCTGAATTTGCATAGGAGGAATTGATTGTCTGGCCCACAGTAAGATCCTCGCTTGGTTTTATCTGGTGATATTGAACTTCTCCATTGTGTCTTCCAACAGATAGAGTCAACTGGATTTCTCTGAATTCCATCTGAAGAAAGCCATGTCACAACAGATAGAGTCAACTGGATTTCTCTGAATTCCATCTGAAGAAAGCCATGTCACAATCACCATTTGTGTGGCTGAAAAAAATGTTTTAGCTATGACATGTCCTCGGTCTTGGAAAATTTTATTATCTGGTCTCCAGCTTCATTCCTGTCACCAAGATCAAACATTCCAACTATTGTCCCTTCTTCTTTGCTTCCAAATTTTGCATTCCAATCACCAAAAAGTGATTGCATCTTGGATTGCATGTTTGATCAACTTCCATTTGAAGACATTGGTAGAATTATTCATTTTCTTCATCACTAGATTTTGTGATAAGTGCATAAATTTGAACAATGGTTGATTGGCTTCC
>NW_022104341.1:41983082-41985318 GCF_000313985.2 Echinops telfairi
CCATCAACAGTTTTGAAACATTTTATTTTTTCTTGAACTCTGATAACAGTTCCCTTTCCCCTCCATCCCCCACCCTACCCCCAGAAACCCTTATTATTATTATTATTATGCTGTATCTTATACTATGCAATGTATCATTCACCTAAATTTCTGTTAATTGTTCCCCTTGAATAGGGTTATACAGACATCATTGCTATCTCCCCATTTCCCCTACTTTCCATACCCTCATAGAACCTATACTCCCATTACTATTTCTGAAGGGTTTATCTGTCTTGGATTTCATGCTTCAAATGATCTTAATTATATGACTGGACACATGAAGGACTAACAAGATTAATGAGATAAAACTAAGAACATAATAGTAAGGGGATGAAATATTAAAGAACTAGAGGATAGCTATGTTTCAGCAGTGCTTTTTTGCACTGTGGATATATCATACTTTCCATGTGGACCTTCTGTGAGGGACTGTCCAATTATCTTACAGGTGTATTTTAGGTCTCCACTTTGTCTATGCTCCTTCATGTCAATTTGTTTGTTTTTGAGCTTGTGATACCTATTTCCATTGACACCTCACGATCACACATGCTAGTGTACTTCTTCCATGTGGGCTTTGTTGCTTCCCTAATAGATGGCTGCTTGTTTAACTTCAAACCTTTAAGAACCCAGATTCTATATATTTTAATAGCCGGGTACCATCTGCTTTCTTCACATTTACTTATGCACCCATTTTGTCCTCAGCGATTGTGCCAGGATGTGCAATAAGAGTATCATACATTGCCACATTATTAGAACAAACTGCTCTTGTACTGAGGTAAGGTTTATACACAAATATACCTATCTTTGTATATTTATGTATTTATATATATATATATCTATCTATATTTATACCTATACATGTATATAATTTTTACTTCTTCTTTCCTTTTTTTATTTTTTATTTTCTCCTGTCCCACTATCATGTTTACCCATCATTCATCTCTCAGTAATTCCTCTCAGATACATTTCAATTGATCAAACATGACCAGGAACACTACACCATCCATTGCTATTATTCTCCTGTCCCTGTTGTTATTAACACACCACTTCCCTCTCCCCACTTGGGATTGCTTATCCTATCTTTTTTTAAAATATAAAATAAAAAAATTGAAAACAAAACAAAAGAACAATCAAAAGGAAAACTAAAGAAGAACAGCAACATACAGATAGCCACCAGACTAGCAGAGGTTGTGACATATAACCATGTTTGTGTCAAAAAGACTTTCAGTGTGGCCCCCTTGTAAGGAACTCCCAACCAGTTCTGGTGGGGTTCCAAGTGCTGAGTCAGAAGTCCAGACTCAGTGTTCCGCAGCTACTTGGTGGCTGCACTCCCCTCCTAGCTTGTCCCCGTTTGGATGGGTCAGACCAGTAGCTCTCCCTGAACTGTATCTTCAGGGCTTTCCTCTGCAACACTGTCATCTAGGGTGAGCCTGTCAGGTCTCATGTTGGGGCTGGTTCTGTAGTCATCTCTGGGAATGAGCTGCTCAGCTCAGGACTACTGCCCTTCTGGATTGTCACACCTGAATGAGGTTCACTACCAACCTCCCTTTCCTATGGAGACACAAACACTCCCCCGTCTGGACCCCGTCCCCTTCAGTTGGTTAGTGCTCTCACTCCCCATTGCCTTCATTTTTTTCCCCACCCCTGGCTCGGCCTTAAAGGAATTTGACGGCATGGAGGAGTGGGAGAAGATGCTTTTCATTGCAGATGCTATCTGTAGCTCTTGTTAATGATATATGAAATATGGGCTTGGTCTGGCTCTTGCCATGATATCTGGTCCTTAGACTGAGAATTGTGTGTTACCTGTATTTTCCTGTATGCCCATTCTTCTATTTGAACTTACTTCAGTGTACTCATGTTGTGCTTGTCCTTTTGTGCCTGGCTAACTTCACTCAGCATAATAGCCACCAACTCTTTCCAGGAATTGAGGTGCTTCATCATTTTGCCACTATTTTTAGGGGTGTGTCGTATTCCATTGTGTGTATATACCAGAGTTTTCTAATCCATTCACCTATTGATGGAAATTTAGGCTTTTCCCAATTTTTTACAATTGTGAACTGCACAGCAATGAACACTGGGGAACAGATGACTGATCATGGCTGTTTCTTATTTCCTCTGGGTATATGCCCAGTAGTGGAATTGCTGGGTCAGATGGTAACTCAATTTCCATCTGGTTTAGTTATCACCAGATATTAATTTC
>NW_022104341.1:41985759-42000609 GCF_000313985.2 Echinops telfairi
GTCTTGAAGGAACCTCAAATTACAGCGACACAGTCCACGGGTTTGGTGTCCCACAGGTAGCGTATCTTGCAAATGGAGGCACAGAACAAGCAAGGCAGCCACACACTGGTCCGATGATCAAAGAGCAAGAGACAAGAGAGGTGAGGCTCATCAAGCCATTTATCTCTCCATACTTCAATTAATCCCACATGTGTTCCTTGGCCATGATGGCACAATAAACCTTCCTATCACAGGTGGTATCTCATAGTTATTTTGATTTACATTTCCCAGGTGGTTAATGATGGGGAACATTTTCTCATAGGTTTATTGGCCATTCAGGTTTTCTCCTTTGTGAATCATCTGTTCACACCTTTTGCCCACCTCCTCCGTGGGATACTCTTTACTTTTCCACACTTACAATGTCCTTTTGACAATGAATGCAATGCCATTCATCTTGATTATGTCATTCCCAACATAGCAAATCATATGATTTTCTGATTCAACACCAGTGCATTTCAGCTCACTAACATGTAGGACGCAGATCTTCATATATTCCACTTTATTTGGATGACTATCAATTTTCCTAGTTTCATAGTTTGCACATTCAAAATTCTCATTATTAGTAGATTTTTGCAGCTGATTCTCCTTACCTTGGGTTGTGCTCCATTAGCAAATGTAGATTCTGAAAGCTCCACTCCCACAGACTTTATCCATTTTCATCTGCACGGTCAAGTGTACTTTGAGAAAGTCACTCCTCCTCAGTCACAGTTGAGTGCATTCCATCCCTCTGGGCCCATCACCCCACAGGATCTCGGACAGGGTTCTGCTTCCATTCATTAGACCGTCAGTATTTAAAAATTTATCAAAGCTATGCATAGATTTTCCATGACTACATTTTCTGACGTTGCCACCCAATTCCTTTTCCATAGTCTGTTCTTAGTTTGGAAGCTCCACTAAAGCATGTTCACTTTGGCTGACCCCGCTTGCATTTGAAATACCAGTGACATCACTTCCAGCATCACAGCAATGTACAAGCCACCACGTACCTCAAACTGACAGACAAGAAGAATGCTATTCAGGATTTAAAGACATGTGATAGATGTCAGTAAATCAATGAATCCTGAAGTCAATAGAACAGAAGAACTATTTTTGGAGATTATGATATTCAAGATTATTTCCTCAGGAAACCAACTATAAAAAAAATGTTTTGGATTGTTAGACACTATTTTTTTATTTCATGTAACATATTTATCTTCAGCTATAGAATGTTGCAAAGGGATGTTCATATGATAACTACTTATGAAGTACCAAGATTCATGGCCCATTTGACTTAAAAATCCAAATTATTAGACAGTATAAGGGCTCAAAGGGCAAAGAACACATTTATGTATTAAATGAATAGTCACAGGTATACTTGTGAATATGCCATATTTTTGTGTCTTGTTATTTTGACTGATCATCCAGGAATTTATTTCATCTTGAATTTTTATTCCTTGAGGTTTCCAGAAGGCAAAATGTGAATATATAAAAATAGTATTGTCTATTTAACTATAATAGTGCACATTAGAACTGAATCATATTATAATCTATATATTTAAAAGTGAAAGAGCATCCAATAATTTAATTAAACTCTTCAAAAGTGGCAAATATACAAAAGATATATACTATTATCAGAATTTATCCAGATTTTGAGTTGAGAGATTTTATATATGACTTTTCATAGTTCTTAGTTTTTTATTCTCTGTTTATTACTTATATGTCAGGTAAAGAAAACAGATTTCTTTTCATCTGTGTAACAGGGGATTTAATAAAAGAATTCTAGGATTATAAAACCTTTGCTAGCTTGTAAAGATAGGCTGGCTACGCTCTGAAACGGCTCTCCCTTATATTCATTTGTACTTTTTCTTGATTTTCTTTTCAAGTATAAAAGTCTTTTCTTTCCAATTGGATTTTAAGAGCCTATGGATACCACATAAGAGACAGTGGGGCATACAATTAGTTATCCCTAAGGAATCCTTGAAAACCCTATGGATCAATTTTACTCTATAAATAGAGAGTCAAGTGTGACTCAATGAAAATCAACAATGGTAGTTGTATACCAAATTTAGCTTTTGTATTTAATCAATAAAATGGCTTGATGAATGTCATAGTTACATATTTCATGTTAACTTGATTCCTAGGTGTAGGGGAGGGGTCTATCCTGTCATCCCGCCTATCAGGTCACCCAGCCTGATGACGCCTCTTTGTGCACGTGGCCTGCTCATGAGGATTCTAGTAACTGACTCTCTTTCTCCCTGTAGGTGGGCCACTCTCTCTCTCTTGCTTCACCTTCTTGTTGACAAGCCACATGGAACCATGCTGAGACATGAGCAAGGCATGCAGCAGAGACCTACACCAGCCCTGTGATACTTCCACTGACATTGGACTTCATCCACTGACTTCATCCACTGCCATTGGACTTCAATCAATCAGACTTCATCCACTGACTTGTGATCTTCCTGCATTCTGTATCACTGCATGTGCCTGTGTGAGTTTGAAGAGAGATTTTTGAAGTATTAGAATTATGGGCTAGTATCAGACTTATGGACTTAATCTGGCCTGGCCTTGAATGTTTTCTTTATATACAATTACTTTTTGATATAAATCTATATGAATGTCTCAGAATTTGTTTCTCTAGGCAACCTGGTCTAACACATCGAAGGAAGCCTCTCTTGACTAGGAAAGTTGTGGGGCCTGATGAACCCAAGATTAGCAGAAATATAACAGCCGAGTTGATCAGAGGTGAATGATTACACAGTCAGCTGGTAGGATGGTAGACTACCGATGACTCCCTGGATCAGCAAGCAGTGTGGCAGGTCATTGGCTAAAGTTCAAAGAACTGGAGGTCAATGAACAAGATGCAGCTTCAAGACCCAACATAAAAGCAAGCAAGATTTTCCATGGTTTTCATTTCTATTGGTAAAAGGTCAAATCCCTGATGAAACTTTATTTCAATAAATCTACATGTGCCATTAAGAAAATGATTACATTAGGTTAGATCTCATAATGGTGGGTTATTAAGTCTTAATTGCTAAATGAGCAGGAATACCGGTTCAGCTACATTGACTCAAAACCTTAAATATCAGAGTAGCTTATTGAATAATATGATTTGACTGGAAATGCTCTAGTATATTTTGAAAATTATGAATAAATTAACTCATTTTAAATGCATAAATAAATAGGATACATTGTGATGAAAGTTAACTTTTCAAGAGATTGATATTTAAATTTGGCAGTAAGATTATTTATATTACCAACATAATATAATGTTTAATTCCAACTTATTTACACTGAACAAATATATTGATGATAAATCACATATACTACATAACAAAGCAAAGCAACTTTGAAAACGTGATGCTATACAAAGCAAAATTTAAAAATGAAGATGAAACATCTTAATAATTCATAAAAAGAGGTGGTAAAATAACTATAAATGCATTTGATGATATTAAATATCATCATTAAAGATGTTTGGAAATGGTTAACTCTAGGAAATTTCAGAAAGTTTACTCAAAATGCCCATGTGCTTGCCTCGTATAGAACCCTGGTGGCTTCGAGGGTTGTGTCTTGGATGCCAAAGATGGGGCTTTCTCCTCCTGTAAAAATGTACAGTCTCAGAAACCCCTAGAGGCAGTTAGTCCTGGCAGTTATATCCAATAGTCACTGTGAGTCAGATTGACTAAATGGTAGTGAGGCTTTTGTGTTTTCGTTTATTGAATATTTAGAATCTTCAGAAGTGTATCCTTTAAGACATTAAGGACTGAATTGGAGAAATGATTACTAATTATCACAACAGGAAAAAAATGAATTAGTTAAGGAATAAGCCCAGATGACCCTCGCTGAGTTAATCTAATTCCTATGATTGGCCCGTTGTATTCCCAGATGTTTAAATTCCCAGCTGAACTCGTTTTGCCAATTGAGTTATGAAATTGTTGGTGTCCTTTATTTAATCACTTATATATCTATTTCTTTACTTTTAGCTGAATAATGAAACCTAACAGGAAGTTTTGGCAAGTTAAGTAAAAACATCATGGCACGCATATACTGCAAATGCATGTCCCTAGAGGGAATTGCAGGACTAATGTTGGAATTGAGCAAGAAGCTGTGCACTTCCTTGTGCCAACTAAAGCTAAGGCGACAGGCTTTATTTCAATTTAAATAAAACCTGAAGGTAGAGCTGTGGAAAGCTGGCTCAAGCTGCCTGGCATTCTGCCTAGAAGAGAATCTTTGATAGTGCTCTTACTTAAACCATATTAGTGTTACCAGTTTTTCTTATTTAGCATTAAAAATTTAATTCTCCAAACAATATAATTCATCAGGATTTTGTAAATGCTTTGTTTACTTCCTTCTTTCCTATATTATATGAAGCAGTCCATTCAAATCAAGATGCTCGAATTCATAAAATGAGTAATTTACATTTTGCTGACAGTTTTCCTTTCTGAACTCAATATGATATTGTCATTCAGGGCTTGGAAGCTACATTTAATTATATGCTACTGTAGAAATCTCAACTAAGGGTAGTAAATATTCCTAAGACCTGAGGGGACATTATTAAACTGTGTTTCTTTACTTTATGTTACGTAAGTGTTCAGGGCCTAGGAGTTATCAGTCAAAGTGAAAGGTGAATTAAGAAATATCTGCTTATGATAAAAAGTCTGTTTTATGTCTATCTCGTAGGAAGGAAATGTTCCTCTACAAAGTTTGTCAAAACATGTAAAGAAAAAAGTTTAAATCACTGTGGTCTAGTTTTCTGTTTATTATTGATTTAGTTCTTGGTTTTCTAGCATCTCCATTTACTTATAATCATTTTACACTCCCTTTCCCTAAAAAAAACACAACTGTCTGTGGAAGAAACTAATAGGCATTTAAAAGGACCAAAAGTAAGGCTATTCAAGTAATCCAGGTGCAAATCTCTTTTGATAATTTAATAAAACTTTGATTGGATTCGACAGATTCTCCCATACCATACAAAACCACATGATGTGCACAGATATCTGCTCTTTTCCTTTAGTTCTAGATAATTTTGCTGTACCCCTTTTTAATTCATAGCAGACAAGAGCCATGAGCTTTTGAAGAAATATATTTTATTAAAAAACAGCAAACTTTCCAGATTCTGAAAGGAAAAAATACATTCCAAAAATTAATATACCCTCTAGATTGTTTTGCTTTTTCCCTGATAATGCCTGTCTGCTATGAAATTTAGCTTATGCCATTTCCACTTTACAGTGTTGAATTTTAATAAACAATTGCTCATAGACTACTTACTCTACAATTGTTTTTCTTAGGGTTTTTTAAAATTAAATCTCCCTTTCTCATTAAATTTATCTGACTTACTTGCAGTTTTTAAGGCATTATACAACATAGATGTAGTAATAAGTTAAAATATCAGCATATTATGTTGAGGTACTATTATTATATAAGTATTCATTATTATAAGGTTATTTTATTTTTTCATATGATAAGTAGCAATGTGAGAAAAGGCCAAGGGCAATAGTCCAAACATGAAAGAAAAAAAGGAACTTCATGTTTTGTCTCACAATTTAGTAAGGGTTTTTTCTTGGCAGTCAGAGGCACCTGAATTTCTCCTTAATCTGAGTGGCCAAGATATAGATACCCTGTCCAAAAATGATATGTCTTAAAGGAAGACAAGTAATAATGTTTCAAATTAAGAATGTGACTAATAGATACCATGCAGATTTTTATACTCTAATTTGACATCAGCAAATGTGAAGTTGTTGTACTTTAGAGTTTAATAGTTGAGTCAAACCAATGCTGGCCATTTAATTAAGTTAGTATTAATGCAGACCCTGCATTTCTATCTAATGGATAAAAATGAATAAAATAAATAAGATGTAAGATATCATTTGCAAGATGCATTGAAGACGTTGGCAAAGAATAAAGTTCCAGAATATGAAATGAAATATTTCAGCAGACCAATGTAGCCCTGGAGATGGTCACAGCGCTATGCCAAGAAATTTGGAAGACAGTTACCTGGCCAACTGACTAGAAGCCATCCATATTTGTACGCATTCCAAGGAACGGTGACACAACAAAGTAGGATATTTGTTGAACAAATGGCTTTACACCCCAATGTAAATTAAGCAAAATTCCTCCTAACTGGAACAATAAGCAGCATAATGATAAATGGAGAAAATATTGAGATTGCCACATATTTCATTTTATTTGGATCCACAATCAACCACCTATACAAGCAGCAGTCAAGAAATCAAACAATATATTGCTTCGGCAAAGTATCTGCAAAAGAAAGGTGTAAAATATTAAAAAGCAGGAGAGTTCTGGAAAGATGATGCTGATTTAGGATCACGTATAAGAACAGCTCACTGTGGGAGACAGATTTGCAGGTAAGGCAGCAACATGTTGGGGGACTGGGACCTGCAGGACCCCAGGGCTCTCTTATGTTGGTTCTCCCAAAAAGACTACAGCGGTGCTTGTCACATGCACGGTCCCTTTTCACAACACCTGCACACACTTTGCATCCCTTGCCAGTGCTGCATCAACTCCTGGCTTCTTTTTCTTTTCTCCCTGTGGTAGTTACATAATCAGTGTCAATTTGAGAGGATTAGGAGTGATGGGGTGGAGTCTGGCCTGTCCATCAAGATAAAACTAACGAGGCCTCTGTGTGGGCATGACCTTCTCCTGAGAATTCTGGGGACTCCTGTATTTCCTCCTTGGAGGCAAGAGACACTTCTCTCTCTCTGCTCACTCCCTGAGAGATCCTCTACTGACAAGACACATGGCACTAAGCCCTGGGATCTGGAAAACCTACCCTGATTTAACCAGACCACTGGAGCCGGAGAAGCCACATAGAGAGCCCTGTCAGTGCTGAGATGCTTACAACACCACTGGATCCACAAGACTTACAACCCACTGGCCTGTGATCATCCTGCATTTGGCATCATTGCATGTATTTCATTAGTCTAAAGAGGACTTTATAGATTGGTATCAGACATATAGGCTAACTTTGGACTTATGGACTTGATCTGGACTGGGCTGAGATGTTTTCACAATATGCAGGTGCTCTTGTATATAAACCTCTTTGTTATGTACATATGCATGTCTATGAAATTGTTTCTGTAGTCTACCCATACTAACATACTCCGCCCCTTCCCGGGCCCCATTTGGTGGCTCACCAGCATGGAGAAGTGGCCAAGCCTGTCTATACTTCAAGGACATTCCACGAACACCCATACAGATAGATACCTGGAGACCCAGGATGCTGGAATCTGCAGTGGCCTGTTGAGGACAGTTTCCCTTGGTGACAATCCCTAGCGAAGGCCCAGCACCCTCCTGAAGATAAATAGCTCCAGAGAGCTGGAGAGAGTGTCAGCACCAGAGAAACAGAGGAGCTATTGGAATCTGCCTGGCAGCGAGTTGCAGGAAGTCAGTAGAAGTGTTCCTATTTTGTTTTGAGAAATGAAACACAAAACTCCTCACCCCACAAGAAGAAATGGAGCCCAGCATTTCAAGGTTTCTCAGCAGCTTTTCTGGCATAGGCTACACCAGCATTTCCAGGGTTGTTTGGTAGCTTTCCCTCCACAGACTAGATCACCATGTGGTCAGAAATCACTCTTCCCTGGGGCATCCACTCTAATAGCCCATTTACACCCAGGACCACATATAAGGAGTGTGTAATTTGGAGCTGTACAGGAATCTACTATTATAAGCACAATATCAGAAAGAGTGTACTCTCTTTACATAATACACAGGTTTGATAAGGGACTCGGGTACATTCATTATACCTATCCAGTAAATATCTTCATCAAATCTGTAGGAGATATTAAAGTTTTCTCTGATAAAGGAACATTCTGAGAATTTGTTAAAACAAAACCTGCACTACAAAAATTATTTTTCACCTCTTTATGGGCAGAAAACAGCTGTACCCATCAAACATGGGACCACCACAAGGTGTATCACCACTCAGAAACCAACACACTGAAACAGAATCCAAAATGTTACAGATCTACCAGAGGTACAAAGACAAGAATAAACTTCTCTCACTCTCTCTCTGTCTCTATCTATTTCTCTCTCTCTCTCTCTCTCACACACACACACCATCCTATAAACGAGGAGAAAGGAAATTACCAAATAGTATGAGATGACTTCAACTAGTCTATATTTAGATTTAATTACATTGAATGTTAATGGTTGTATGCATATATTAAATGAAACAGGGTAGCAGACAGGATTAGACAACAAAATCCATCAATCTGCTGCCTTGACGAAACAAATCTCAAACTCACAGACAAAAATAGACTGAGAGCCAAATGATGGAGAAAAGTCTTCTCCACTGAACACATTCTTCTCCAGTGCACATTGTTCACACCCAAAAAAAGACCACATGCTCGAGCACCAGGCAAGCTTGATAGAACTCAAACACATAGGGGTCTTTCAAACCACCTTCTCTGAACACAGTGCCATAAAGTTGAAAATCAACAATAGAAAGAACAAAAGGACAAATACTTGGGGACTTAATAGCATGCTTCTCAGAAAACAATGGATATTAGCCCAAATTAGAGAGGAAGTTCCTAGAAACCAATGGGAAGACAATACAATATACCAAAACCTCCGGGACACAGCAAAGTCAGTTATCAGAGTTAACTTTATTAAAATAAATGCACACATGGAAAAAGAAGAGAGAACTATGGTCAGCATATTAACTCAGCACCTCCAGCAGCCAGCGCAGAGCCAACAGCATACTCCTTTGAAGAGCAAAAGGAAAGAAATCAAAATTAGAGTGGAGGTAAGAGAACTGGAAAGCAGATGAACAAAGGAAATAATCCACGGAGTGAAAAGTTGGTTCTTTAAAAGGATAAAAATTCAACAATCTGCTAGCAAACTTAATAAAGGAAAATAAGGAGCAGAAGTTGATACCTAGACGTAGGGATGAAACAGGGAAACTCACACAGACCTCAGTGAAATAAAACGATTAATTATGCAAAACTACAAAAGACTGTATCTCAACTAATTCAATAGTTTGGATGTCATGGACAAATACATGGAAAATCACTTTCTCTATATACTAATGTATATGGACATTAAGAACTTGTTCAGACCCATAGCAAAAGAAGACATAGACAAGGTCACTAAAAAACTGCCAAGTAAATAAAAACCTCTGTCCTGATGGCTTCATAGAAGAATTCTACCAAGCTTTCAAAGAAGAGCTGACACCAACCCTACACAAACTCCCTCGAGAACAGAGAAAGGGATAGAAAACCCCATAACTAATTCTATGGAGCCAGCCAAACCTTGAGACCAAACCTGGGCAAAGACCCTACAAGACAGAGAACTACAGACCGATGTCTCTCATAAAGATAGATGCAAATATTCTCAACAAAATCCTGGCCAATAGAATCCAACAACATAGCAAAATAATAATAAATAGTGATCAAGAGGGATTCATTCCAGGGATGCAGGATGGTTCAATATTTGAAAAACAATTAATGCAATCCATCACATCAGCAACAACAGAAAAGATAAGAAGCAAATTATTATATTAATTGATGCAGAAAAAGCACTTGATAACATCCATTCCTAATAAAGACTTTCAAGAAGCTAGGATAAGAAGGGGAAAATCCTTAATACAATAAAGGCCATATTTGAAAAACCAATAGCTAATATTGCACTCCATGGAAAACAAGCTGAAAACATTTCCATTGACCAGGGGAACCCAACAAGGATGCCCCTTATTCCCACTTTTATTGAATATTTTACTGGAAGTCCTAGCCATAAGACATAAGATAAAATCAGGTTATCATGGGTGTATGATTGGATAAAGAATGGAAACTTTTGATATTTTCAGAAAATATTATTTTTTATATTGAGAATCTTAAAGGATCCACAGTTCAGGAGAGTAGCAGGATACAAAACTGACAAGCAGAAAGCAATTGGAGTCTCCCCCATCTTCTAATGCTGGGAAAAGATATCAAGGAATCAGTACCATTCACAACAGCCCTTCAAAAGCTGAAATAGCTAGGAATAAACCTAATCTCCCAAATAAACAAACACCCTGTATGAAGAAAACTACAGAACATGACTACAAGAGACCAAGAGGGATCTGCACAAATGGAAGAATAGTCCATGTTCATGGATCTGAAGACTCAATATATTGAAAATGACAACACTACCTAAAGCAATCTTCAAATTCAGTTCAATCCTGACCCAAATTCCCGCATAATTCTTCAAAGAAATGGAAAAATGTATGACCAACTTCATATGGAAAGAACCGAGGCTAGGCAAAGAACTCCTCAAGAAGAGCAACAAAGTAGGTGGCCTTGCACCACCTGACCTCAAAGTCTACTATACAGCCTCAGTTATCAAAACAGCCCGGAACTGGTATAATGATAAATACTCGGACTGATAGATCAGAATAGAAAACCCAGAAATAAAAACATCTGCATGCAGACTATTGATTTTTGACAAAGGCCCCAAAAGCATTAAACGGGAAGCAGATGCCCTCACCAATAAATGGTGTATTAGCCTGGGTACATTAGAGAAACAAATCCACAGAAACTCATATGTATAAGAGAGAGTTTTATATAAAGGGTAAGTGCACATCTAGAAAACATCCCAACCCAGTGCTGCCCAAGCCCACAAGTCCATCATTAACCCATATGTCCAACACCAGTCCACATAGTGCCCCTCCATCTCACAAAACACACACAATGATGCCGACTGCAGGAGGAAAGCCGAGTCAGTGAATGTATAAGCATCTCAGCACTAGCAGGGTTCTCCACATGGGTGCTCCAGCACCTAGGGCTGTATTGGGGTAGGTCCTTGTGGTTTCTCATCGGGGATGTCTTCTAGGAAGTGAGCCTTGTCGGCTGAAGCAGGAAACTGGCTAAGGCAGCTGTGCCCCGTTCGACCATCAAAAAGCAAGAGACCCGAGAACTCAAAAGGCGAGGCTCACGGAGCCATTTATCTCTCCACCTTTCAATTAATCCCACATGTGTTTATCAGCCAGGTTGGCATAAAAAACCTTAACTATTTCAAATGGTGTTGGAAAATCTATATATCTATGTGCAGAAGAATTAAATAAGATCCTTATCTCACTCCATGGACTTAAACAAAGCTATCAGGAGTATCAGTAGGAAAATTGGGACAAAGGTAGGAGCCCTAGTGCACGGAATAGATGGGATAGCAGAATTAACAGAGAAAACACACTCCATGGAAGATACAGCAGATGAATGGGACCTATTAAAAACAAAACTCTTGTGACCTTATTTGAAGAACAAAAAGAGAGCCCACAGATTGGGATTGGATAATTAGTAATGCCATAATACTAATTACTCAGATCAGCAGAATTTTGCAAACTTCCAACAACAACAAAAGAGAACACCTATCAGCCCTCTGAGAAGGTGGGCAAAAGACATGAACAGCTGATTCACAAAGGAGGACACTGGAATGGCTAATGATCACATGAGGAAATGCTCCGGCTCGTTAGCTATCTGAGAAATGCAAGTCAAAACAACAATGAGCTATCACCTAATGCCCATAACAGTAGCCCCATTTAAACAACACTAGAACAACAAATATTGGAGAGGGTATTGTGAAACAGGAACTCTTATCCACTGCTAATGGACTTGCAAATATGTACAGCCACTATGGGAGGCAATATAGCATACTTAAAACAGATGGAAATTGAACAACCCTATGACCTAGCAATACCATTACTAGGCATATATCTAAAAGAAATGAGAGACAGACCACGAACAGACATTTACTGCCCTATATTCATCACAGCACAGGTTCTCAGAAGCTGGAAACAGCTTAAATCTCCATCAATAGAAAAATGGATTTAAAAACTCTGGTACATAAACACAATGAAATACTATGCATCCTACAAAACCGTGATGAAACCAGGGAATACACGTGGAGGGATCTGGAAGACATTATGCTGAGTGAAGTTAGCCCAGTACAAGAGGACAAATACTGTGTACTGTGGGAGGAACAAGCTGCAGAACAGGCACAAGTTCAAGCTAGCAGGCCTCCAGTCTACTGGCTTGGGGTCATACAGCCTGGTAAAGAGACAGACAACCGCCAACTCCACGTAATACAGTCAAGGTCACTTGGCCAGAACGCACCTACTTATAGGGGGATAGGGGTGGAATTCTGTCTGCTGAATGCTAGCCATATGGATCTGAGATGAGGTCCCCCAGACAAGGAGGCAGCCGTGTCAGAGGGATGAGCCTTACCAATGAGAGAGGCAGCACAGAAGAGGGGAGAGGGAATGGTCAAGTTTGGGTGAACATAGGTGCATGACTGTTGCAGGCAGGGTTGGGAAGGCTGGCCTCCAGGTCAGGGGAGGAGAGACTCAGGATGCTCTTTGGATCATTAGGCAGGGAAGGTCTTTAGTGGCATGCAGCAGAAGGGCAGATGTCCTATTGACCTAGGATATCTGGGGGTATCCCAGGAACCAAGGAAGGGTGCCACAGAACTTTGGGCATTGAAACCTGGATCTTTGGGGTGCTGCATTGGTGAGACCCGCAAATGAGAACTCCACTGGGTGCACTGGACTCTACCCAACACACACTTGTAACCTGAGGACTTAAGCCAGAAAACACGGTTTGGGTACATCCACACATATTACCCTGGCAATCCCATGACAGCCCTTCTGTAATATTCTGCTGATGCTCGTTTACATTAGGGTGTATCTCAGAGGTGTGTCGCTATTGGGGCTCACCCTCTTGAAGCTGTGATATTTGTTCCTTTACTTTTTGGTAAATGAAACCTAGCGATTTTGAGCCTACAGGAAAAGAAAATATAAAAAGGGTTTGCGGGGAGTGGAATACAGAGGGGTGGAGGTGATAAGAGGGTGATGATGTCAAAAGTCCAGGAAGGAAAAGTATGTTTTGGAAAGCATGTATGATTATCAAAGAAATTATCTAATTACATTTGACATATGTGAGCTACAGAATGATATGACATATGTATTAGCTCCCAAGCTAAAGCAAATTAAAAAAAAATTTTTTTAAAGGCATGGATCCAAGAATGGGTTTTGGGCTTTCACTAAATCCTCACTCCAACTTAACAATCAGCACTTACATCAGGCCCTGCTCGATACTCACCTTCATGAAATGATCCTTGAAGATAAGGGTGCTGCACAGAGTGTGGTGAAGAGACCAGACAATGCCTGGATATCAGTCCGAATAGCGTCTGAGGTCTTAAAGACTTGTCTACAAACAAGCAATTATCTAAGTGTGGAATCAGTTATGTTCACCATAAAGAAGTACACCAGCTTGTGTTATCCAAAAGATGACATCTACGCAATTCGAATATGGTAAGGAGAAAAGCATCAGAGCATATATGATGGGTTTTTTTGTTTTTGTTTCTGTTTTGTTTTTTTGGTGAATAAGTTTATTGTCTTTCTCTGGTAAATAATGGAAAACCATGGTTTGGTTTCGCTCTCCGCAGCCCATTCCTGAGCTCCGAGGAAGCTTCCATTCTTCTGAGTTGCCCAATCTTTCTTCTGGGTGAGAAACATTTTGACATCATTCTTAGGCTGCTTATCATAAACTGCATTCTCTCGTATAGTAGCATGTGCTTTCTCATACATCTCCTCCATTAGGCCAAGTGTTAGTTGTTCGTTTGTATTGAGAAAATTGTTTCTTGTGAGCATCTTCATCCTCTTCCATGAGGTAACACATGTAGTCTGAAACAGTTCTGACCCACAATGTGTTTTAGATGTACCTCTGCATTGAATTCCTTACTTTCTGAATCATAACCAGGGTACCCCTTGGTAATATGATGAACACCCAATTTGTGGAGGGCTATATATGAGGGACGGTGCGATCCCAAAACCCATCTGCAGAGTACCTAGTCAGACTGAGCCACTGGCAGATCTGCTGCAGTCATGGCAAGTCTCCCACACCTTACTCTCAGGTAGAGACCATTGTAAACTTGATTATGCTGGATCGAACTTGATACTTGGCAAGTAGAGCTGCCTATAGATGCAATCTGAATTTGTTCTGGTAGCAAGTATCTCTTACTGGTTACATGCAGAATTTTTTCCCCTGGCTTTTTAAATGTTGTTGGTAGTCTTTTTCTTCTTACACATTTGAGGTAGTTATTTTATTGTGCCAACCTGGCCGATAAACATATGTGGGATTACTTGAAGGGTGGAGAGAGAAATGGCTAGATGAGCCTTGCCTTTCTTGTCTCTCACTCTTTGATCATCGGACCAGTGTGCAGCTGGCTTGCTGGTTCTTTGCCTCAATTTATAAGCTACACTACCTGTGGGACACCTAACCCTTAGACTGTGTTGCTGTAATTTGAGGTTCCTTCCAGACTTGCTTCACTATTGGAATTTACATCTCTTGAGCTGGGGACTGTCAGACCCGGTCATCTGGCTGACTGTTGGTGGCCTGCCTTGCTGTTTGCTGCCTGTGGCCGGATAGCCTGAATTGCTCTACAGAGGACTACCCGGCAACCCTCAAGACTTGAAGGACTGCCAGTGTCTCACAATTGTCTCACGGGAGTGAGTTGTACTGAGTCATTTGTACTGTTTTATAATTTAATTAACTGTTTATTTCTTATGTTATATATCGATCTATCTCTCTCTATATATACATATATACTCTTACTAATCCATGGTGTGAAATAGCAAAGCTAATACCTACAGTGGCACCACCAATAGATGACATGCTGGTTAAACGAGAGGCTCTGAGTGATCATATCTTTGATATTTTCCAGTTTTGTCAGGATGACAAGTATAGGGAAGCTGGTTGGCTGGTCCTTCTTACAATGGAAAGTGTGATTAAGGAGAGGAATGGTCTCAGAGCCTCAGACGGGTACCTCAGGTGTAGACCAACA
>NW_022104341.1:42006366-42016304 GCF_000313985.2 Echinops telfairi
TCAGATTGGGTTCTCAACGAGACTTTCCTCGACCCCTTTATTTTAAACCCCCATGCGTCTCTATTTCCCTTTCCTCCTTCATCTTCGTGATGGGTAGGTTTATTGTGCCAACCTGGTCAATGAACACGTGGGGTTCATTGAAGGGCAGAGAGATAAATGGCTAGGCAAGCCTCGCCTTTCTTGTCTCTTGCTCTTTGATCATCGGACCAGCGTGTGGCTGCCTTGCTGGTTCTGTACCTCAATTTGCAAGCTACACTACCTGTGGGACACCTAACCCGTGGACTGTGTCACTGTAATTTCAGGTTCCTTCCAGACCTGCTTCACCACACCATTGGAATTTACATCTCTTGAACTGGGGACTGTCGGACTCTGTCATCTGGCTGACTGTTGGTGACCTGCCTTGCTGTTTGCTGCCTGTGGCCGGATAGCCTGAATTGCTCTACAGAGGATTACCCGGCAACCCTCGAGACTTGAAAGACTGCCAGTGTCTCACAACTGTCTCATGGAGTGAGTTGTACTGAATCATTTGTACTGCTTTATAATTTAATTAACTGTTTATTTCTTATGTTATATATCGATCTATCTGTGGGTATATATATATACATATATATACATACAACATTATTTATATTTTTGCCTGTATACTATTCTGTTTTTATCCTTACCACCTTAATGCAATTTTGGTTTTTATTGCTTTCTATTGGGTCTTCCAGCTGTGAAGCACAGGAAGAGTGTGTGTATAATGAGAATAACTCATACAAGGGGTTATAGGGAATACCTATAAGACTTCACCTTATGTACTTGGACATGTGGTCAGGAGAGACCAACCCCCGCTGGAGAAGGACATCATGCGTGGTAAAGCAGACCAGCAGCAAAAAGATGAAGACCTTCAACAAGACGGATTGACACAGTGGGTTATTTCATCGTGATAGCTACATAGACAGAGAAGTAAAAATATTGTTATAAAATCATTAATAAATTTGTTCAAAATAAGGTAAAATTATGAAGATATTGTTTATTGACATGTCCTGCACCTGGGTCTAAACATTTCTGGAGGCAGTATTTCATCTCTCTAACTTTTCCCTGGAGAATTTTGTGGCCTTACTTTCAAGTCACAAAAATATGGCAGTTTGGTCATCCTAGGAGGACTCGAATTATGTTCTTTTTAAGTGTTGTGGGTTGTGAACAAAAATAAGTTTGAAAGGAAAATATCAGGGCTATGATTTCAATGGGGTATGATTTCCAAACATAATTCCCATATGTCAGCCTTTGCTACTGCAAGGAATGAACGGGTACATTGTCGTGATGGGGGTTGGGGGAGTAAACAAACAGCCTTAGAGAAAATGGCCTAGCCTTGTTCTCACTAGTGCCGTTTTCCATTTTCTGAAGATTTTTTTCCTTATTAAGTCCATGTGGCCATCCTGTGTCTGAGAAAAATCTATCAGGAATGTGTATACCCAAATAGAGTTGCCATAATCTGTTTTAAATTGTTTTAAATTGAATGACCATGGGAGTTACCCTTAGCAACCATACACTTGATTGTACTTTTTTAAAAAAACATTTTATTAGGGGCTCATACAACTGTTATCGCAATCCATACACACATCAATTGTGGGAAGTGCATTTGTACATCATTCTCAAAACATTTTCTCTCCACTTAAACCTCCGGCATTAGGTCCTCATTTTCCCCTCCCTTCCCGCTCCCCCCTCCCTCATGAGCCCTTGATAGTTTATAAATTGGTATTTTGTCTACT
The DNA here is from genome assembly GCF_000313985.2 of Echinops telfairi. Taxonomy (NCBI): domain Eukaryota; kingdom Metazoa; phylum Chordata; class Mammalia; order Afrosoricida; family Tenrecidae; genus Echinops; species Echinops telfairi. The sequence continues at coordinate 42,008,121 of NW_022104341.1, forward strand.
CTAGTGGATGTGAATGTGTGTGTGTGTGGTGTGTGTGTGTGGTGTATGTGCATGTGTGTGCGTGCATGTGTGTGTGTGAAGAGAAGGAAAACTGTTTCTGGAGCTCCCTGGGAAAAAGCCTGTTTGATTAAGATTAGTATGAGGCAAATGCCTACTGAAAAACATTTTGCCAGGGTCCCCCGGTCATACATGCATAAGTTAGATAATATCCAGTTATGGAGAATAGATGATTATATTTCGGTCACATTTGATTGCATCATGTGACTTCCACCAAAGCACCTTTCCCTGTTTGAGTCCAGGAAGAAGGCAAAGGAAGATGTGGATAAGAATCCCTTGTAAGTAATTGTGAGCCAGATTCCTAGAAATGCCATCCTTCTGGGCTTATAATGAGGCCACTGAGAAGCAAGGGGTATGATCTCTTCACCCACTAGCAAGAGCCAGGAATGGAACCTCTCCTCTGATGTCAGCATCAGACTTACCGCAGCCTGGCCGTCAGACTTTGCACTTTAATACACCCACAACTACATAAGACATTTCCTTGAACTTGCATGACTTCTGTTTGACAATGCTCAATTCACAGGAATCAGACAGGAAGGGAATACACACCAGGGATGAGTGGGACAAAATGGAGCAGACTTGCAAGAGTTGGGCTTTTGGAATTTTTCAATCTCCAACTTCTTGGGAATTAATTTTTTTAAGTTTTGTATTAATTCTTTCAAGAAAAAATCATTATGACAGTGAAGTAAAAGAACTGAACAGATTTCAAAGACCAGCACAAGAAGACCAAGTGAAGTGTTACAATTAAATGTGCAAAAGCTTTGAAACAGAAAACTTAAATGGAAGAATACACTGTAATTCTGCAAAATGAAAGAACTAAGGATACAAATCAAATCTGGAGTTATGGTACTGATGCAAAGTATTGAAAGATGTAGGCAGCATGGGAAGATATGGACATGATACATAATCACTCTAGTAAGAAAAAGTAGTCAATATTTAGTTATTTCAAAATGCATTATAAAATTAAGAACCCAGAGAGAGAAATCCAACCTGCCTGAAAGAATTGGCTAAAACAAGGCTTTGAAAATTAACCAAATACCAATTCACCTGTTTTAATAAATAAGTGGAATACTAGAATTGTTTTTGTCTCTTCCAAGGAATTTGGAAGAAAACTACCCAACCAACCAACCAACTAGAATAGGTTCATGTTTGTGCCCATAAAAAACCAGAAATATAAAAAAAAAAAAGCAAAAAACCAAAAAATAAAAACCAGAAATACCAGTATATCATGGAAGTGTAATTTTGCTGAAAATAATTGTAAAATCAATTACATCAGTATATCTACAGAGCATTCAACCTGGATTCATAATAGGATCTGTAAAGAGGGTTATCATTAATTACATAGAATAACTCCTGGTTGTTGGAAAAGATCTCCTTAACATATTAAAAAGCCAGATGTCACTTTGCAGACTAGCGTGAGCCTGAATCAAGTGGTGGTATTTTCAATTTCCTCATATACATCTGAAAATTAGACAGTTACTAAGGAATACTGAAAGAGAATTGATGTATTTGAATTATAGTGTTGGCAAAAATATTAAATATATCATGCACTATCAGAAAAAGAAGGAAATATGTCTCAGAAAAAGTACAGTCAGAATACTCCTTAGAAGCAAGGATGGAGATGCACCTAAGCCATACTATTGTGAGAAACCAATCCCAGAGAACTTCATGTTTGGGGAAGAGGAATGCTGACACGAGATGGAATAATACAATGGAAGCAACACTGGTCCCAGAAATAGCAACAATTGTGAGAATGGTGCAGGACAGAATCCTGTCTTATTCTTCTGTGAATACGGTCACTATTAGTTGGAACATACTAAATGGTAACGAACAACAGGTATGGTCTACAATCCTGCTAATTTTACAAAGGAAAAAGTTTAGTCCTGACTATAGGGTAACATGACCAATAACTAATGATTCTGCTTTATAAAAATTAATGTTGCTCATGAAATATTTCTAAAACTCATGTTCTAGTTTAAGGAAAGTTTCAAATTGTTTAGTAGACAATAATGTGGGATGCATTGAAAATTAATGTTAATATATGGTTTATTTTAAATCTTTCCAAAACGGTTTTAAAATTTTAAATGTATTCTCTTAAAGAAGTAGTTGCTCTTGCAAAATCTATCATGAGGTCTTCAGCTTCATTTCTTTTTTAAACAATTTTTTAACATTTTATGTTATTGGGGGTTCTTACAGTGCTTATAACAATCCATACTCCAATTTTATCAAGCATGTTTGTCCATATGTTGTCATCACCATTTTCTAAACATTTACACTATATTTGAGGCCTTGGTAACAGTTCCTCTTTTTTCCCTCTCCCCCTCCCGCCCTCGTAACCCCTTGATACACTACAAATTATTATTATTTTCATACCTTATACTCGCCGCAGTCTCCCTTCACCCACATTTCTGTTGTTCATATTGCAATCAGTTCCCCCTTCCACCCTGTCTCCTCCTTCCCCCATTTCCTGGTATCACTACTCCCATTTCTGTTCCTGAAGGGTTTATCTGACCTGGATTCCATGTGTTGTGAGAACTTATCTGTACCAGTGTACATGCCCCAGTCTAGCCAGAACTGAAAGACAGCATTGGGGTCATGATAGCAGAGGTGGGGGTGAGGGCGGTGAGGAAGCTTTAAAGAACCAGAGGAATATTATGTGTTTCATCAGTGTTATACTGCGCCTGGTTGGCTCATCCCTTCCTTGTGAACCTTCTGTGAGGGGGATGTCCTATTGTCTACAGATGGGTTTCGTGTCTTTGCCCCGACACCCCTCATTCTCAACAATATGTTTTTTGTTTTGCTTTGGGTCTTCTGGTGCTTGTTACCTGAGCCTCTCAACACCTCATGATCACACAAGCTGATGTGCTTCTTCATGTAGCCTTTGTTGCTGCCCTGCTAGATGGCCACTTTTTAAAGTTTAAGCCATATGTGATATCTTTTGATAGCTGGGCACCATTGGTTTTCTTCACCACATTTGTTGATGCACCTATTTTGACTTTGGTGTTGGGAGGGTGAACATCATAGAATGCTAGCTTATTAGAACAACGTGTCCTTGAATTGAGTCGGGGCTTGAGCAGAGGCTATTGCCATATAAAATATGCACATAGCCCCCAAACTTCCATTTGTATGAATTAATATATTTACATTTGTATACACTTATGTTTATACCTCTCTCCAGAGCTCTGCTTCCTAGATATTTGCTGTTTCCTTTTATCTTCCCCCTGTCCCACCATCATGCTCACTCTTCTTCTTCCCCTTACTAATTTCTCTCAGCTAGATTGCTATTGCTCCAATACTACCAGGATATCTATGTTCTCCTTGTTGTTTATTTTAATTCCCTAGTTGTTCCCTTGTCTATGGCATTGTTTGTTCACTGGTCCCTTCCCCCGCCCCCTCCTCCCGCTAAGTCCCTCCAGAACTGTTGGTCCTGTTGCTTTCTCTTCAGGTTTGCTTCCCATTCCTATTGTATATAGGTAGGCAAAACAACAATAACAGAGACAAAACAAGAGAAAACTATAAATAAAACTTAGCAAACAATTGAAAAAACATACATAATTCCAGGTCTGGCTGCTGATCTTTATGACCATCTACCACTGGGCCAGGGGATTCCTGGAAACTGCCTCTCTTAACCTGAAGTCTATTTGGGGGGATTCTCAGGGGCTTTCCTTGCTCCGATTGTTGATCTGTTATGTTCCTTTCTTGGTTCACCCCACTTGGGGGGGGAGTCAGAACTGCTGTGTTTCCCCTGTGTTGTCTTCTGTCGTTTGTGTGCTCCAATGAGGGGACATCACATCTCAAGCTGTTGTCAGTCCTACAGTACTCTCTGTGCCTTAGCACATCTGTGTAGGGATGTTGTCCTCATGGCTTGGTGTGACACTATGGGTTCTAGTACCTCACTATCTCTTTTACCCATCTTGGTTTGCTTACTTGTGGGAATGGCGGGTCAGCCCCTCTCCCCAGCCTGTAGGTTTAATGTGGTCCTCTGTAGCACATACTTCGAGGGTGGGGGTTAGTTTGGCTCTGATTGGGGCTGGCCCTGTAGACCTCTCAGTTCATGAGTTGCTCCATGTGGTTACATTGCCTTAATGATTTGGGGAGCCATGGTGGGGTCTGCACTCACATTGCCATTTCTGTGGAAACATAAACAATATCCTCCCCCCTGGGTGTATTAATGCCCTGATCCCCAGTGCCATTGTCTCCGTCTTTTATTTTTTCCCTCTTCTCCACGTCCACTCCCCATCTCCATTTCCCCTTCTTTGTGTTGGGATGACATGTACATCATTGGGTTTGGTCTGTCCCTTTTCCACTTGCCTGTACTTCAAACTACATAGGGTGGGATAAGTGGATTTTCTTCTATACCTACTGGGCTGATTATACTTACCTCAGGGGACTCATGTTGTATTTGTCCTTTTGTGATTGGCTAACTTCGCTTAGCATAATTTCCGCCAACTCCTCCCCTGAGATGCGCTTCATGCAATTAAAGGTGCTTTTAGTGATGCGTACTCCACTTTGTGGATGTGCCAGAGTTTTATATGTATAAGTGTTGTTTTTTGGTTAGATATATCCCTAGATATTTCTATTTGTTTGGGGCTTTTGTGAAAGGTACTGATTTCTTGATCTCTTCTTCCGTGGTCTTGCCCAATGTATATAGCAAACCAATAGACTTCTGTTTGATGATCTTATATCCTGCCACACTTCCATATTCCTCTGCCAGTACTCCTATTGTGTAGCTTTGGGGATTTTCAATGTATAGAATCACGTTTTCTGCAAATAGCTAAAGTTTCACTCTCCCAGATGGATACCTTTAATGTCCTTCTGCTGCCTTTGCTGTTAGCTTGGTCCTCCAATATGACTTTAAATAATTTTTAATGTGACTTAGGTGAGTTTTCATTTCAGATAATCAATTATATATTCAATAAACCAAACTATTAATCAAACCCACCAGTAATCAATCCCCCATCCACCCCACCTCCCCCACCCCCCGAAACTCCATAGACCTCTATCCTCCATTGCATTCAAGTAAATATCTGTCAGAAGTCTGGACTATTGCTCCAATACTTCCTCTCTTACCCACTGCCCCCCACTGATTGGCAACTTCCCAAATCTGTTCTCTTTTGTATGAGAATATTTACCTTGTTTTCTTCCACCTTATATCTGTGTTATAAAGCATTTTCTTTGAGTGTGTGTGATGGCTAATTTCACTCAGCATGATGTTCTCCAGGTCTGTCCATGTCACGAAGTACTTCATGGTTTCGGCGTTGTTTTTCAGAGATGCATAATACTTCACTGTGTTTATATACCGGCATTTCTGTCTCTATTCTTCTATGGATGAACATTTAGGATCTCTCAGCTTCTTTATATTGTGCAGATTCATTGCTATCACCGAGGTCATATTTCCCAATTATGAGCCATCCCTCTTTGCTGCTAACTTCCCCATGTTAATCAATGATTACCATATTATTGATGTCTTCATTGCATGTTTGATCAATTTCAGACTGGAGAGGTTGGTAGAATTCATCACTTTATCACTAGCTTCAGTGGTTGGTGCATAGAGTTGGATAATAATACTTCATTGTAGATGTATTGCAAAGATGTAATATTATCTATTACAGACACCATTGTACTTCAAAATAAGTCTGGAGGTGATATCTATATCTATATAGCTATAGATATAAATAGATATAGATATATTTTAAAACAAGATTGTGGACTTTATTAGGGAAATTAACAGGTGACAACGAGGGTCAGGAATGCTCCGGATACAGTTCTTTTGGTCAAGAGCACCTCTTCGCAGCCATGCCGGGAGGCATGCCTTTCTAGTCCTCAGCTTTTCAACCATATGGCCCCTAGACCTGTGCCCTGCTCGAGCAGGTGTTACAAAGCTCTTTTAATACATTTGATAAATGCCCAAAGGGCATGTCACTCTACTAGTAGCCTCAGCCTGAAGACACTCAGCTCTAGCTCTGTGAATTAGCAAACCTAGTTCCCCTGATTGAGTGCCTGGAGATTCCCTACTCCACAAGTGAGCTTCCCGTCTGAAGGCTTTGCTCCCTCCACTGCCTGGGGATGCCCACTGCAGTGTCTCATCCTCTGGCTCTTGGCTCTGCCTTCTCTGCTGTGTGCCTCTCATCTCACATCTCCCTGGTCAAGAAGGTTTAGCACTCAAGAATCTCAGTGTTCCGAGCACACACTCTTTTCTCTTGATGGCAGTGAGGGCGACCTATTCATGTTTCTTGGCTGGCTCATTTTAAACCCAGTAGGAAGGCAACATTGTTGAATCCCTACTTTAGACTCTCATACACCTTATTGGCATGGCCCCACCCAGTCATTCAGTGGGCATCCCACAGACGGTGACTCGAAGTGCCAGAGTAGTCATTCACTGCACTGCAGGGCAGACACATAGTATAAGAGGAGCTAGTGGGATCTGCCTTCCCTGCCAGGAATGCCCAATGTGGCCACATCCCATTCAATAACGTTCAGTGGTCTCTGAGCTGCCATTCTACTAGCTTCCTCCCTTCTCAATACCACTCCCCTGCCCCTGAATGTCACCAGGTTCATGTCTCAGGACTGCTCCCTTGGTTCAAGGATTTGGCTTCGGTGACCATTGCGAGGTGTTCTTTCCTGGAGGTGTTCTTTTTAAAAAGAGTGTGATGATCTTGAATTTGTTATTCTCAGAGTAAATCATGTAATTTTATGATTCAAAAGGGCCAATGCCAGTCCTTTAAAGCTCACTAAAAACTAGGATATTGATCTTTGGTCATTTAATTTCATTTTTGATTACTTCCAATTTTACTAAATTCATGCTTTGTAATTTCACATTATGACTGCTGGAAATCCGAAGCTGTTTCTTCTCATTTTTCGCTGTGCATCAACAGCTAATGTAGGTCTTCCAAGTGCCACTCTAGTCATGTCGCCAAACAGACTCTATTAGAAAAAGTAGTTCTTCCTCAACTGTATTTTGAATGCTTTCAACCCTGAAAAATGGTTAAAAATGAAAAAAATCTCCCAGCACTATTAGAGACAATGTACCACTGCTATTCATAAGGGTTTCAGCAGTCAATTTTTAAGGACGTATATCATCAGTTTCTTCTTTCTAATGTATTGTGGTCTTGAAGCTCCACAGAAACGTGTTCATCTTGACTGACAATATTAGCATTTCATATGCTGGTGGCATAGCTCCCAGCATCACAAGCACATACAACTTACCGTAAAAAAACAAATTGACATTCAAGTGTTAGATATTAAGCCTACATAGCCATCATTTGATATGGTGTCAGATACCATTAGAGAATACTTCTCTTAGTATAGAAAAAAATCATGCCATTTCTGCAGTGTATATTATACAGAGCTGATTTTATATTCAAGGCCAATATTGTATTCTGAAGGGATGCAAGTATATTGAATATTGGGCAATAATGTTTTAGCATACTCTATGTTCAGCAGAAGCTCTGTGGTGTAATGGTTGTGCATTGGGCTGGGATGCACAAGGTCAGCAGTTCTAAATTGCCAGCCACTCGGTGGGAGAAAAATGATACGCTATATTCCTGTAAATAGTGAAAATCGCAGAAGCTCACAGAAACAATTCTATCTTGTCCTATAGGGTCACTATGAGGCAGCCTCAACTCTGTAGCAGTGGGTCTGTTTTTATAGGTTCTGTACTCTAATGGACATTGCAACAAGTTTTCTTCTTTCTGATTTTGATGGCAGGTTTTCTGTTTTTAAGAACTATCCAACCACCAAATAATAAGCTTAAAAATGAACTGGTATAATTGTGTATCATATAGTGGTTTAAAGTACATGATATAATCAAAGATGAAACTATACTGTGAGACTGTTGGGGAGATTTTGTCGCTATTACTATTTCTTGGTACATGTCATTGTCAAGTGCCGTTGGGTTGGTTCTGCCTCATAGCAAACCTGTGTGCAATAGAACCGAACACTGCCCCATCCTGCACCAGCCTTGCAATTGCACTGTGTTTGACATCATGAGTGGAGCCTTTGTTAGTTTGTATAAGACTAGAGAAACAAATTCATAGACACTCACATGTGTAGAAGAAAGAGCTTTATGCAGGATGATCACAGGCCAGTGAGTAGAAAGTCTTGTGGCTCCAGTGGTGGTATGAGCAT
>NW_022104341.1:42020797-42023257 GCF_000313985.2 Echinops telfairi
AGGGTCATAAGATTACAGAGAATGGTGCAAGTAGTAGAAAGGACACATAATTGAAATTGTTCCTGTTAGGTCCAACCCATAGCAATTGGACACACCAAAGGAAACACTGCCCGGTCCTGCACCACCACCACTGTTACTGTGCTTGAGCCCACCCGTTGATGCCGCCACTCTGTCAATTCATCTATTGGAGGGACATTCTCAATTTTGGACCCCTTAAACAAGCATAATGTCCTTCTCCAGGGACTGGTCTCTCCTGATAGCATGTCCAAAGTCTGTGAGATGAAGTCTCACCATCCTTGCCTCTAAGGAGCATTCTGGGCATATTTCTTCCAAGACCGAATAGTTTTCCTTTTGGCAGTCCATGGTACTTTAAACATTCTTGGGATGTTTAAAGGATCCATCTATCTTTAGTATTCCTTATTTAATGTCTGCATTTTGCATAAATATGATACAATTAAAGATACCACGGATTGGTTCAAGCATATCTTAGTCCTCAAAGTGACCTCCCTGCTTTTCAATTCTCTGAAGAGTTCATGTGCAGATTTCCCCCACAGTATGCATCTTTTGACCTCCTGACTGCTGCTTCCATGAACATTGATTCTGGACCCAAACAAGACAAAAATCCTTTGACAACTTCAATATTTTCTTCATTTATCGTGATATTACCTACTAGTACAGTTGTGAGGACTTTGTTCCTATGTACACTGAGCTGCAATCCACACTGAAGGCTGCAATCCTTGATCTTCATCAGCAAGTGGTCTAAGTCCTCTTCACTTTCAGCAAGCAAGTTTGTATGCTCAGCAAATCACAGGTTGCTAATTAGACTTCTTCCTATCCTCATACTGCATCATATAATGTAGCTTGATCATTTACTTAGTATACAGATTGAATAAATATGGTTAGATGGTAAAGCCCTGATGCACATGTTACCTGATTTTAAACCGAGCAGCATTCCCTTGTTCTGTTCACACAACTGTCTCTTGATCCATGTACAAGTTCCACAGGTGTTTTAGAATACCCATTCTTCTCAAGGCTATCCATTTGTTATGCTCTGCATAGTCAAAGACCTTGACATAGTCAACAAAACACAACTAATCATCTTTCTGGTATTCTCAGCTTTGAGCCAAAATCCATCTCACATTAGCAATGGTATTCCTTGTTTCGTGACTTCTTCTGAATCCACCTACATCTCTGACAGCTCTCTGTGAAAATGTCTTATTACAAACATTCCTAGATGATCTTCAGAAAAAGAAAAAAAATTTTTTTTAAAAACCTTACATCAATGATATATTATATAATGCGTGTGCTCATCAGTTACTGGCTCTGGAATGGGTCCCAGCTCTCATCCCATTCGTTGACCAAGTCCTTGTCTTCCAAACTTCCTGGAATAGAGGAGTGCTTCCTGTGCTTTATCAGACTGTTGAACATTTTCAATCAGTACTCCATGTATTCCTGGAACCTGGCTTTTGATTAATGCTTTCAGTGAAACTTGAACTTCTTCTTTCAGCACCATGCATGGGCTCATGTTCATATGCTACCTTCTGTAAACAAATTCCATTTTTTTTCTGTCCAGTGACTCTGTGTACTCTTTTCAGTCTTTCTACATTGTTCAATATTTTGCACATGGAATCTTCCAGAATTTCAACTCAAGACTTGAATTTTTCCTTCAGTTCTTTCAGTTTGTTTTGATGAGTGTGTTTTTCACTTTTGGTTTCTAAATCTAGTTCTTTTCATATTTTATCATAATATTTAACTTTGGTTTTGTGAGCTGCCCTTTGAAATTTGAAATTCGGAGATGGCTATTCTAGCACCAATTCTACCAATAGGTTACTATTCATTTTTCAAAATTCATTTAACATAGATTTATTGACCTGTCATGAAACAAGTAAGAGATTCTTGCACCCAATACATATTCAGGTTTGTGTGTAGGGAGGACAACTGGACAAGCATCAAGTTATTGTCTCAACTGAACTGAGGTAATGAAAATGATAACACAAATAATAACACATAATAAATAAGTCCACATGGAATATTACTACTATAGTAAAATTAATTAATCTTGCCATTCTCTTAAGAGTAATTGTGATGTAACTTAGGTAACAGAGGTATAAGTGAGGTGTTAGTGTTCAGCATTTTGGAAATGCACATCACATCATGGCATTCAAAGGAAGGGTTTACACTAGCCCTGTCTCCCAGGGAGATCATTGGTACCACAGACAATGTATCATGGAGTAGAGAAAAAAATTTGACTTACTCAGCATATGCTGCTTTGCTAAGAAACTTCAATTCCCCCCACCCCCCCTCAATATTCTCATTTAAGTAAGAATATTTGATCATTAGGGCTACTTTCAGATTCCTAATAATGTGATTTTAAGTAATCCAAAAGCTATCCTCAGGGATCAAGATAATGCTTCAAAGAATGAGAACATTCTATGATTTGTATTAGTTATTTCCTTATTA
>NW_022104341.1:42024086-42035254 GCF_000313985.2 Echinops telfairi
CTGATGCCTTAGATTTTAGCCAGATTGGTATCTTTCATCAGCTTTGTGTTTGTGTGACAGAGAGATAAAGAGATCAATGATTTGTTTTCTTTTGTACCTTTCCAGAAATACTAGGCCTTTCAGTTTTGTTTTAGTTCATTTTGGGGTCAAATCCAGCTCACCAGTTCTAATTCTTAGCTTGCTTTTCGGGAGGCCAGACTCACAGGGCTGCAGTGCCGTGGCCGCTCATCACTTGCATCACCGCTTCCCTCATAAAGGGCCTTCAGATTTTTAGTAAAACAAAATAAAATAACAACATGGAGCTGAACCAATTCCCTTTCTCCCAAATTGCTTGTTCTACATTCACTCCAAAACAAGCGTTCACGTGCTTTAGCTTAAAGAAAGAGCCAAAGCACTTACTGTCCAAACGCCATTTGTCCTGTTTCTGTCAGATCCAGGCTGCCCACACAGTCCTTTCAGGGACCATTGATGGAAGTTACTCTGAAGAGATGGCTCAAGACAATTCAGGATTTTGCGGGGTTTGTTGTTGTTGTTGTTGTTTCTCTTCTCTCATAGGACTTATATTAGACCTTGGTTCTCTTTGGTCCCTGATATTTAAGATTGGGTGGTTGAGGTGAGCTTATGTTTGAGAACTGCTTTCACTTGCTCTTTGCTCTATTTTTATAATTGCTTTCAATATTTATTTCCTTTTTCAAATATGAGAAATTCAAAGGCATTATGAAAACATTTAAAGTATTAATTGAATGAAAACAAAGATATCTAATATATTTCAATAAAAGTAGATATAAGAAATATCTTGATTAAAAATTATTCATTGAATTTCATTTATAATGAAATACAGCTGGTGAATTATTTTATTTTATTTTGAACATAATAACCTCAGGGCAAGGGAAGGAAGATATGTAGCAAAGATTTAGCTTATCATTGAATTTCAGCTCTTAAAATAATAAACAGAAATGTATTCTAGGAATAAAGGACCAGAGTTGTGTGGATCATAAGTCACTATATTGTCCAATGAACAGAAGAAAATGTCCTTTAAAAACATCATTCCTTATTTCAAACAAGCTGTAGTATTACATCTTCACTCTAACACAAAGGCAAAGCTTGTGTAGGCTATGGTCATCAATCAAAGTCCCTGTTAAAAAGCTCTTTCTCTTTTAACCACGGTAGAAATTCTTATTTAGGGGATTCGGTTCACTGAGCCAGATCAATCCATACTAATGCAGCTATCATGACCTTTATCTTTATTTTCCTCTTTCAAAAAGTCAATATAAACATAAATAAAAGAGAAAGCAATTCCCATAAACCTAACTGTCTTTCTAGTTTGAGTTCTTGTCATTGTTGATTTTATACTGTGTGTGTGTGTGTGTGTGTGTGTGTGTGTGTGTGTTGGTCGTACAGGTTTGACAGGACTTTGAAAAGCTTTACATTGCTATCTCCCTTTAGTGACTGGATCTATGATGCGCTACCCAGAGTCTTCTTTCAGAAGTGAAGCACTCTGTTCATGGCTGCTCCTAGTCCTCGTGGCCAACTCTTCTCAGCTGAGTCCAGATCCCAAGAAGTGACCACAACCATGTTGCCCAAAGCCTTCTGGGGCAGCAGCACACGCCTCATCAATAATCATGTGGATGTAGACAAGACAGAGCCCTTGCCTGAAGTAAGATATTTCCTCAAAGGCTAAGGACAACTTGATAACCAAGGACCTTTTAAGTCTGAATTAGAGTTCCACTACTACTTCTGCAGAATTCTACTCGTTTCATCTCACCTAAAGACGCTGCAAATGAGGCAATCAGTACTGTGTTAACGGAAGAAATGACACAGTAGAAGAGGTATGAAGAGGTAATTTTAACAGCAGAATAGGAAATTGGGAATGTTTTCCCTGAAAAGAAACCAGCATTTCTCTTTCTAGGCCATAGAATTCTTATTGCGGTTTTAGCTTATTGCTTAATAATTGGGATTAGATTTAGGAGCATGAAGGAACTTGAGGAAATAGTAAAAATACAATATAGGTATTTGGAGCGATCTTTTGTAGAATTCATTAACTTCTGAGTAAAGATTAAATATTATTTCTTATATCATTTGATTTTATAGTACAAAAAACCCCACAAAAGCAAGCTCACTGTCATCAAGTCAAATATGACCCATGCCACCCTGTAGGACAGACTAAAGCTGCCTCTACATTTCTGAAAATGCAACTATCAGTAGAAAAACTGATAATTATCCTGATGATCTACTGGTGGCTTTAAACTGCTGACCTTGATGTAAGCAGCCAAATAGGTAACACACTAAGCCCCATCATCTGTCATCTAATAAAGTATAAATTCAATATCTGTGGTCTGCTTATAACCTGTCTAGAATTCTAATACCCTTCGTCTATGCACATTTACATTTTCTGTTATTTTGACTGGTATACTACATTTTTTCCTCTACAAACACTCTCAGTAACATCACCGGATTAATCCAAACTACAAACAGAGCACTGCACTGTGCTAGTTGGGTTTTATGGTAATCTGACTAGGGCAGGAGGCTCAGGGATTTCAATATTAAAGCCATAGTATTCCACCATAATGTGACCTGAATGTGATCTGTGGACTGTTTTCAACCATTTATAAGATTAGTGTAGAACGTAGCACCCTTACTCAGATTACAGCCTTGATGCAATTTAAAAAAAAATGTCCCTGGGGATGTGGCCTACTTTTTATATATGTAAGAGCTGAGGAAAAGCTTGCTTGTTTTTTGCTAAGTCTGGATTCTGTGTCTGGATCATTGATCTCCAGGTTTTCAGGCTTGGTATATTGTTGCCCAATCCTGGCATACATTTTCCTCTACAGACTGGTCTGTGGTGTTCCTCTTTATCTTGAGTCCATTAGCTCCCAAAGCTATGCAAGTCAGGAAAGCCTCCAGTTTAACTCACTCATAAACTTGGAACATGTCTAGTCATGGAATAGATTTGCCCATTTTGCAATTGTGTGAGACATTTTGAAATAAATCAGTCTCTCTCTCTCTCTCTGTTATTGAGTGGCTGATTATACAATGGCGGGTTCTCTAGAGAAGCAAAGTCAGTTATAATATAATATAATGTCATGTAATGCAATGCAGTGTAATATAAATGCAATGCAATGCAATACAATACAATACTATACTATACATAACCGGTTTTATTATAGATAGTTGTAAACATAACTGACTACATATCACAGGTTTTGCTTCTAGAGAACCCAACTTGTTCCAATCACCCAGTCAATAAGCATGTGTGATGGTTTAAACTCATGTGTGATGGTTTAAACTCATCCACAGGTAACTAAGAAGAGAGTACCTGGGATCTGCTCCCAAAAGATTACGTATTCGACTCGGTGGGCTCGAGAAAGAAATCCAAAGATGCTCACATTATGTATACGAAAGAGCTTAATATTAGAGAGGAATTGTGTAATAAGAAAACAGTCATGCCCAATCCAGATCAAGTCCCTAAGTCCATGTTAGTCCATATGTCCTATACTAGGCTATAAATTCCTCTTTAAACTCACAGAACATGTGCAATGATGCAGAATGCAGAAAGATCATAGGCCAGTGGGTGAAAAGTGATGTGGATCCCACGATGGTGGAAGCATCTCCCGGGCTCTGGCTGCCATCCGTGTGACTCCATGTGGCTTGTCAATAGGAAGGTGAAGCAGAGAGAGTGTGGCCCACCTCCAGAGAGAAAGAGAGGAAGTTCCCAGAATCCTCATGAGAAAGCTATACCTATAGGGAACAAGAGATATCACTGATGTCAGATGGATCTTGACTAAAAACAGAGACTACCAGAAGGATGTTTACTTGTATTTCACTAACAACACAAAGATAGTTGACTATGTGGATCATAGAAAATTATGGATACTATTTTTAAGAGTGAGCATTTTTGAACAATTATTTGTGCTCATGGTTAACCAGTACATAGGTCAAGAGACAAAGTTACTAAGAGAATAAGATTATTCTACCTGGTTAAATATCAGGAAGGCTGTGCTTCAGGGGTATAGCCTACGGTAACTAGCATGGGATGGCAACTCTGACTGCCTCTGGCTTCTCTATTGCTAAGAGGAGGGAGACAGACATGTTTCCACAGTCCATTCTTCTTTACTTACTCTGACAAAAGCGTTCCCTACCAGGCCATTCATCAGCTATGCTGGGTTCAATAATTTGTTGCATTGTCCATATAGAACTCACAGACACTATTAACAGTTATGGGGATATAATAGGGAAGTTAACAGGTTGCCACAAGTCAGGATCGGTAAGCAGTAAAAATATAGTCATTGGATCACAGAAACACATCTTCTCAGCCATCAGCCATGTCTCTCTCTAGTCTGCAGCCTCTCTGCCATGTGACCCATTTGCTTCTGCCGCTGTGGGCCAGAAAGTCATCCTACCTGTAGCTTTGCTTCCAAGTTCCATAGTTCGGTCCAGATGAGGAGATGGTACCCCATAGTCTTGGCGCTGCACCTCTGTGAGTGTTTGTGCCACAGTCTCTTGTACCTCTGCCACTTCAGTTAAGGATCTAGAATGTGCATTTATAATGGTTCTGGATTTTCTCTCTGTGTCAGAGGGATATCTTTGAAGGAGGCCTGGCTTTTACCTTTAAGCACACCATATCCTCAAAGAAACAAATGATGGTTAAGTCACACCCTCTAGTACAAAGTAGAATCTATAAATACATCCAGTGGTGGGATTCAGCTGGTTCTTGCCATTTCTGAAGAACATTGTCAGAGATAGTGCCACAGGAGGGAACCTGTGGGTCAAAGGGCACTTGAACTATAACTGAAGAGTGGAGCTGGTTATGGTAATGTAAGTCAGGCAGGAATGAAGCCTTTGGATTATTTATATGCTGATAGGGCACAACTCAATGTAGGAACAAAACAGCTGCTAAAATCTGCTAATGATCAGAACTTGTAATGTGTGAACTATGAATCTACAAAATTGAAAGTCAACAAAATGAAATGGAAAACAAAAAGATCAAAATCTTAGGCATCAGTCAACTGAGATAGACAGATATTGGTCATTTGAATAAGAAAATTATATTGTTTACTATGCTGGTAATGACACAATCAACAGGAATGGCATGACATTCATTGTCAAAAAGTACATTGCAAAATCAAAATTATATTGCTATCTGTGATAGGACTGGATTTCCAGCATCAAGGAAATTCAATCAATATAACTATTCTTCAACTATTTATGAAAAAACCACAAAAGCTAACCATAAAGAAATTGAAGAACATCTTCAGTTGGAAATTGATCCAACTTGTGATCAAAGACCAACAAATTGTTCATAGCAAGTAGTTTTTTTAGCAACACAGGAATACACTTAAATAAAATTGACCATATGTATGGGAAGAGGCAAAAGATAAACTCAACATCAGCAGCTACACCCAGGCCAAGGGACGATTATCAAACAGACCATCAACCGATCACCTGGAAATTCAGGTTAAAGTCAAAGAAATGAAAAGATGTTCACAAGAACAAAATATGACTGTGAGTGGATGCCACCTGAATTCCAAAAACAACTGAAGAAGAGATGTGAAGCATTGCAGACTGATGAGAAAGAAGTTGATGTAGGTGTAGGTGGCCATCAAGAACATCAGTCATGCAGAAAGCAAAAGGTCCTCAAAAAGACAGGGAAGGAAGAAAAGATCAAAGAAGATGTCGAAGGTGACTCTGAAACTTGCCCTTAATCATAGCTTAGCTAAAATTAAGAAAGGGAGAAAATGAGGAAGCCGAGAGCTGAACAGATCATTTCAAAGTTCAGCTCTAGAGACAACACCTAATATCATGAAATCATCTAAGGCCTAAAGTTAGAAAACCAAAAGGAAAGACACGCCTAGCATGCCTGCTAGAAAAAACCAAGCTTCAAATGGAAGCATTGAGAGATTCTACGATTAAAATATTGAATGATACAGGAAGTATCAAAATATGGAAAGAATACACAGAGTCATCATACAAGAAAGAACTAACCAATATTCATTATACTATTTCAGGAGATGACATATGAGCAAGACACCGTGGTGCTAAAGGACGAAATTCAAACTGCACTGAAGACATTACCAAACAATAAGACGTCCTGAAAGGATGGATGAAACATCATTGGCAATATTTTGACAAGCTGATGAAGCAGAGGGACACCAAAAAGCACTTACTCATCTATGGCGGGACATTTGGAAGACAGTTACCTGGCCAACTAATTGGAAGATATCCATTTTTGTACCCATTTCAAATAATTGTGACCGAACAGAATGTTCAAATGATAGAATACCACCGATGTCACATGAAAGTAAAGTTTTGCAGAAGATCATCCCACAGTGTGTGCAGCAGTTCACTCAGGAAGCTGCCAGAGGTACAGGCTGGAACGCTGAAGACGTGGAAGACCAATAACATTGTTGATGTCAGATGGATCTTGACTGAAAACAGAGAATAGCAAAAGTATGTTTACTTGTGTTTTGTTGACTATGCCAAGGCATTTGACTGTTCCTTGGATTGCCAAATGTATCATGGACAGCCACAAAGAGACACAAGTCTGTCAGGGAGACGCATAGCTTGAATGTTCCTTGGAGGCCAGATGATATAACTTTTCTCAGGTATGTTTGACATGTTTCTCAGGTATGCCAGCCTGGAGAAGGGCATCACACTTGATAGAATAGAAGGACAGCAAAAAACGAGAAAGGCCCTCAATGAGATTGGCACAGTGGCTCCCGCAATAGGCTCAACTATAGGACCAATTGTGAGGATGGCTTAGGGCCTGACAATGTTTAGTCATGTCACACATAGGGGCGATGCATGAGCACTGAGTGTCACATAAGAAAAGCAAACATCTTTCTGCTATATTCTCTGCACTCAGCCAAGATCCCTCCGACAACAGCAGTTTTATCTCACGTTCCACAATAGTGCTTGTTCCATGCTCTTTTCTGAATCAGCCTTGGATTTCTAGTAGTTTCCTGAAAAGTGCTGCCATGATATTTCTCTCATGAACTTCAGAAAAATTTTACTTGCAAGATGATATCAATGATATTGTTATATACCTTAGCATTTTGTGGGGTTACTTCTCTTTGGAATGGGTAAAAATTGGATCCCTTCAAGACAGTTGCCATAGATGAGTAAGTGATTCTTGTGCTTCGTGAGCTTGTTGAAACATTGCAGTTGCTATTTCATCAATTCCCGGACCCTTGTTTTATGGCTAAAGCTTTCAGCGCAACTTGAACTTCTTCCTTCAGCACCATTGTTCTCATATGCTACCTCTAGAAAGGACTGAATGTCAACTACTTTTTGCGTGTTCCTCCCATCTTCTTCTTTTAATGTTCATTCAATATTTTTCCCATAGAATATTTCAATATTGCAACTCATGGCTTGCGTTTTCTCTTCAGTACTTTCGATTTAAGATATGCTGAACGATTCTTCCTTTTTCATTTTCTGACTCTTGGGCTTCTGCATCACGTCTTCTCACAGAGGTACACAATTTGATTTCTGTGTATTCCATCAGAGAAGATCTCATGAACGGTCCTTATTAAGTTGTTGAGGAAGGGATTTTTCATGATGAAATCCTTGGGGTTGCAAAAATCTGTCAGGCGATCTCTAGTATCATTGCTATCACCAACACCAGGTTTTTAAACTTCGGTTGCCTCCTGTTTGCTTCCCACTTTCACAATTCAGTTGCCAATAATTGTGAAAGCATCTTGATGGCATGTTGATAAATTTTAGATTGGAGAAGTTTATAGAATAATTAATTATTAATTATTTTTTATTTATAGTTTACTAAGGAAGTTTCATACCATTTCGATGGTGGTTATCAACTGTTATAAACTTGCCAGCCATGCATAAGTGTTAAGTCACCCCATAACTTCTCTAGCATTTGTTTTCTGTTTTGCTTTTACATTTCATAAGTGTCTTTTTTGCCAAAGTGAAATGGTAATTTGGATATGCATCATTGTAGTTTTATTTTGCATCTTCAATGGATAATGATTGCAGCCATGTCTCCATGTGTTTGTCACTGGCCTAAATGTCTGTAGTGGTAAAAGATTTGTGAAAGTCCTTTTCCGATTTTTGATTGGTGCATTGGTCATTTTGTTGTCGACTGGCCTTGACCCTTGCTTTGAAAATCATTGCATTATTCAGTTATGAAAGCACAAAGCCATCTGTATGGGAACTTCGAGCTTGAATTTTTTTGTCTTCACTTATTTTCAGAAAAATGATGAATGTTTTCTTCCTTTTTGGTTTTCTAAATCCAGATGTTTACACATTTCATTATAATACTTCACTTTGCTTTCTCCAGCGGTCCTATGAAATTTTCTGTACAGTTTTTTTAAGTTCATCAATTTTATTCCTTTTGCTTTTGCTTATTCAAGAGAAATTTCAGTGTGTTTTTTTCACATAAATTGTCTTAGTATATTTTTCTTTTTTCACATAAGATAAACTTTTATGTCATGCCACAACACTTCTGGTCTTTAGTTATTAATGTTTGTTGCAATTTATATACTCCCGGTTTACAAATTCAGATGGGCTATAGTGAACATTGTAATTTGGTAGTCATATAAATTTACTGTATTTTTCTTAATCTTCAATTTGAACTGACATGTGAATGTATGTAGGTTCATTTGGTTCTCTAGTCAGCCCTTGGCTTTGCTCTGGCTGATGATATTGAGCTTCTTCGTTGTTTCCACAATGGCACTAACTTTGACTCCTTTGGATTCCTTTTATGAGGTCCATTGTATAGGTGCTATTTCATAGTTGGAAAAAAAATATATTTGCAGTGAATAAGTTGCTGGTCTTGCAAATGCCCATCATTATTTCTCACACAGTTTCTATCTCCAGGGCACTCTTTTCCCATTACTAATCAATCACTCTTTCTTGTTTCCAATTTTTAATTCTCAAAGCATCTTGGTTGCATGTATGACCAATTCAATTTGCAGAAGTTGACAAAATCTTCACTTATTTCACCTTTGTCATTAGTATTTGATGTATACATTGGAGTTATTGCTATATTAACTGGTCCTCTATATAGAAGAATGGATATTATCCTATTCTCCCCACAGAGTTGTATTTTAGGATATACCCTGAAAATTGTTTTGAAGATGAATATGATGTAGTATCTCTTTAATTCATCATTTCTTGTATAGTATATAATGTTATTGTCTTATTTGTAATGGTCAATACTAATTCATTTCCACTTATGCCTAGGATATCAATCTTCAAGTCTTCCATTGCATTTTTTGTCAATTTTCAAATTTTCTTTACTCACAATTTTAATGTTCTACATACTGATTAATAATGGATGCATGCAACTGTTTCTTTTCTTTTTGAGTCATATAGGCAATCAACAATCCCTAACGTTGTATTAGATCCATGTAGTAAAGGTCTACTCTACTTGGAAAATGCAACTCTTTCTTGGTCATATTTTGAGTGCCTTCAACCTGAAGGGGTCTTCAAACCATGTCATATAAGACTTTCATTGGCAATTTATGTTTTCCAAATAAATCACCAGATTCTCCTTACTACTCTACATTAGTGTGAAAGCCCTTCTGAAACCTGTCTAGGTCAAAACCTGTTGGTGTTCGAAATACCCTGATGGCACAACTTCTAGTTTCACTGCAACATGCAAGCCAACACAGTACAACACTGTTACAATGAGTGGTGGGTAAAATTAATAGTTTTCAAAAAATAGCCAAATCAATTTCAGAAATGCATTTTTGGACATTTTTTCGTCTTTTAAGTAATTCATGTTCTAAAAATTATTAAGGGTTTAACATATTGAAACAATAATATGTTAAGTGTATTAATTTATATAATTATCCCAGAAGTTGACTATTCTGTATATGTCAAAATATTTAACAATTAATGTTAATTAAAAATGAATCCTCTTAGAATTAATTTAACTACTAATCTATTCATCAAATCATACTGTATGATAATAAAATATATTGCCCTTAATATTTATTTTAAAAATGATAGTAGTATATTTCAAATTGCACATATATGTATTTAATGATAACATATATATCTGTAGAGCTAAATATTCACATATACATATATATTATAAAACTTAATTAAACACAAATTTCTATGAAACATTGTCTTACATCATAAAATATATGAACAGAAAATTTTATCCACTAAAATTTAGTCCATGTACATACACAAGTTAGTATTTCATAAATGACATTTTGCTCACTGAAATTTATAAAACAGGACTGTTATAAAGAAATATATTTTCACTGATAAGAAAAAAAAGAAATATATTTTCCTGTTGATTAAATTAGTATAAGACATTTATAGATATAAAACTCTGAATGTGTGTATATATCTTTTAAAGTTTTAAATTAGAATGTTAAGATTTATTATACTCCTAGATATATACTCCTCATGTATCAATGATTTCACCAGGGATTTCATCTTTACAGAAATAGTAAATATTGACTATCCAATTATTTTGAATATTAACAATACATGTCTGTTAGTACTGTGTGCTAAGGTGAGAGATGAGAATCATATTGCCTATGATGGTTAAAGATCTGTTTTTACCTGGTTTATTTGGAATGTCAGTTACATGATGATTGTGGTAGAATCTATGTCAACTAGACACTCAGTGAAGGAGGATGGAGCCCAGCCGAACAATCACATTGCACCATGGTGACACCTCTTTGAGGACGTAGCCTTTTGTACACGAGAGAGGGAGCAGAGCCCAGCACATTTGCTCCTTCATCTTCTCTGGAATCTGGATACTAAACTTGGTTCGTTGATCTCCAGTTCTGCCACCTGCCAATTCCAAGAGTTACTAGCAGACAGCCAAACAAAGATTCATTTGGTCAGCTATTAATTCATTTACCTCTGCATCCACCAGGCTATAGCCCCCTGCTTACTCACCAGTACAACATATTGATATAACTGGGAATTTATTAATGATGGAGTCATCATTTATTTGTGATCTGATGTGGTCATCCTCCATTTCCACTAAAAAATAATAATAATAGTTCACTACCACTGAATCATTTCTGACTCATAGCAACCCTCCCTATAGGGCAGGAAACAACTGCCCTGGAATATTTCTAAGACTGTAACTTTTTACAGGTATAGAAAGTCTATTCTTTCTCCCACTTCATTTACATAAAATTTTATTAACACAAATCTCTACTTATAAAATAACCTGGTCTTTG
>NW_022104341.1:42035713-42037869 GCF_000313985.2 Echinops telfairi
GAGTGCCAATTATGTGCAATTTATTATAATAAAATAATGATGAGAATTATTTGATCTCTAATAGGTATATATTCTGAAATTCCTAGGCATTGTTCAGTTTTGTTTCCTTTCCTTATATCTAGTGGCTAAAAAGATTTGAAGTAGTAGAAAAATAAGATATTAGCCAGTATTTAAGATTATTTTCAAAGGATTTTAAATTTGGTCTCATGAAATAATAAAAAATGTTTTTACTTTGTATGGCCCTGTGGATCCAAATCAGGACTAGTATATAAAACCATCAAGGAGAGATTTTATTTCTGAAGAAAACACAATTACTCTCAAATGAGAACAATCTCAGAAGATGGTAAATTTCATGTTAAAAGAGCATTCGAAATATTTGTTAAAATATCATAGAACAATATTGGTAAGTAAAACTTTTTGAAATTATGGAAACTTCCAGCAGATGAGTCACTACCAACATGTGGCACTGGTGTATTTGGAATATGAATAGTATGACTGAGTAATTGATTAAAAAAGTAATAATTGGTATAAGCATAGTTCTAACTAGTGGCAATCATATTCAATCAGATGATTATTAATATCTTCAAGCACTAGTCACAGATGACATTGAAGGCTCCATTTCCCCCAGAGAGATTGCCTATAATTAGTCCTTTTGCTCTTCTGAAAACACCCAATATTTATACCTCCATCACACCAACCTACCCATTTTGTTTTTTTAATGAAACAGCTTATTACCTATTATACACATTGCATTTTCTGTGTGACTGGAAAAGAAAAAGAAAATTTTAATAATACTTCTCAAGTTTAATGCTCTCTGAAAGTCACATATTAGACTGTTTCCTGTGGGGTAACCTTAAATAACTTCCCATTGTTGGACCTTCAAAGTAACCATCATGATAATTTAGTGGTTAGTTCATGCGCGCTAGTGAGAGACTTTCTGATGTAAAAGACAGATCGATCCGGCAGAGAAGTCAGACAGTCACTATTAGGAAAGCCCAAATTCAGATTCTCACTTTCAAATATTGTTTTTTATAGGATGAAGGATTGATAATCTGCCTGTATTGTAGAATTATTTTCACAGCAAAAGATTTTAAACAGCATACATTTTGGTCGTTGCTGACATTTTCATATAATGCTTTATTCATGAGTACCTTTAGGGGGACTGGGGAATGAATATATACCTTCACACCATTTTTCTTTGTCTGAATATGCTACTATACAAACTTCTTAATTTGACACAAAATTCCAGTGTAATTGTTCCTTTTTCTCTAACAGAAGCCAGTCTTCTTGCTATATGAATGCACTGGTTTTATTTGCCTTACAATTTAATTTATGGAAAACATACTTTCTCTATACACTTCATATATTTGTCAGCTTTTATTTAATTTATCATGAATATTGCCATGAGTTGAAATCAACACAAAGGAACCTAACAAAAACAACAAAATCATAAGTGGAATTTATTTATCTGGAGCTAATTTACATAATACATAAATTATATATTATACAATTTATGTAAATATTTTATATTATACAGTAAAAGTAATATAATATCTAATAATATATTAGATATATGTCACGTGATATGTATGATATATGCAAACTTCACATTTCCTAGCTTAGTGAACTTAATAAGCTGTATGCATTTGCATACTTAATAAAAAGTCTGCAAATAATTTTAAATAATATAAAACCGTTTTCTCCACAACCAAAAAAATCTTAGTTTTTCTCTTTTTAATGCACATTAAAAATGTACATTACAGCAACTGAACATGTAGTAGACTTCCATAGCTTCATTAAGATGAGCACTTCATAGAAGAGTTCAAACAATTTGATTTGAGTTTTAAAAATATTATAGAAAAATTATAACTTTAAATCATCTTTACCACATAGTAACTTCTTATATGTTGAGATGATTTCCGATAATCTTGGTATTTTCTTCAGATAGCTAGTTTTCCTGTTTTAGCTGCCTTGTGAGAACTTCCAAACACTTCAATCTTCCGAGAGTCTGTTATTCTTGTAGTTGAAGCAAAGTTATTTTTGAATGTAGTTACCTGCCAAAGATATTCCTCATTTTTAAAAGATCATTTTATTGGGACCTTGTCCAACTCTTATCACAATCCATCCATCCATCCATTGTGTCAAGCACATTTGTA
>NW_022104341.1:42038786-42039950 GCF_000313985.2 Echinops telfairi
TATTTAGACCTCTATAAATGCCCTTTGCCTCCTAGTTCTTTCCTCTATTTCCTTTTACTTTCCTCTTGCCCCACTATCATGCTCAGCCTTCATTTGACATTCCTCATTTTAGGTCTTGTTTACAAAAATTTCAAACTATCAACTTTCTGTTCCCAAGTAGACAGCCTTTATAAGGAGTCTTCAGTGTTTACATCTTTAATTTCCTTGGTTTCTTTTTGAACATATGTAAAAAAATAAGCTGTAGGTCTTGAATTTTCAATGGGTACAGCTATGGTAATAACATATTTCTTATTTTCATTTAATTATATGACTGCTCAAGTAATTATGCTGAATACACTGGATTCTTCTGTATTTACTGTTTTGGGACATTAGGTATAAAATTTAGATTAGCACTATGGTTGATAGTCATTTCAAACTCTTCCCAGTTTTCAAAAGAATACTGAAGAATATCTTCTGAATATGAAGTTGTCAAAGTAATAGTTATTGAAATTATATTCTCAAAACAACTTATACATATACCTTGGTTAAATGGACTTCCTAGAATCAGTTTCCTAAATGCTTCTTAAAGTTCTGTCTTAGTTGGGACAACAGTGTTATCTATGGTAATCAGTAAGCAATGCTGGGTACTGCATGCCAAGATGGTGTTGAACTGAGTTCCAGGTTTCACTAATGTCAGTTAAAATAGTCTTTTTCTAAGGAACTGAAAGGTCTTCCTCTCCAGCACAAGGTATCTAACTATATAAAGAAAGAATATTAACTGATTAAGATGAATATATTAATCTCTAAGAAGAGGCACAAATGCAGACATTTCTAATGATCATAATTTTATGGGACCACTATAAGAAGTCATCTCTGTTCTTATTAGTAATGAGTAACAGAAAAAAAACAAATTTTTGCCAGCTCCCTACAAAATTACTAGAATCACCTTGAAGACAAAGATTAAGGAACTATAAATTCATAGAAAAGTTGTTTAAAAGGTAAAATAACGAATGGCTACCAACAAACTCTTTTAAACTTAAGATAATTCTCAGCTTATTAGGCTGTCTTTTGTCACAATCACCTTCTTCTTCTTCTTGAATTATTCTTCATAACAAATATCATTGACCATGAGTTAGTTGGCTTAAAATATGCTATGCACTTACATGATGAATTAAAATTAATTGA
>NW_022104341.1:42041383-42042951 GCF_000313985.2 Echinops telfairi
TCTGGATGGATGATACGAGTGGTTAACAACCTTGGCTGATAAAAGGTGGGGTTTGCAGTCTACCCAGAGACAGCTTTGAAGCGATATTTAACAAACTACTTCAGAAAAATCAGTGAGCCAATGATGTGAAGGCCATATCTGAACTCTTCTGGCATTATAAAGGAGGATTTTCCAACTTCACACCACCCCAAACTGATTTCTATTAGGTAGATATAAGACATGATTCCTCCCTCCAACCTTCTTTATCTTATTCTGACACTAACTTTTCCTCCCACCATACTCTATTTTCCACTGGGTTTGGTAATCTAGTAATAGCCACACAGAACTCACCAACACTGGCCATGAGGTTTATTAGGGGACTTGCCAGGTTAACTTTCGGGTTCAGAACCATGAAGGGAACAGTTCTTTTGTGCACGGAGTTTCTTCTCAGCCTACTAGGAGTCATCATTCTCTTTGGACCTAGACCTCTCAGCCATGCAGTCCCTTGGCGTCTACCCTTGTGGGTCTGTGTTACAGAGCTCCGGGAGCATTGACAACTTCCTCCAGGCACTCTACCCTGCACTCAGCCTCCAGCTCCAAGACATTCGTTTCATCCTTCGTTGAGCCTGGAAGGCTGCCACTCGGTCACATGGTCTCTGCTGTGCTATCCCCTCTTCTCTGTACAGGGATCTGCTAGGTTTGCATAGTCACGCACAATTATTTAGGGTGAGTTATGAAGACTATGGATAGTAGATCCATATCCCAAAATTCAACTTCAACACAGTTAGCCATTAAAAATCCTATGAAGTACAGCTCTTCCCTGAGTCTGAATAACTTTATGACTTTCTCCCCCACAAATTAGATAAGGGAAGAGTTGATTTCTATCAAACACATAAAACAGTAAACATAACGAAGTTCAAAATCTTTTGGGGGTTTCTCTTCTCCATCAAAACAAAATTCTTAAAAAGCACAATAGGATTTCTCCTTTTTGTTACATCTCTTACCCTGTCATTCTTTCAGCTCCGACCAGACTTGTCTTCCTGCTTCTCCTTCGATTCTGTAACCAGTCTCAGACATCATGGACTACTCTTTTGTTCTAGCATTTGCCAAATAGCCATTGACTTCACAAATAAAGTTGGGGTTCACTTGGTTTCTCTTGTTAGAGTTCTATCAAATTTTACTTTCTCTGTAAGGACTTGGAGTCTAGTCTCCTATATCTCCCCGTCTCTATACCTTGAATCTCTATGAGACATTACTGACAATGAGCCTGCTAGAGCTATGCTAATGCAGCCAGAGCTCTTGAGAGCCACGTGGAAACCCCTGCCAGTGCTGACCGGCTTCCGCCACCACTGGTACCACAAGACTCTCTACCTACTGGCCTGTTATCTCCCTGCATTCAGCATCATTGCATGTGTTGCATGAGTCTGAAGAGGAATTTAAAGATTTTTATTTTTATTTTTATGGGACATATAGGCTAATATCGGATTTATGGACTTGATCTGGACTGGGCTGGGATATTTCCTCAATATTCAATTGCTTTTTATATAAACTCTTTCCATAGACACATATGAGTGTCTATGAATTTGTTT
>NW_022104341.1:42043950-42044899 GCF_000313985.2 Echinops telfairi
TAGCAGTGGGCTTAAGAACAATTGTTAGGAATCAGAACTGACTTCAAACTACCTGTCAGCAGCATATATATAGAGAGAATACATGTATATTGGTTTATAGGGAAGATTCATACATATTTGTAGAATCTTTTTAGCTATCTTTGTTTTGTGTACTATCAAGTTGGTTTGACCTCATAGTGATCTTAGATGATATATATGTGTTTTTATGGGTATGTGTATTTATGTAAAAGTGTGTATGTGTGTAGAACAACAATGTGAAACAGATTGCCAGTATAACAGCTGGGCAATATGACACAGTGAAAGAAGTCTAGGACTGAAGATGCACATATGTGGCTTTTAATACTGGTTCTTATGCCTGCTGGCCATGTGACAGATGGGAGATAGGAATGGATACATAGAGCAGATCATGAGAAATGTAAGTATCTAAGAAAAATATGCATGCTATTCAAGAAATGTCAAATTCCCAGACTTGCTACAGCCTTGATTGGATTCAAGGAAATGTTTAATTGAAGCTAGAATTATAAGGGGATATGGAAGACTGGATGAGCCATAGGTTTAACTCTTAATACATTCTTTCCAGTGCTCTGATATTGTTCAATGTATTTGTCAGTATTCCTTTCTTAGGATCTCCTCTGATTGTATGAAATACTGGCAGAAGCAATCTACCAGCAGTTTCATTAGATACATTAACTTCAACTTCCATGGAATTTCAATGATCAACATTTATTTTCTAGAAGAGATCATATAATAAGCATCTTATATTTTATGAGCCATATAGACCCTGTAGTAGCTTGTCAACTTTGACTTTGTGACAGCAGGCATTCATAAATGTGGCTACATTCCAATAGAAACCTTATTGACCAATGTATGTAAACTTAATGTATGCCGCATTATATAAACTGCCAACTACTGATTTTATATAGATGTATATATGTGTGCATATATGTGT
>NW_022104341.1:42047033-42048673 GCF_000313985.2 Echinops telfairi
AAAGAGAGAAATATATAGTTAAAGAACTTCTGAGGAGAAAAGATGTCAAGAACTTGGATGGAGGAGAAGGAGTTTGGGGAAAAAAATAATGATGGAGGCAGGGAAGACACTGGGATGTTTGCAAAATTAAAGACAGCAGAGGTAAATACTGTTACAGTTATAATCCTACAACAATGGTAATCTAAGAAAAATACATATATAATCAGGAAAGCTGAACATATATAGGAGAATGTGAGTAAACCCATAAACATGTATGCTTGACAGAGCATATTTGTACATGGTTATTTACCTCTGCTGCCACTGTATCCATGAATGTAAGGAAGCACAAAGGGGAAACCGTTCTGAAAATGTCTTGCCACCTTGAGAGGATGAGTTGCTGAGCTAGGAGATCAGGACTATTGTCTTGAGAAAATCAACATTAATTGATATAATATAGTCCATAAAGTCTACATTCTACTCTGGTGGGTAGCAACTGGGATCTTAAAAGCTACTGAGATGGGTATGGGGAGTCAACAGCAATGGGTACAAGAAGGGAAAAACTATTCCAAAGGTGACTGTGATGAGGAATGCACATTCCTTTTTAATACGATTGAACTTTTGATTTGGATGGTACGTTAGTTTTATCACAATAAAACTATTTCTTTAGAATAAAAATTTAAAACAGGAAAAAAAAAAGACAGCCAATTTTTCTTTTAAAATAAGAGCAAATAGAGCATTTCATCAGTACACAATTCCCTGAGGAATATTCCTACCTTGCAGGACAGTAGAAGTTTTCGAACTAAGATAGTGAATATCGTGCCACAGTCAGAAATAATATTGGCCTTAAAGCATAAGGCTACAAAGCAAATATCAGGTTGTTTGGTGCAACCAAGTAGTTTCCTATGTCAATAATGATTTGAAGAAAGCAAATAGAATTGCTGAATTTCACTTGTGGTGCATTCTCATGGAAATGAACTTTTTGATTGATGTTACATCCTGTAAACCTCAGGACTTTATCTTTAACAATGTCCGTGCTTCACCTCCTGCCTTTCATGATTCACTGGTGTCTGGATTAATTGAAAATGGTGATCTTGCTGGTTTCTGTATTAATTTAACTGAATTCTACCAGAAAAAAATCCATAAACTATGCAACAAAGATCACTTTTAAAATAAAATTATAATTCAAAAATTTATAATTGAGCAGTGGTGACAGTCATTCTATATCATACTTTTTTACCTTTGAGACAATAACTATTCACCTACATACAACTTTGATCCCAGATGAATCATCTTATTCAGTTAGGATAGCAAAGTAGCCGAGAGGAAAATTAAGTATCCCATTTATTATTTCTATCACATTTTGAAAGGGAGCATCTCTTATGAATAGTAGAGACACATTCTCTACAAATGTATCTTTAGAGTGCCTACCACTACACATGTGTTTTTATTTTTCTTACATTTCACACTCTTAAAGTTTATACATAAAATTGAGGATGAGCTTACATCATAAACAATAACAACATGTTGTCTTGCATTTAGTCCTATGGTAGAAAGTTGTGTTTTAGTTTTTTTTAGCAATAGATAAACCCACATCATAAACAATAACAACATTTTGTTATGCACTTAGTCCTATGGTACAAAGTTGTATTTAAGGTTTTTTT
>NW_022104341.1:42050055-42051455 GCF_000313985.2 Echinops telfairi
GCAGGCATCATCTTGTGCGTGGAGGCACTATGAAACGGGAGCTTACTTAATGTCAGCTAACAGCAACAAAAGTATTAATTTTCTTAGTGTTTGAAAAAGTGCACTCGGGTATATGAAGACACTAGGATAATTGCAATCGGAATAACATAGTTTATAAAGACAATGGTCTAAATCCTACACTGATGAGTAATGACTGTGGTCTGACAACCTCTGAACAGCCATGTGAGGTGCCGCTCCTGGTCTCTCACAGTTTGTTGGAAAGAAGAGTGATGCATATCACAGGACACTTAGAAACAAAATACCCAGTGATCTAATAGACCAGGTAGACCTCAATCTCCAGGCCCTGAGACCTGCAGAACAAATGGTGTTGGCCAATCACTGCTAGCTTCCCTGAAAAGGATCACTTTAGAAGGTTCTTGATAGAGTGGGAAAAATATGGAACAAAATTCAAAATCATGAAAGAGACCAAGTTCAGTGGTCAAACAGAGAATGATATGGATGACAAGATGAGATAAACGACTCAGCCTTCAGGTCTGGACTGAACTTTCTCCATTCTCAGATTAATGGAGACTTTGAGAGCAAAGGAATGAAATTGATCTAAAGATAAGTATATAAAGGGTTGGGAAATAAGGAGGCATGGAAACAGGAAAGAGAAAGCAAGTAGGTAAGTGATGGTACATGGAGAGAATTGTAATAGGTGACAGGAAAATGTGTATGAATTGTTTAATGGAAAGATGATGATCTATTCTATAAACCTTCACCTAATTTGCAATAAAAAGGTTTTTTTTTAATTTAAGCAATCTTTTTAAAAAGCAAGATATGAAATTTGTTTTTAAAATACCACTTCTCTGTAGTTTTAAAAGACTCATTAACAATATTTAGTTCCTCAAATTGTCCCTCTATATTTTTATCTTCAGTCGTGTGCTCTTTTTTTTCCTTCCCACAAATGGTTACATCAAAGCAGACAGAGGTTAAACTCTGCTCTTAAGACGGTGGCATACTAAACATGTATACTTTATCACAATATTCCCTTTGTATGTCATTCTACTGCACATTATCAGTGAGAAAATATGTGTTGTTTATTTATTTTCTCTTTTCAACCATATTATCTTGTTCCAATTTCCTCCACAAGAAATACTTCTTGTTTAAGACATCTAGTTATGTCAAGCCAAGAAATATCATCTATAACAGAAGAGGAATTGTGTCCATTGAAAACAAACTACCCACTTGCAAACTGACAGCTATCCCTGTTTGCTGACTGTCTGAATTTAAATTGACTTATTTGGCACATACTATCCTGAAAGAGTCTCTTTGTGTAGCATGTTCTGCTGTTTCTTGCATATGCATGTCATTAAGTTGTTGGTTTTCAAGTTGATGTGTGTATGTGTGTGTGTGTGTGT
>NW_022104341.1:42052861-42062272 GCF_000313985.2 Echinops telfairi
GAAACGATGTACAAATGCGCTTTACACAATTGATGTGTGTATGGATTGGGATAACAGTTGTATGAGCCCCTAATAAAATGTTCAAAAAATGTAAAAAAAACCCAAAAAAACCCTCATTTGTATAAAAAAAAAAGAAAAAGAAAGTTTACTTAAAGTAAAAAATATATATTTTTCCCTTTTTTACTTCAACTGTATGAACTAGATTTGATGACATTTTTGTCTTTGGTACACTGGCAACATCATGTATTCCATCATTTTAGCTTCCCATAGGGTTAAATCAACTGTGAAAAGCAAGGAAATTATGTCACATTGAATGGTACAATATAAAATGAGGGCTAATAAAACTATATCTAAGAAATAGGATATCTGATTATAGGTGACATTATTATCAGCCATGAGGAATTCTTCAGGCAGTAAGGAAAACACAGACACAGCGCTTTTGGTTTTGTCACCCTATCAAGAATTCCTTTATTAAGGAGCTCAGAAATAATTGTCACCTTAGGGTTCTATAGAATGACATGAATTAGGAGTGAGTAGTCATACACACTGCTATTGGAGAACATCCAAAAGTTCACATGTCTTTTTGCCGGAAAGAAAGCCTAGGGGCAAACTCACATGACTTCTGGCCTTTAGATGCAATTAGAAAACAAACAAAAATTTCTTAAGACTGTAGTTTCATTATTTATTTCTGGTGCATGATCCATTAACAAAATATGATTGGCTACCTAATTCTGAAGCACACAGATCTTTTTTAGTAACTTTTCATCTAAAGTAGTCTCATTAACTACTATCTGTTCAGTATAAATAATCTTTAACATCTTAAGTTTATGACTCAGTTACTAAGTAGAAACAAGGAAATAAGTTGCAAATATGGAAATATGGCAGTGACAATTTATTGCTTCATGGGAATAAATTAAAAGTTAATTTTACAATGTTTGATAACAGGAATTTGTGGGGGGGGGGACCTTATAAACTCATCAATTCAAAGCTTTAAATTATTGAAATTTCTGAGTGGTAAATTGAGTTCATGCTATTTAATGGTGATTTCAATGTTGTGGCAAACATTAGTAAGTACAAATGACTGTTACCAAGAAAGATTCTACACTAAGCCATCATCTTTTTGTTTGTTCCAAGGTTATAAATGAATTTAGGAAGACATTTGTAAATACTCAATAAAATGTGAGCCAGTCTCTTTATACTTCTAATTAACAAGGGGAATCTGTCCTCTAGTTTTCTCATACTGAATATTCGATTAGGTGAGATGAAGTAGACTAAATGTTGAGTTAATCCACTTGTCCATCATTTTTTTTTTTGTACTATGGTAGATTGCATGTTGCTGTGATGTCAGTAGTTTTTCAAACACCAGCAGAAGCACACTGGCAAAAGGTTTTAAGAAAGATACACAGAGGTACTGAAGGCATTGGCCAAAGGGGAAAAAAGGCTCCAGGAATCAGGAGAATATCAAATGAAACATTTCAACAGAAGGATGCAACTCAGGAAGTGCTCACTGATCTAAGGCAGAATTTGAAAGACAGAAACCTAGGCAATTTTAATAATTAAGCAAAATAGAAAAACAAGTTTACACCATTCTGTCTATCCTCTGTCATTACCATCTCAGCATCATTGACATTTTGACACATATTTCTATGATAATAACTTTATATAATAAGTCTCAATCATTCTTTTTTCATACTAAATAAAAGAACACAATGACCTAATTCAATAAATCCAGAGAAAATAAACCTTATTTCTATTTTATTCAAATTTTTGCTATTGTTTTATCTTTACTGTTGATTAAAATAAAAATGAACATTTCAGATATATTTTTCAATCTTACATAAGCAATGGAAAGAGTTCCTGCACTTTTGCATAACAATCTACAAAAACCCAAAGACTTTTTCATGCAAATGATAAAGTAATTGTTAGAACAATTAACTTAAGATGTGTATTATTCTTCCATACTTTTGTAAATGTTTTCTCTTTGTCCATAACTTATTTGTCAAGAAAAATGGATAAGAATCTTATACATGGAATTGCTTTTTGTTTTGTTTTTTGAGTTTACTTACAGTTTCAGCCCAGTAGTGAACTGGGGCTTATACCAAGGGCTTTCATTTATTATTGTACATTTTTGAAGCCAGTATAAGTTTTATATTACTTGCACAAAACAGCAAATGTTCTTAAATATTACATTGTATACAACTCAAATAAATAAAATGTCTAATTATAATTCAGTGATTGCACACAATTGTTCACTTACCTTTTGTTTTTATTTCAATTTGGGGAATTGGCTTGCATAGTAGGTCTTCCTTAACATGTTGATTATTAAAAGATTAATGTATATTGTTTAATAATATTTTTTCTACAAAATATTAAAGTCATAACTAACATTCCTGACTTTGAAAGGTATCCTTGTCAACATAATTATAGATAAATATTTTACATTAAAAATCACACTTTTAAAAGACTGCATAAAGTTATATTCATTTATTCAGAATTCTTTAAGTTTTCTGATGATTGGCCTAACTAAAAATAGTGCAATCTTTATGATGCTCATTTTAAAGTTGACAGATGCCAGCATCTGTATATTAAAATGTAAAATAATTTATAACACAAAGGAAAAGAACAGACTCTCCTGCAGAGAGTAAGTAACTTTAACATCAGGACGAGCTTGTCTTGTCTGAGCTCGGAACAATAGATCCTTCCAATCTAGCATGACATTCTGATGACAGGCTTTATCTTCCATTGTCAGTTAAAATATGGGGAAGAAGTTTCCTTGAATTTTCCCCAAAGTACGAGACATACTGCAATTCCCAGTTGTGCACTTGCTTGCAAGGCATATCTGGAATCTGCCAGAATACTGAACTATTTAGTTATACACCAGTGACTGGAGAATTTCACAAATGTGGACTCACCCACGGTGTTTTTTGAACCAAATCCACAAAACTATTATCTAACATTAGGACACGGAGGCTTTCCCATCTCTAAATAAAGAATGATTGTGAATAGTTAGCATGTAATTTTCATTTTATTTTGTCTGGTATTTAAGAACATAATTTAAAAGTTTGTGACTGCAATGGACTTATTGATTATGTTTTGAATGACAGCTAGTACAATTATCAGACTCTGAATACACATGCACATTTTATGTTTTATGCTTTGCTTTACCAATACATGAAGAATATCCAACTTCCAGTATTATAATTGTTGCCATCACAGACATTTAAATATTTTAAAAGGCTTCTTAAAAATAAAATATATTTAAGTGAAGTCAATATTTTCTTATTATTTATATTTACTAATGCTTTTTTGAAAATATATTATATGATACTAATCAAGTTAGGAAATACATTTTATCATGGTTTAGATGAAAAATAAAATGAACAAAGAAATACACTTTTAAGGAAGGAGAAGTTTACATAATGAAAAATGTTCATAAATGAACACTAAAGAATAGGCAATATTCCTGGATTATTAGAAGTTAAAATGCATTCATTTAACAACTACATATTTTTATCAGGAATGGATATAGAAAATAATCTAAGATAAAACAGTGGATGTGATTTGATTGATTATTTTTGTTACTATTTATAAGTTAATTGAAATTAATAAATATGGATTGTATCAGATTAACCATTTCAAATAATAAACGCTTACATCCTTGATTTTTCTCTTTTCAAAAACAAGAAAAATAATCAGCAATTAAAAATACAGTTAAATCAAAAACAGGTAAAGGATATGTACAGAAACTTCACTAAGGAGGACATGCAGGCCACTAACAAAATCATGATCATTAGCAATTAGAAAGATGCAAATTAATATTATAATGGGATACCATTTAACCCCAGGAAAAAACGGTGCTGATAGAAACAAATATGTAAAATCAATTTAAAAATAGCAATAAACCACTTGGAAATGCTTATGCTGGCAAATTTGTATAGAAAGTAGAACTCTTATTCACTGTTGACAGGGCTGCAAAATGGCACAACCCCTTTGGAAACCAGAATGGGCCTTCTTTTAAAATCTAGAAATAGAAATACCTTATGACACGGCAATCCCAGTCCTAGGTATACATGCTAGTTAGGTTTAATATCAACTTGAGTTGGCCAACATTCTCCCATGATAGTATCTAACATAGCGTGGTCAGCTCCGTGATGGGGCTCGTCTGTGAAGCTGTTAAGGCAGTCAATCTCGTCACAGTCTTGATACAATTGAGAGAGGTTTCATTCAGGATGTGGGCTACTCTTAGTATACATTGATAATGTGTAGGAGCAAGCTCACTTCTATTACTGGATTTGGATCCGGCATTTGGCTCATCAGTTCCTATGATATCACCTACAGATTAAAGGAAGCGGAAATCAACTGCTGAACTTCCATTCACTTAATCAATCTAGTATTCACTCAGCTTGATAGCCTGCTGTCTTCATCTTTCTGACCATCTTTTATCTCCTGCAGCTACAGGAGTCAGGAGAAGCCTTTATTATATCTGACTTGAACCAGACTGAATTTCTACCCACTTCTACAACTGTCCAGTCATTTCTTGATATAAATCTATGTGTGCGCGCACACACACATGTCACTGATTTTTTTGCTTCTCTAGAGAACACAATCTAACCCAGTGTATATGATAGAGATATGAGAAAAACCATGAATAAATATGAATAGCAAAGCCATGAATAAACATATACACATCTTTGTTCGTTCCAGCAGGAAAACATGCTAGGTGTCATCAATAAACAGACAATGACTGAATGGAAATGCATGGTAAAAGTAAAATGTAGTACATAAAGATGGGGTTTCAAAAAGTTCATAGACAAAGGTAATTAAAATATAATGGAACTTTTGAACAAACTTTTGGGGTCCCCTTGTACCTTAAATGGGATAATGCACAATAGTTTAGAATAATAATGAATTTGTGAGCATCTTATCACATAAATGAATCTGAAGAGCATCATGCTAAGTAAAATAAATCAATATTAAAGGAAAATAATTTATCACATTTATAAAAAGTCAAGAGTAGATGTGCACACAGAAAGCAACATGATTTAATGGTTACTAGAAATAAGAGGCAGAAGGAGGGGAAATCACTTACTAGATCATAGACACATGTCCATTCTGGTCCTAAAAACAGCAACACAAAATAGGAGGAAAGTCATAGAATTTGATCAAAGTAAGTGACGAATACGGAGAAGTATGTGACTATTTTAAATAGCCCTAATGGCACAGTAGGTATGTGTTGGGCTGCTAACCGCAAGGTCAGCAGTTCAAAACCACCAGCTGCTCCTTGGGAGAAAGACAAGGCTTTCTACTCCTATAAATAAATACAGGGACAGAGTTCCTGTAAAGTCTCAGTAACTAACAGGGAGCAGTCTTACCCTCTCCTGTGGATCACCATGAGCCAGAATTGAGATGAGGGCAGTGAGTATGATAAAGGCTGTCACCTACACAAAGTTATAACCATGCAAGCAACATACATGTGGTGTCTACACAGGTAAGGTATGTATTAAAACATTATTTCTTTTAAATTGTTTAGCACAAATCTACTCACAATTAGGTGAAAATAAAAGTTACCCCAAATTTTCAAAATCAGGTCTATTCGGACTCACAGAATAAAAAACTGCCCAGTTCGACACCACAAATGTTCCTTTGTTTAAGTCCATGGTCAACAGCCACTGGGTCAAGAGATCTTGTTGAGGGCCTTCCTATTTTTCACTGCCCTTCTACCTTACTAAACATGATGCTCTTCGCTCAGGAATATCTTGACAACATGTCTACACTTTGTCAAATGAAGTCTCACCATCTCAGCCTGTAAAGGGCTCTCTGGCCTTACTTCTTCCAAGACACACTTGTTTGTCCAGTTGGAAGTCTTTGGTATTTTCAGTATTCTCCTCCAGCAATACAATCCAAATACATCGATTCTTCTTAGGCCCTTCGTATTCAAAGCCCAACATTTACATGCATAGGAGGCAAATGAAAATACCATGGCATGGGCATGAGGACCTTAGTCCTCAAAGCATCATTTTTCCTTTTCAACTTGTAAACAGGTCTTGTGCAGCAGATCTACCCAATGCACTACGCCATTTTTCTCTTCACTGTTGCTTCATAAGTACTGCACATGGATCCAAGCAAGATACATTTCTTGATGATTTTTTTCCCTCAATTAATCATGATGCTATCCATAGGTCTAAATGTGAGAATTTCGGTTGTCTTTATATTGAATTTTATTCCACCCTGAAGGTTGCAATACTAACTCTACACAAGCAAGTGCTTCAAGTCCTCCCCACTTACAGCCAGCAAGGTTGTGTCATCCACAACACACGAGTTGTTAATAAGCCTTCCTCCAATCCAGATGCAGATTCTCTGAAGATTTGCTCAGCATAGAGATGGACTAAGTATGGTGAGAGGATAAGATCTTTAAGCATATCTTTGTTGATTTTAAACCATGCAGTATTCCCTTGTGCTGGTCACACAACTGCCTCTTGATCCAAGTGCAAGTTCTGAAATGGCTCAACTGTATACCCGGTAGAATGACAAAACTGTCCAATTCTGTCTATTAGTGTTTCTCACACCGTATTTGCATGACTCCACACAATCATTACCCTTGGTGGTGTAGTGGATTATATATTCTGTTGCTAACTGTGAGATTAGCTGTTCAAAACCATCAGCAGCTCCACCAGAGAAACATGAGGATTTCTACTCTCATAAAGATTTAAAATCTTGGTTCTGCATGAACATAATTGAAAATTATAAAGTCCTCATTCTTTGAAATGTCAAATGAGAAAAAAAAGATTTAAAGTCTCAGAAACCCATAGAGGCAGTTCTACCCTGATGACTACGAATCATAATTGATGTTCTGACAGTTGAGTTTTATCCAATCACTTGGTTGGAGTGATAAAGATATATTTAAAAGAGCCATGCCAAGTAATTTCATTTCCCTACATACCTCAATTCCATTTCTTTAATGGAATAGAAAATTGTCTCTAAAATAGAACTGTAACCATAGATGTATTGTTGTTAAATGTTATTTGGTCAGTTTCGATGATCAGTTCCCTATGAACAACAGAATGAAATACTGCTCGTCACAATGATTGCTATGTCAAGCTCATTGTCGCAGCCCCTGTGTCAATCCATCTTGTGAAGTATCTTCAACTTTCTTACTGCCCTTATTCTTTACCAAGCATAATTTCCTTTTTCAGGGACAAGTCTTTCCTTATAAAATGTCCAAAGTACTTGAGACAAACTGTAGCCGTCCTTGCATCTAAGGATCATTCTGGCAATATTTCTTACAAGACAGATATTTGTTCTTTTGGCAGTCCGTGGTACTTTCAATATACTTTATCAGCACCATAATCCAAATGCATCAATTTTTCTCCAGTCATCCTTTTCGATGATCAGCATTCACATGCATATGACACAATTGAAAATACAATGATTTAAGTCAAATGCATCTTAGTCCTCAATGTAACATCTTGGTTTTTCAACATTTTAAAGTGTTCTTGTGCAGCATATTACTCAATGCGATGTGTCTTTTGATCTCTTCATTGCTGCTTCTATGAGCATTGATTGTGGATCCATGCAAGATAAAATCCTTGACAACTTCAATCTTTACTCCATTCATCATGATGTTACCTATGGGCCCAGTTTTCATCATTTTTGTTTTCTTTATATTAATTTTCATGAGCCCTGGTGGCACAGTGGTTAGGTGTTGAGCCGTGATGCACATGGTCTGCAGTTCTGCAAGTTAAAGACTGGACTTCCTTTCTATTCCTGTAAAGTTACAGTCTTGGAAACCCACGGGAGTAATATGAGTCAGCATTGACTTGATGGCAGTGATTTCTTTGTTTGTTTTGGTTTTATATTAATTTATCATTCATTTTGAAGGCTGTAATCCGAAGGGGCCATCTGTTCTGGATTCCCTGCATGTCTAGTTTCTATCTATACCTTCTCTGGTCTAGCCAAATTTGTAAGGTAGAATTGGGATCATGATAATGGGGAGGAGGAAGCAATTAAGAACTAGAGGAAAGTTATATGATTCATTGTTGCTACACTGCACCTTGACTGGCTCATCTCCTCCCCACAACCCTTCACTAAGGGGGTGTCCAGTTGCCTACAGATGGGCTTTGAGTCTCCACTCGGCACTCACCCTCATTTACAGTGATATGATGTCTTGTTCTTTGATGCTTGATAATTGATCCCTTCGACACCCTGTGGTCACAGAGGCTGGTATACTTCTTCCATGTGGGCTTTGTTGCTTCTGAGCTAGATGGCCGCTTGTTTATCTTCAAGCCTTTAAGACCCAGATGCTCTATCTTTTGATAGCTGAGCACCATTAGCTTTCTTCACCAAATTTGCTTTTGAACACGCTTGTCTTCAGTGATTATATTGGGAAGGTGGGCACCCACTGATATGACTTCTTGTTCTTTGATGTCTGATACCTGGTCCCTTCTACACCTTGTGGTCACACAGGCTGGTGTGCTTCTTCCATGTGGGTTTTGATGCTTCTCAGCTAGATGGCCGCTTGTTTATCTTCAAGCCTTTAAGACCCCAGATGCTATATCTTTTGATAGCCGGGCACCATCAGCTTTCTTCACCACATTTGCTTATGCACACATACATCTTCAGCGATCGTGTAGGGAAGGTGTGCATCCTGGAATGCCAATTTATTAAAACAACGTGTTCTTGCATTGAGTAAGTACTTGAGTGGAGGTCCAATGTCCATCTGCTGCCTTAATACTAAACCTATAAATATATGTATGTAGATCTATTTTCCCACCATCCTATATATGTATATTTACATAGGTACATGCATGGATTTAGACCTCTATAAATACCCTTTGTCACCTAGTTCTTTCCTCTATTTCCTTTTATTTTCCTCTTGTCCTACTATCATGCTCAGCTTTCATTTGGGTTTCAGTAATTTTACTCAGTTACATTGCCCTTGCTTAATCCCTACCAGGTCTCTCACACTCTCCTTGCCATTAATTTTGGATCACTTGTTGCTCCCCGACCCCTGGGTTGGTCAACACCACCTCCTTAACTCCACCTTCCCCATTCCCATGCCCTCCTGGAGCCACTGGTCCCATTGTTTTATCCTCAAGACTGTTCATCCAGCCT
Organism: Echinops telfairi; assembly: GCF_000313985.2. Taxonomy (NCBI): domain Eukaryota; kingdom Metazoa; phylum Chordata; class Mammalia; order Afrosoricida; family Tenrecidae; genus Echinops; species Echinops telfairi. The sequence continues at coordinate 42,061,973 of NW_022104341.1, forward strand.
ATGTTATTTAGATAGCTCTGTAGAGATAATAATATGCACAAAAAAACAAGGCATAGCAAGACAGGCGATGAGTGAGAACACAGCAATGACAACCAACAAGAAAACCAATGACCCACACATGAATAAATTAATTAAAAGAAAAAAATTTAAAAAGAAAGAAGACCTGTAAATAGATTAAGGTCTGGTTTTTGAACTATAGACGTGTCCTCCAGTCAGGTCCGATGAGGTGCCACGCTCTGGCCCCAGAGTCTATAACAAGGTCATTTTTTTTTTTTTTGAATCTGTATTCCTTTATTATAC
>NW_022104341.1:42063896-42077575 GCF_000313985.2 Echinops telfairi
TCAATTAGTATTTGTGGAATGACTTAAGGTAGTTTGTAAAAGATATTTATATTTATGTCCAGTAAAATTTTTAATAAAAATATGTTGCCATTTTAATGTGAGAAAATGTACTGTTTCTCTTAAATACACCTTCATAAAATACATACAGAAATCACCTTAAATATTGAAACTAGATTTTCAACTGCAACTAAATCAAGCATATGTTGATTGGATCTTGAATATACGAGCAGTCTAGCTTTATCTAGCAAGCTGACAACATTCTATCCTGAGGATAATATATATATTGTTAAATGCCAAGAGCAAATCTAACCATAACACTTGCAATGCAGAAAATTTGAACTATGTTCCCAAGCTATTTTTTGCAATGTACTTAGGGAAAAAATGACTTGGTGTAGAACCACATTATATGACCATTCTTCTGTAACTAATTTCATTGCATTATTCTTTAATTGTTTCCCCCTTTCCTCTCAAACATTGGTTGTAGTGTCTACATTACATTTTAACAGGTATTTTATATGCTATATATAAACATATGACTGCAATTGAGCAATGATACATTTTATAGCTTTATTTTGATTCTAAAAGAATGGTTTCACAGACTGAATAAAGATTCTTTTATTTTGTTAATCTTAAGTTCATAAATTTAGAGTATTTTCTAACATGTTTATGTATTTTAATACATATGTTAATGGATAGTGGTTTAATATGTACACAGCCAATATACTCTACCTAAATTAATAGCATTATCATGATCAAAATACAATTAACCTGCCTAGTTTCAGGGTTCTTAACCAACCAAATAGAGAGAAATTCCATCAGCTCATTTTCTTTTCCTTTTTTTAATCTTTTGCCAAATTGTGAAACATCTGAATGAAATAGCCACAGAAAGCTTTATGCACAGCCTCAAAATGCCAGGCCCTGAAGGCATACTGAACTGGTAGAGGGAGTCCTGGAAGATGGGTCCTCAGGTTGGAGAGCATTTGAAATGTGACTAAGGATGAGCTGCTTTCTCAGAATGGAGTCGACCATGAGTGAGGCAAAGCTTGTGGGAGTGGAACCTACCAAATATTTATTTGCTGATGGTACAAAACTCAAGTTAAAAAGGAACAGCTGCACATCTTTTAATGATAAGCAGTTGGAATGTGTCAAGTATGAATGTCGGAAAATTGGAAGTCATCAGATATTATAAGGAACACATACAGATAAATATCATAGGCATTAGTGAGCTCAATTGGACTGGTGTTGGCCATTTTGACTTAGAAAATCATATGATTTACTAGCCAGGAATGACACAACCAAGTGGAAAGACATAGTATTCATTACCAAAAAGGACATTTCAAATTCAAACTTGAAGGACAGTGCTGTCTGTGATAGGAATATATCTCCACCTTCAAAGAAATCTAATGAATACAACTGTTATTCGAATGTATGCACCACCAACCAAAGCTAGTGATGGAGAAATTGAAGAATGCTACCAATATCTTCTGTTGGAAATTTGTCAAATGTGCAACCAGGATGCATTGATAATTATTGGTGTTTGGAATACAAACATTGAAAACCAAGAGGAAAGTACAGTAGTTTGAAAATATGGTCTTGGTGGCAGAAATAAAGCTGTAGATCTCATGATAAAATTTTGCATGACCAATGATTTGTTCATAGTAGATAACCAGAATGCTCTTTGGGGTCAAGGATAGTAACACTACATACTCCATAATTTGTACACTTTGTCAGGAGAGACCAGTCCCTAGAGACGAGCATCATGCTGGGTAAAGTGGAGGAGCGGGGGAAAAAACGGAAACCTCTAAAGGAGATGGATTGACAAAGTGATTGCAACAATGGGCTCAAACATAGGAGCAGCTGTTCCTATGCAGGACCGGGCAGTGTATGGGGTTGCTGTGGGATGGAATAGATTTGATGGTACCTAACAACAACAGTAGCATTCATATTTCATGCTTTGCTTATTCACTATTAATTAGTTGGAGTTTTTATTTCTAAAAGAATTCTTTAGTGACATATGCTGTTAACTTACTGAGAATGTGTTCCCTTTCAGGTTTTTGCTATGTTCATGGCTAATCGCTTTTAATTTTAAGCACAAAATCATGAGTGGATATGCATGATATCTCCTAGCATTAATTATATATAAATTGTATATGTTGCCATCACCTAACTTTATACTTATTACACTGTATCATGATGATTGTTGTCTCTGGGTGGTACCCACAGTCAAGCACTCACTTACAAGCTCAAAAGCTGGAAGTTCAGGTTCACCCAGAAACACCTTAGAAAACACACCTGACGACCTGCTTCTGAAAGGTCACAGTCTTAAAAACCATATTTAGCAGTTTTATGGTCTAGGTATGGAGTCGCCATTAGTTGGTATTGACTCTTTGGCAACTCACTATAACATTATAACCATTGATTTATTTACTTTTAGCAACTGTAGATATTTGTGGGTTGTGACAGCAAGGATCATGTTCTGGATAGTTTTATGTATCCTGATTATGACAATTATATGTTATTAAATAGTTCTTAAATAATTTTATAAGGCATTACAAATGAGACCAGTTCCTAAGTGTGTCTTAAGTGGAAATTGTAGATAAAAGGAGCCTGTGCATACAGTTCCTATTTAACCTTACATTAGTACAAGAAAGGAGCCCTGCTGGCATAATGGAGTAAGTCCTGAACTGCTAACTGAAAAGTCAGAATTTCAAAACTACCAGCAGCTCCACAGGAAAAAGAGGAGGCTGTCTGCTCTGGTAAAGACTTATAGCTCAGGAAATCCCAAGGAGCAGGTCTACTCTATCCCAAAAAGTCACTATGAGTTTGAATAGACTTAACGGTGGTGGGTCTTGGTTTGGGTTTTAATGCAAGAAGAAGGAATCTTGGTAATACAGTGGTTTAAACAGAGGGCTGCTAACTTAAAGGTTGGTAGTTTGAGCCCACTCCATGGAAACAAGATAGGGCAATCTCCACAAAGATTCACAGCTTCAGAAATGCTACAGGGTAGTTCTATTCTGTCCTATATGGTTACTACAAGGTGGGGTGGGCTTCTCAGAATTGGATTATTTTCGTGCAAGCAATGCAAAGTCTATTCATTGAATCTAAAGTTTGGGGTAGAGAAAAGGAATATGATTGTGATGAATTTGCTGTGAGTAGGGTTGGAAGAAGTTCAGCTCAATTGCTGTTAGAGGCAAGGATGGCGAGACTGTGGCTTACATACATATGTTGGACATGTTTTCAGGAGAGGTCAGTCCCTGGAGAAGGACATTGTGTTTGGCAAGTAGAGGGGCAGTGGAAAAGAGGAAGGCCCCACGGAGATGGGCTGACTCTGTGACTACAATAAGAGACCAGGAAAGATGGTGGGAATGGCACAGGGCCAGGAAGTCTGTTGTTCTGTTGCTCACAGGGCCACTATGGGAGGGAGCTGACTCCCCGGAACCCAACAGTTACAGAGCTGGCTTAATAGTTTCGAAGTGAAGGCAAACTTACATAACATCATAGGACAATACAAGATTGTTCTTCATGGAACATCTGTAACCTGGAGACTGACTGTACATAATACCATTGGAACATTATTCAGAAATTTGATAACTGTGTCCAGAGAATACTTTATTCCTACATTATTTAGCCAAAGAATGCATATACTTATAAGGATCCTGATCACTAGGTTCCAATTTATAATTTTCTTTTCAATTTAAAAGATAAAATATGAAACACTAGCTGGCTCAGATTTATGTTGCATTATGTTCCACTACATCATATTGTTGATTTTCATATTTTACTGCATGAATACTAGCGTTGCTCACTGATATCTTTATGCTTGTGTTTTGCATGTTATCCAGTGACAGGACATCAAAATTAAGATGAGTAATTGTGATTGTGATCCTTCTTCCCGGATGAATTGTTTGATATGTGCCAGCAATCTGACCATTTGGATGCACTTTCGGCGGAATAACATAGCTGCATTATTATACACATTATAATCCCTAACCACCCGTGAGTCATACGTGTAGTCCACGAAATACTGATTTCTCAGAGGCTCGGGTCAGTGGCAATGGTGGCAATAGGGCTCAGTCTCCATGCGCCCAGAGGTGTCCCCTGAGGTCTTCTGACACTCCATGGCAGGAAACAACTCAGCAGCGATATATTAAATGTAAAGTGACCGATGTAATTAAAATATTCGTATATGATACCAATGATAGGTAAAGAAAGCTATTAATGACAGAGAGCTTCATTCTAATTTCAAATGAATTCTTTTCTGGTTGAGCTTGTGTTGTTCTTTCCATTTATCCTTATAAGTCTCTATGGACTAAGCTACTGTGATTGCTTTTCTACACGTTGTTGAATCAGGTTCTAATCATTCCATCTCTTTGTGATACTTATTGAAATATCATTGTGATTATAAATGAGTTTTATGATTCAATTTACTTTATGAAATACATTATATATAGTGAGTTCCCTAGAGTGGACATCTTGCCAAGTTTGCTTTTGTATGTCTATTTCTGTTCGTGTTCTGTCATTTCCGCACGATCTCTTGATGGTCTCTCCATCCACAGAATTGATGCAGTGAATTTCACTTGTGTTTGGGTAATGGGAAGGGAATTTAAATCATTTTCTCTTCGGAAGATGAGTAATTTCCAGAATTATTCCAAGTTGAAAATATATCTCCCGGAGGATAGCAAGATGGATAACACGATGCCTACACACTCATACAAATATATTCAGCATTACAGCAGCTCAGTGGGATAATTTTTAACCATTAAAACTGTGAGTGTTTGCATGTATGTATGCATAAGTACCTTAAGAAATTTTAGTACAAGAGGTAATCTATGTATTATCAAATAATACAATTTAGTAGACAGCAGGAAAATAGTGACTATTCCTATATTCTGATTATACCATGATAAAAAATTAATTTCTATGGCTATGTAGTGTATATCCCAAAGAATATTAATAAAAATGAAAAAACAAAACCCTGACTAAACAAAAACATTTGTGGTGAGTTGCGATGCATAGCTGGTTTGATTTTTAAAAGATAGTTGATAACAACATTGACAACATTGCATATGAATAATTGGTGGACTTATCTTTTTTCCTTTTTAAAATCAATATTCAATTACAACCACACTTGTTATAATTTTTGATGAATATTCACATGGAAACATGAAGAAGAATAAATAAAATAAGCTGGATTGTATATATTTATGTGATGCATCACATTTTGTCCATGTACATTTTAGGGTGTCTTGGGTTGGGGATTTAGCTATGTACTAAAAAATGCATTTTATTTTCATTCTTTCTAGAATAAATAAGTATAGATTAATTTAAAACCAAATTTATGACTAATGTTCTCACCATATGCATAAAAAGCTCTTTGCTGATAATGAAGTTTTCTGAACAATATATTAAGCCTTTTTGCATTGTATAAAACTGTAATGAAGCATCTAAATATATAGTTGGTATAAGCTGGGTTTAGATAAATGTTTTGTATGTTATAATTGCACTAGTTTTATATCATGATTATTAATGCTTTCATAAGCACCCAATTCTTTCTCCCACCTGAACTGAGAAATGGGCAATTTTTCAAAGCCATAAAATTTTAGTGTTGAATTATAACTTTACCCATTATCTTAAAACTGAAATTCTCCTTAGAGTACAATCACTCTTCCTGTGATACAGTTTTTTTCTCCTTTCATTCTTTATTATCATTGACAAGAAAAGGTCTTGACCTGGTGGGGCCTCTCAGTTTTTTTGTACTATCTTATTTGCATATTTTATCCTAATTATGTATTAGTTATACCTTCTGCTCCTTATTCCAGTATCCTTTTTGTCGATATCATAATGGACATACTATATCTGTATCTGTATAAATATATGTCATTTCACCAAGTGGATTTTGGCCTTGTTTACCATCATTCAGTAGACTGAAAATGCTGTTTTGATCATTTGTGCGGTGAAGGTATAAACCATAGTCAAAAAATCATGGCTCAAGTTTGGTAGTATCTCAGAAATTAAAAATAAACTATTGAACCTTCTTTCTAGGGTAGTTTGAGGCTAGACCTGTGTGTGGTGGAACTTCAAAGTACCTCATGCTGCAAATGGTCAGGGGGGTTCCAGCAGGCTGTGCACCAGGTTTCTATAGCACCCAACAGGCTGATCCCACAGAGAACAGGAACTACTACCCTTATGCCTAGATCCCTCAGGGCCACCCCCAGACGAAAGTGGGTCATTAATGGCATGGGCACACACTGACTTGGCCCCGCAGGGTTCCTAGGAGACTAGTGAGATGAATCTTATGAGTGAAGAATGCAGGTGCCTCCACGCCGGTGGAAGATTAGAAGGGCCCCTCTGTGGTATAGGGCCAGCCCGATGGCAGGGCAGAATCTACGTGGCCTTTCAGCAATGGCAATGGGTATAAAGACCAACGCACTTTCTGAACCAAGTAGTTGTGCTATTGAGGCTGTTTCCCAGTTAAAATATATACATATATTTCATCTTTCATTAGGTAATGTGGTTTGCAGAACAGAGAAGGAATTTTGCCAGGAGGTGTGCTTTAGGAGCTAGGATATAAACTGGTGAGAATTTGCTGCTGGAAATCAAATCTTCCCATAAACATTATCAAGAAGACTTAGCATTAAATCCACGGGTCAAAGAAAAGAGAAAGCTAAGATGAAGTTGAAGTACATAATATAGGTACATATTGGAACAAATATTGGTATGAATATGAATATATAGGTAATGCATGTAAGAATTTATACAAATACCTAAACTATGTTGATACCAATCTAGGTATAAATGAAATTGGAATAGGAATACCAATGGAAATGTTTCAACAAGTTGATAAAGCACTGGAAGCACTCTCTAATCTATTCCAGGATATTTGGCAGACAACTTCTTGGTCAACTGACTGGATTAGATCCATATGTGTGCCCACTCCAAAGAAGAGTGACCCAACAGAATTCTCAAACTATAAAACAATATCCTTGATATCGTATGCAAGTAACATTTGGTTTAAGATCATCCAACAAGGGTTGCAACACTATATTGACAGGAAACTTTCAGAGGTTCAGGCTGAATGCAGAAGAGGACTTGGAACAAATGATATCATTGCTAATGTCAGATGGATCTTGGCTGAAACAGAGAATACCAGGATTAAATACCAGAAAGAATACCAAGGCATTTAACTGTGTGTACCATAAAAAAACTATGATAACGCTGAGAAGAATGAAAATTACAGCATGCTTCATTGTGCTCATGGGAGACTTGGATATGGATCAAGAGGCAATTGTGCAAACAGGACAAGGGAATACTGCTTGGTTTAAAATCAGGAAAGGTGACCGTTATGGCTATATCTTCTAAACATATTTGTTCAATCCGCATGCTGAGCAAATCACCAGAGAACCTGGTATCTGAAGAAAAATGTGGCATCAGGATCAGAGGAAGTCTTATTAACAATCTGAAGTATGCAAATGACACAACCTCCTTTGTTGCAAATGAGGACTTGAAGCACTTTCGGATGAAGAGCAAGGATTGTAGCCTTCAGTATGAATTACAACTCAATGGGAAGAAGACCAAATCCTCACAACTAGACCAATGAGTAACATCGTGATAAATGGAGAAAAGTTTCAAGTTGGCAAGGATTTTGTCTTGCTTGTATCCACAATCAATGCTCTTTGAAGCAATAGTCAAGCGATCAAAAAGTGCATTGCATTCAGTAAATCTGCTGCACAAGACCACTTTACAGTATCGAAAAGCAAGTGTACTAATTTGTGAATTAAGGTGCATCTGAGCAAGCCATGGTATTATCTATTGCTTCACATGTATGTGAAAGTTGGATATTGCATGAACCATTAGTATTATTTGCCACATTGACAGGAAAAACTATAAGAACCACAAGATAATATTGATAGATTGGAAAAAGCATTCAACAACATCCAACACCCATTCCTGTTTAAGACACTCAAGGAGAAAGGAATAGAAGTAAAACTCCTCAATATTATGCAAGCTATATATGAAAACCCAACAGTCAATGTGGTAATCAATGGAGAAAAGATGAAAACAATTCCACTGAAAAAGGGGACTAGACAAGGATGCCCCTTGTCCCCACTCCTATTTAACATCATACTGGAGGTCTTACCTAACATCATAAGACAAAGAAAAGACATCAAAGATATTCATCTTGGGAAGAAAGAGGTGAAACTATCATTATTCGCAGATGATGTGATTTTATACATCGAAAATCCCCGAAACTCCACAAGTAGAGTGCTGGAAGAAATAGAGGAATACAGCAGAGTGGCAGGACACAAGATCAACAAACAGAAGCTTATCATACTTTTGTACGCATCAGAGAAGATCACAGAAGAGGCAATTAAAAAGATAGTACCCTTTATAATAGCCGAGCACAAATTGAAGTATCTAGGGATATACCTGAGTAAAAAAACCCAAAAGATTTGTAGAAGGAAAACTACAGCACACTATTACAACAATCCAAGAGTGACCTCAACAAAGGGAAGAATATCCCATGCTTGTGGATTGGAAGACTCAATATAGTAAAGACGTCAGTTCTACCCAGGGCACTATATAAGTTTAAGACTATCCCCATATGAATACCATCATCTTTCTTCAAAGAATTGGAAAAACTGATTACCAACTTCATACGGAGAGGGAAGAAACCCAGAATTAGCAGAGAACTCCTCAAGAAGAAGGACACAATGGGAGGGCTTGCTCTACCTGATTTTAGCATGCATTGTACTGCCACAGTAATCAAGTGTGGTACTGGTATAATGACAGATATTCAGACCAATGGAAAAGAGCTAAAACCCCAGAAATTTAAAATAAAAAACCATCAGCATACAGACAACTGATTTTTGATAAGGGCCCAAAAAATATCAAATGGGAAGCGAGTGCACACTTCAATAAGTGGTGTTGGAAAAAATGGATATCTACCCACCAAAAAAATGAAGCGAGACCCTTACCTCACTCCATGCACGAGAATAAACTCAAGGTGGATTACAGACATTGAGGTAAAACCCCAAACTATTAGGGCCATTAATGAGGGAATTGGGACAAACCTGAGAACCTTGGCACAGGGAATACACAGGCTATCGGAAATAGGGAATGATACAGATATAGAAGAGACCCAAATAGACAAGTAGGATATACTGAAGATAAATCACCTGTGTCCATCAAAAGAATTCACCAAGAAAGTAATAAAAGTACCCACAGACTGGGAAAACATCTTTAGCAATGATACATCAGACAAAGACCTTATTACTAAAATCTACAATACTCTGTTAGCTTACAAGAAAAAAATCAATTGTACACTGAGGATGTGGGCAAAGGACCTGAAAAGAAGTTTCTCAAGGGCAGAAATCGAAATGGCCAATAAACATAAGAGAAACTGTTTCAGATCCTTAGCCATAAGGGAAATGCAAATTAAAATAACTATGAGATACACTTAACACCCTCAAAGATAGACCAATTCAAAAAATCAGAAAGTAACAAGTGTTGGAGGGGCTGTGGGGAGATAGGAACTCTCGCCCACTGCTGGTGAATCTGTAGATATGTACAGCTTTTATGGAAATCGATCTGGCAATATCTAAAACAGATGGAAATCGAGTTACCATATGATCCAGTAATCCCCCTACTGGGCATATACCCAGAAGAGGCAAAAAACAAACGATGGCTAGACAGCTGTGCTCCAATGTTCATCGCGGCACAGTTCACAATTGTAAGGAGTTGGAAATAACCCAGCTAAAAAGAAGAAGGCCTTAACGAGATGGATTGAAACTGTGGCTTCTGTAGGGGGCTCAGTTATGGACCAACTCAGGATGCTGCAGGACAGGGCAGTTTTTCATTCTGTTTTTATAGGGTCGCTATGGTCAGACCCCACCTGTTGGCACACCTAAAAAGGACCACAGCAATATTTGTACAGAGTACTTTTTATAATATGCATTTTGTATGTTGAATTTTGTTGATCTAATTTGAGGGTAATCTTTTTTAATTACTCCAAACTATACTCTGAATTGGATTTTAAATCTTTAGGGTCATATTTTTTCTCCAAATACAGGCATATATGCAGAAATCTCTTTAAACGAACTATTGTTGCTAAAGTTATATGAAAAATATATATAAGAATTCTTTGCAAAAATTTATTTTAAAACAGAAATGCTTCTGTATGTTACAGAAGCTTATTTCAGAAAATACTCCTATGGGTAATAGCAAAAAAATGGGGCAAATATTTAATAAACCTATTTAAAATTATCAGGATTTGACGACCAGTAAAATAACTTGTGGAATGAAATTGAAAGCTTAAAATAATGAGACTGACTTTCAAAATCAATAAAATATAAGTTAAAGAGATTATTATTGAGATACAGTAAGCTTTATAGCCATTATATCCATTAATAGAGAACACATTTTCTTCTGAAGTACACATTGGTCAATTTCCAAAAATATATAAATTGAATCAAAAGTAATACCTAAATACTTTCTAGAAAATAAAAACAATTATGACTAAATTTTACAATTTCCATAAAATAAAAACTAAAATTAGTCATAAAAGTGGAAAACAAAAGATCATTTCACATGGAAATCTAAAATCATGCTGTTAAAAAGTCTCAGTGAAAAATAATACAAACATTACAGAATTATATATATGTATAATTATTTTAAGTAATACATTTTATCATGTTAATGGTAAATGTAGAGGAGTAAACAACGTAAAATACACAGCCAATATGCTCATGGGAACCCGAACAACAAACCCAGTGGGTTAGGGGTTGACTTACTAACCCAAAATCATCACTTAGAAACCACCAGGTGCCCCCAGGGAGACAGAGAAGGACTTCGACCCCTTTAAGATTTATAGAATTAGAAGCCAACAGGGACAATTCTACTCTACCCATACCATCACTTTGATTCCAAATCAAATGGATGTCAGTGAACTTGGGTTTATTTTAACTTTTAAGATAGTTCATATGAATAAAAAAATAACTTCTAAATTACATATTAGTTAATATTAATTTATTTATTCAGGAATGTAATGAGGTTTCACATTATTAAACAGTTTACAGAAAGGTTGAAACTGACTCTCTGGCACCTAACAACAATGTACCATTATTAGATGAAAAAAATCGCTTTCATACAATCTGAAAATGTCTTAAAGCTTCCAACATCAATTCTGATTTTAAAAATAAGATGAAATAAAATAGGAATTGAACAAGAATTCACTAAATGAAAAACAGTTTATATATGTATATATGTGCAATAAGTAAGGCACTACCCTCACCTAAAAAAAGAATTTGCCTTTTGCCCCAACTTTCTTTATTGAAATTCCATGAGTAATCAAAATATATTTTTTCCCTCAAACTTCCAGTCACACTTAAGAAGGTATGTAAAGGAGTGAGGGATACACACACACTATAAGTGTATGTATATCCTACACACATACACAATCACACACATATATAAATATATTTTTGGTATCCCTCACTCATTTGAATGTGTGTGATCTAAGTATTCTTAGCTATATATTATGTATCATATATCTATATAATATATGCTATACTCTATGATAAAAATAAATTATCATATATGTATATATTATAGGTATATTGGATTTCATTGAGACCACTAGAAACTCACTCACCCAAAATAGAAATGTAAAGGTATATACCCACTGAAAAATATATTTGGATTATGTAATAAATTTGAAGATAAACTGATCTATTAAAGGGCCTCTACTACTAAAGAATAAATCAGACATCTATGCATCAAGATCTATGATTAGCATGTTCATAAACTATTTCTTATGGCCAACCAAACGACTGAAGAACTGATTTGTACTTTGTAATAGTCATTAAATTTAATGTTATATTGCAATGATGAATGAATGAATCTCAAAAACACAAAAGCAAAAAGCAACATGCACACATAGATAAACACATAATTTTTAAAACAAAGAAACGCTGAACTTTGATCTTTACTGGTATATATACAGGTGTTTAAACCAAAATGTAAAAGCAAGAGAACAATTACAAAAAAAAATCAGAAATGTAACTTTCATTGAACAGTATGATTTATGTTCAATGAGAGAACATAATTATATATCAAATCTGTAACAGAAGCGACTACACATTGGTTCCATTTTATATTATGATGTAGATATATCCTAATCTAAAGTTATATATTTTGATGGGAAAATGTATTACACATTCCTCATTGCCCTCCCCCCCCTTATGGAAATAAAAGATTTAGGAAAGCACTTGCCCTTTTAAAATTTAACTTCCTGTCTCAAATTTGGCATAGTTCTGAACTTGTATAAAAAAATATTTGTGAAATAAATAATACATTTTTCCAAGAAAAAATACATGTATATTTAATATTTATATATAATGTCTCTAACAAAGAGTCCATGGGTTGTGCAAATGTTAACCTCTCAAAAGACAAATCTGGTTAGCTATTTCCAAAAGTTCACAGATTTGAAAGTCCTATAAAGCTGTTATGCTCAAATGAGGTCACCATGGGCGAGAATCAACAGGATTACAAGGTATAAGAATGACCGCACTGCCCTTGAGTCAATTCTTGCTCATAACAACCCCGCGTGGCTTTGCGGGACTGTCAGTATTGGTGGGAATGCAAATCACAGTCTTTATCACAGGGACCACAGCCCAACGTGTAACTACTACATCACCAGGCCTCCACAATAGCAACAATAAGATACCCCTAAAATATATGTGCTATGTAGCAGTTCAGAAATGACATAACTTTGCTTGCTGAGCATGAGAAGTCCTTGCAGCACTTGCTCATGAAAATCAAGGATTAAAGTTTTCAGTAAGTATTACAACTAAAAGTAAAGAAAACAAAAATCCTCACAACTGAGCCAATAGGTAAGATTGGGATAAATGTAGAAAAGACTAAAGTGTTCTTGCTAGGATCCGCAATCATGATAGCAGCAGTCAAGAGGTCAAAAACTACATTGCTTTGGGTAAATCTGCTGCACAAAACCTCTTCAAACTGTTGAAAAGTAAGGATGTTACCTCTGAAGAATAAGGTGAGCCTGACCCAAGCAGTTGGATTTTCAATTGTGTCACATGTATTTGAAATATAGACATTAAATACGGAAGATCAAAGAAGAATGGAGCCATTTGACTATGGTGCTGATGAAGAATACAGAAAACATGGACTACAAAAGAACAAATACATCTGTCTTGGAAGAAGTTTAGCAAGAATGGTTCTTAGAGGCAAGGATTGTAAAAATTCGCCTCACATGATTGGAACATATTGCCAAGAGACCCAACCTGGGAGTAGGACAGAATGACGTGTGGTAGACTAGAGGGCAGCACAAATGAAGAAGGCCCTCCAGGAGACAGATTGACACAGTGGCTGCACCAATGCACCTAATGGTGAGGCTAGCACAGGGCCAGACAGTGTTTCATTTTGTTGTACCTAGGATCACTTTGAGTTAGAACTGACATGAGGGCTACTAAAAAGACAAGTGCAGTTAAGTGCTTTATGGAACAATCTTAAAAAAGATAACTTGGAATTTTATTTAACTTTGCATTGTGAATGGGATGGTCAGATAATCAGTTTTCCATTCATTCATGGCAATCTCCTCAAGACAACCACACTTATCCCATTTTCCATTTCCTGTTCCCTTCCCTCCTTCTCCCTTAACC
>NW_022104341.1:42079806-42081349 GCF_000313985.2 Echinops telfairi
CCCTCTGAGGAAGACAGTGAGGATGTTCTGGGGATGTGTACTTTTAAAGTAGGATTTATCATTAGCAAATCAAATCAAACCAAGGTAACATTCAGCCTCTGGACATAAACATAAAATTTTTCAACACAAAAATAACCTTGAATGCCAAACTATTATACCAAGAGAGTGAAAAAAATATATCCGTTAAAAAATTATCCACTTTGAGAATCAAGGCTTTTCTTGTAATATACAGAAGATAATACTTATGTTCAGTTCTCACTAAATAGTTTCTATGGTAGCAGGATATGAAGGAAGAAGAAAGAGGTAATCAAAATGTGTTAGAATTTATCTTCTTCAAATTTTTACCTTAGAGGTTATTTTTAGACTCTTTGAAATAATTTTTGGCAGCACAAGACCTTTTACCTACTGTCTCTTTGGACCTTTGGACAGGATTTTTCTATGAACAACATTTCCAAAAATGTTTATAAAAACATGGTCATGGAATACAGTTCTATGATCAGGACAGGAAACAGTCTAAATGAGTTTCCTGAACATCCCTAATTTCCTATGCCTTACTGATGATGCGAATAAGAGCTTATGGACCTACTGTAAGATCTGCCAAGATAAGGGAATATTAATTTGAAGTAGAATTCATAGTAAAACTTCAGTATTTAAACTCTGATATCATTCCCTCTAACAAATTAGGGATGTATTATTTACAATTCTTGGATCACACAGTTTGGTGTGCTTCCTCCATGTGGACTTGGTTGATACCTCACTTAGATGGCTGCTCATTTGAAGATAAGTCTGTAAGATCCCAGACAGTATTTGTTCTGATAGCCAAGCATCAACTAATTTTTCAGCACACTTTCCTATAGCTACCATATTTTCAGTTGATCTCTTCATGAGATGAGCATCAAGGAGGGTCATGTCATAAGAACTAATTGTTCTGAGATTGGGCCAGAAATAAATACAAAATCCTATTCATATGCCTATGGTTTATAAATGTGTCTACTTTACTTTCCACAATACCTGAATTGTTGACTTGTACAGATTAAAGTACATGGACACTACACAAAAAATGGGGGTCAAGGTTAGGGCAAAGTTTTCAATAATATTCATTCATAATGGCAAAGCCATGACTATCAAATTAATAAATATTATAAAAAAGCAAGGGGCCATTAAAATAGTAACTAAATCATAGTTTCAGACCTTCATGCATTGGTCACCCTCAAGGCAGAGATCTGAACAAAAGCCCAAGCTCTGCCAGTTTTACACCCTTGGGAACAGCAGGGAATAATAGCGCCCTAGGGAGCTTCAGCCTTAAATTCAAAGATCACTGGTGAACTTGAGGCAAAGCCCAGCTCACATGAGGAGGTTTCCCCTTTGAGTCCTTCTGGTGTGGCCTGTGAAGGATATTGTGCCCCTCAAAAGAACAGTCTAGAGTCTCAATAAACTGTAACATAAGGTCTGGGTCACCGAGGGCTGAATAGAAACAAGGCCCAAAGTGTTCAATTGGGAACATAGTACCGGGTATAGTCTTCCCTTGGGTGCTATATAAGAA
>NW_022104341.1:42082640-42084883 GCF_000313985.2 Echinops telfairi
GGTAGTGGGAGCGGGGAGGAAACATTTAACATCCACTTTTGACCCAATTTAAATTTGTTCTAATTTTTAATATTTTCTGATTTCTTTTTGATTGAGGTTTTAGTTTAGTTTATTGTTATTTGAATTTTTTCTTCCTTTATTTGTTTTTACAACTTTTCTGTATATTATGAAATTCAGAATAGGTATATCTATAGAGACCATAACTGAATTAATGGTTTTATGAAGGTATGGAAGGAGAGATTAAGGAGCTAATAATGATAACTACAAGAATGAAAAAAACTATTCTAAAATTGGTTTGTGGTGATTTTACAAATCTTCTTAATATGATTGAACTATTGAATTATACAATTTGTGAATCATATGCCAATAAAATAGGTTTTTAAAAAATAATTATACTATAATAAATGTAAAGAAAGACAAACACATGGATTGGGAATGAGCACAGAAAGAATGTGGACAGACCCAGATTGTGGAAATGATGGATTTCTTAAAAAGGTAGAATTAGCAATACCTCTAATACCTCTATCGTATAAAAAGTAAAAGACCATTGATTTACTAATCATAGGTAGAAGGATGTGGAATGACAAGGTGAATTAGGAAAACCAGTTAGTGCCCTCAAGATCAAATATTGGTCTTTGTACAATAAAGGACCTCGTACAGAAGAATGGATACTGAAAATCATGTTTACTACCCAGGGGCAGTGACTATTCAATGACTAGTCACCGCTTTCTTCGATTCAGGAAGCTTTTGTGCTGCTAAGTATGTTAAATTTCGAAGTGAATATTATTACTTCAGAAGATGGGACATAGAACTAGCAAAGATCCAGGACTCTGTCCTTTGAAAAGGTTGTAGGTGCCCCAAAGTCTGGGAAACAATTAAATATCATTTCCAAAGATAACACATTCTCATAAGTCACACCAATGTGATTAAAGTAACTGATGCTAGGCCTTTGCAGATTCTTCATGGAATATATTCACAATTGGCGATACTGCTCTTAATTCAGTAAAGTCTGTATCAAACTCTCCGATATCAGGCCTCTCTGGGAGATAAAAGACACTGAGGAGCTTTTGGTTAGTCTTAGTAATGAATCACAACCTAGAGCGCTAGACTTTTGATCCAGATCATTCCTCCTCTTTGGGAATATACTTGTGAACAGCTTCCAATTGGTCATGATATAACTAATAATACAAGTCCACCAGTGATTAATCTACAACTTCCTTCTAAGTTGTTTCACCGAGTTATGATAAATCAATGTAGACTGATCCTATGAATTTCTTTTTTTATAATCCCATAGCTATATGAAGAAACTCTGACAACAGTTTTATAGAAACATTAAAGACACCAATAAGCTAAAAATTCTCTGCCTTAAGTCCACTCTGATCACGGCAACCCGAGAAGACAGGGACGAACACCTGTAGGTAGACACAAAGCTGTACTTAGCATCAGGACTTGACAAGGAGAACTCACCAGTCAGGCTACGGTGTAAATTAGGCATCTACAGAAAACGCTTTCTTTGGATTCAGATGGTAGATATTGTAGTAAATCTACTGTTAAATCATAAAACCAAATAACAGGGATAATGCTTTAAAGGCACCTTATTTTCTAAACTTAATTTTTAATTGATCCTTATTTATGAACGACAAGAAATAATGTTTCTGCCAATGATAGCTTTATCATGAAACTTTATAATTGATGTCAAATGCATAAGCCATACACAAATCGTTACGGTGTTTAGATGGTTTACTTTAAGATATCATTTGCATATCAAAAAAAATCCTGCAGCACAATGTTAGTTTCACAAAGTGCTCTAAATAATAAAAATATAATGTGGCAAATGTTCTTTCTGCAAGCAATTCAGACTTATTTGAGAAGCATAAATGTCAATCATTGCATAGTATTAATCAATATTGAAACATTGTGGACTCTGTTATGTATTTGGACATTTATACCTCCTGTGACTATGATCCTAAGACTCCAGGCCCATAATCCTTTCCTTCAAGATATTTGGTTATGGTTAAGAAGTTTGCAAAATTTTGACCTCTACCTGTTCAATATGTATAGCTTATATAAATATGTGTGTATATATCATCTGCCACACCTCATTGTCCTCTTTGCTTACTCAGACCTCTTCATTTTGCCAATTTGCCTATGTATCTAGCTGTCGATTAATGTTTGTTATTACTGATAATGCCAGATTCTGTTTAAAATAGAATCTACCTTTAAATATTTTAACTCTTGTGCTG
>NW_022104341.1:42087077-42087906 GCF_000313985.2 Echinops telfairi
GATGTCTCCCTTCACCCGCTTTTCGGTTGTCTGTCCCCCAGGGAGGAGGTCACATATAGTTCCTTGTAATCGGTTTGTAACAATTGTTATTGTAAATTAAATAGGGGTTTACATTTCATATATCAACTTTGTATTCAACAGAGCTGCCTTTAGAAATGTTCTGTTCGGCACTTTGACTGCATCCTTTCTTCCAAGTGCCTTAGGTACTCTACAATTAAGTACAAGTTTCTGAGTCTCTTCTGATGTCCACTTTGAACCTTTCTTTTCTCTTTAATGACCTTTTGTTTTCTTAATGAATGATGTCCTTGATGTCCTCCCACAGCTAATTAAGTCTTCTGCTATTAGTGTTCAATGTAGCAAATCTGGTCTTGAGGTGCTCTCAAAATTCAGATGGGATAAACCCAAGGTCATATTTTAGCTCTAGTGGACTTGTTTTAATTTTCTTCAGCTCCAACGTAAGCGTACTTATGAACAATTGATGGTCTCTTCCGTAGTCACCCCTGCCCTGGTTTCAGCTGTGGATATTGAGTTTCTCCATCGTCTCTTCCCTCAGATGTAGTCAGATTTACTTTTGAATATTCCATCTGGAAAAGACCATGTGTTGCTGAAAAAACTTGCTTTGTCTTGCAAGACATTAGTCTTGCAAAATTCTATTATGTTATCTCCAGCATTGTTTCTATCACCAAGATTGTATTTTCCAACTATTGTTCCTTCCTCATTATTTCCATCTTTTGCATCCCAATCCCAGTAATCATCGATGCATCTTGATTTCATGTTTGATCAATTCCCAGCTGAAAACGTTGATATAATTCTTCAATTCCTTCATCAC
>NW_022104341.1:42088796-42090510 GCF_000313985.2 Echinops telfairi
CAGTACAAGTCACTGGACAGTTTTAATGAACATCACATCACCTGGAAATCCATACCTCCATTTCCTGACTCACATAGAAGCAAGACCTTCTAGGACTTTGGTCATTTTGGGCTTACAGCTCTGGACCCTGCTTTAGGCTCAACTAAATAGAATCCATAACCTCATGAAATGTTTCCTCAAAGTTTCATGAATTTTTGTGGGACATTGCAGTGAGTCACAGAACCCAGGAACATGAGGGAGGAAAGAGTGATCAAGAAAAAGAAGACAATCACATCTAGGAAAAAGTTGTACATTTGGGACAACTCTAATCTCCAACTGCTTGGGATTAGCCTGGTATTAATTCTTCTAAAATAAATGATTACCACAGGTTTATTTCTGAAATGGTGCCATGATTCAGTTGGAAGCCATTGGTAATGGGGCGAATTTCAATTTTCATCTTCTGCGTATAAAATGAGCCATCTCAGGATCTGAAAGGGGGATCTCACTCTTG
Organism: Echinops telfairi; assembly: GCF_000313985.2. Classification (NCBI taxonomy): domain Eukaryota; kingdom Metazoa; phylum Chordata; class Mammalia; order Afrosoricida; family Tenrecidae; genus Echinops; species Echinops telfairi. The sequence goes on from NW_022104341.1 coordinate 42,089,287, forward strand.
TCAAGAGAGAAGAATAAGAAGTGGAGCACATCCTTTGGACTCTACAATACCTGTGCAATAAACCTCCTTGATCCTCCTTGACTTCTTGATCCAGGGACCGGAAGCTTTGACACCAGAGAACCATCCATCCGAGCAGCAGCATTCTCAGAACCAAATAACTGCACAGAATTGTTTGACTCTTGGCCCAAGGACAGAGTAGGGCAAGACTCTCCTTTATGATGTAGAATACCTCCAAACATTGAAATGGAGGTGTGGTCATTCAATTTTATGTCAACTTTACGGTCCATGTGTGGAGATAAAGATGGGGTCCAAGTTGTTAATCAGGTGGTGGCCTGGTGATGTCTTCTTGTGGGGTCTGGCTTTTTTATAAGAGACAGTGGAAACCTTTCTTTCTGTCTCTATCTTTATTTATCTATCTATCTATCATCATCATCTATCATCTATCACTATCTCTGTCATCTGTATCCCTAGTTCTCCCCTTTCTCTTCCAGCTTAGTCAGATTCTATGACTGCCTCCAGAGGTGGCCACATGTGGATTGCCAAACGTTGGAGTTGTGAGTGCCCTACCAGGTTCCCACTCAGCCTTTGAGCCCTGAGACCAAGGGCCTGTGATCTCCATGTTTTCTGCTTCACAGTTCGATTTCATTGCCCTGAAGCTACATGAGTGTGAAGAGGTCTCTGGCTAGTCTTTGACCCATGGACGTGAGTTGGGTTGGGCTTGGACACCTTCTTGATATAAAATTATTTCTTTGTATAAAGTTTTGGGATTTTTTTTTTTCACATATATGAATGTCACTAGTTGTGTTTCTCTAGAAAAGTTGGCCAAACATGAAGGGGGCTGGGTTTGCTGAACCTTCAGGTTGAGGTTTGTGGAGAAGCAGATGCCATTTGAACCTTTAGCAGCAGAGCTAAAGGAGCTTTGTGACACTACCTGAAGAAAGCAGAACCAAGGGCCATTGCGATGGAGAAAAGGGGTCTACTGACCAGCACACCAGCATTGTGAAAATTTCTGAGCATGCGTTGTAGCTGTTAACTTCCCTATCAGACCCCATAACCTGGAATATGTTCTATGAGTTGTTTATTTTGTGAGTTTCGTATGGCCATTGCAATGAATTGTTGGACCCAGTTGAGAAGTAGAGAGTACTGTGAAGGGATGGTTGGCGTTCTGTGTGAGAATAGGTAAGACTAGAGGTTCAGGGCATGTCTGACTTCAGCATTGCAGGA
>NW_022104341.1:42091049-42093203 GCF_000313985.2 Echinops telfairi
ATGTGATTATCGGCCAGGCTGGCACAATTAACTAACTCAGGAGGTTAGGTGCATGTGGTCTGCACATTATAGCTTCAGTTTTATTCTAGTTTGCATAATTATGATTGTTTCACCAAATAGCAAGGAACCCTGATGGTATAGTGGTGACCCATTGGACTACTAACTGTAAGGTCAGCAGTTCAAAGCCAGACTGGGCTTTCTCCTCATATGAAGAGTTCAGAAACCCACAGGAATATGTCTACCCTCTCCTATACCCTGTCCTATAGGGTCACAAGCAGTTGGGATTCACTTGATGGCAGTGAGTTTGGTTTTTTGGTTACAGAAGTGTGTTTTTAGCATACACTGTATTGTGAGGCAATATACTGGCATATGCAATACCTGAGTCATGGACTGTTGAATGATATAATATTGAGTTTAGGCATGGGATATGTCTTCTTCTCTATCACTTATAGAGCACTCTAGTGGTGCAGAGGCTAAGTTCCTCAGCACTCATCCAAATGTGAACAGTTTTAAAGGTGTAGCAATCAGCTTCTATCAAGTGTATGCCCTTGGAAGTACAACAGGACAATTCTATTGTAATCTGTAGGATGACTATGGGTCAGAATCAACTCAACAGCAAGGGGCCTTCATTATTATGAAGAGTCTTATGCAAGTCTTAGCATAAGTTTAATTCTAATGTCTCAACATTTGAAAGCCATCCTGTATTTCTCATTCTCCTTTAATACTCTCCTTAAATAGCTATCATGTTATGCAACTTCTGCTTCAAAATACCTGAAAGACTCTGAGCCCTTTCTGCTCTCATAGCTATTACTTACATTAGATTATTATTTTTTTATCTTCTCAGATCTATGTTAATTATAGGCAATGAGACTGTGACAAGTCCCATATAATCTGAGGACTTTTCTGACACAGCCAGCCGACCCATTTTAATGACTCTCTCAGCTAATGTAATATCATGCCTCTGTATTCTTGCCAATTGAAAATGTCTCCTGACTTAGTAGCGCCTCAGATAATGGTTTTGAGAGAAGCAGACACATGGTCACCTTATTCCCCAACTCAGAGAACGAGCTATAATTTCCAGTCGATCTAAGGTGATGTTAAAGGTGGTAGATGAGTTAAGGAGTGCAAAATATCTTATTTAACTGGTATAATCATAACCTGCACATGATGCCCTAGGATAATAGAGATGCACAATTTCAGGCTTAGCTTGTGGTGCAGGTGCATTTCTTTCTTTCTTTCTTTCATTTTTAATGGAAATGTCAACTGGGGATCTTCAACAGAAAACAATTTAGTATTCAACTTCTGTGTTTATTCACGCTATTGATTCAACACTACAATTATCACAGCCTCAGGTTGGTCTCTTGTCCTCCAATTTGGGCTTCTAGAATAAAGTTATTGTTTTTAGTTACACCTGGATAACTTGATGCTGATGGAATGAAGTCTCCAACTGTGGTCCGTTCTGGTATATCTTTTACCACTTCAAACTAATTTATAATCTTCCCTTTGCCTCTAGAATCTTTTCAGTAAAGTTAGACTCTATTTTCGTGCTTTTAAAAATACCCAGCTCCTGTCAAGTTCTCTAGTTGTGTCTCTGGAAGCTCCTTTACTTTACCTTGCATTTCAGACAAAGTAAGATTTCATTTCATGCTTTACTGAAGAGCATGCCGGCAAAGCTACCCAAAAGGTCATTATCTGCCAGTCTTCTCAATTTCAAGATTTTTAAACTTTAAGGCAGGTGAACAGGTGAAGACATCATTTTATCAAAACAGTGTCCATTCTTTCTCAAAATATCTCATAAAACAATGTCATTTTGCCTCATTTGTTGGGCTACTCTTGGCCTTTGTTCAAAACCCAAGGAATCCCATCTTAAAATTTGATTACAAGTATATGTCTTTTTAAGCAACTTGACTGAAAATGTATTGAAGTTAGGAACCAACATTATATGGAGTCATGATTATGCATACACCTTGGGGGACAAGGTTTGCAATGGTTCGAATACCAATAATGTAATCTAATAGTTGAAGACCTAGGACAACATTTTTAAAATTTTCTATATAATATAATTTCTTTCTCTCAAAAACTAAGAAAATGAAGCCAACCTTATAACAATAGAAATCATTTATAGACCCTTTATTTGCATAAAAACTTTTGGAC
>NW_022104341.1:42094940-42096755 GCF_000313985.2 Echinops telfairi
AGTAATTCAGGTTATTATGGTTAAGTGGAGAGGATGACACATTCTGTGTAAACCAATGTTCCCATTTCCCCAGTCACTTGGGTTATTGTCCAATGAGTCTATGATAAAAGTAGCCATAGTGACAGGTTATCTGTGGGACCAGCAACATGGACTTCAATTCACCAAAGCTAAATTGGCTACTGCCATTGCTGAGTACCCAAATTGCTAGCAACAGACACCAAGACTGATTCCAAGATCTGAGACCATTCCTCTGGGAAATCAGGTAGCAGCGTGGTGACAAGTTGATTGCATATGTTTTCTTTCATCCACTGGTCTTAGCAATTCCCCCATCATCCTGGAGCAGCTGGCTTGTTAGAACTAGGAAATAAACTCCTGATGAAACAATTACAGAGCCAGTTAGATGACTACACCTTGAAATGTTGGGGCAATGCTCTCCGAGAAGCTGTAAATGCTCTAAACTAGCATCCAATATATGGTAGTGTTTCTCAAATAGCCAGCATTCATGAGTCCAGGAATTAAAGGGTTAAAATGGAAATAGAGACACTCACTATTATTGCTAATGACACACTCACCACATTTTTACTCCCTGTCCCTATATCCCTCTGCTCTTAAGTTATAGAATGATAATTCTAAAAGTGAGGAATACTCTCATCTAGAGATAGATACAGCACTGATTCAATTGAACTGACTATTAAAAATACCCCTGGACCATTTTGGAGTACTCAAGCCTCTGGATCAACAGGGAAGGAAGGTTGTGTGATTGATACTGATGACCAACAAGAAATTGGCTTAACATTGCACAGTGGAAGCAAAGAAGAATTAATCTGGAGTCCAGAAGAATCCTGAGGTTGTCTCATAATTACCATAGCATGTGATGAAAGGCAGTGGAAAACTACAGCAACACACTTCTGCCATGAGTACTAACAGCTCAGACCCTTCAGGAATGAAGGTTTGCATGTCCCTCCCAGGCACAGAACAATGAGCAGTTGAGTTGCTTATTAAAAACAAAGAAGGCAGGTTTAAATATCAGCTATAGCCACATAAATAGTTACAGAAATAAGACATGACTGTTATGAATATTTGCTCTTTGTGTATGCATCAAATATTTTTGTTTGTTCACCTATAAAGTAGTTTAGAGCATTTTCAGTTACAAATCTATTAGTTGTACTATGTTAAACAAAACTATGATTTTATTATTATCTTTGTTTGGAGACTATGTGTGGTTTAAAGATATATGATTAACTGCCACATCGACAAGGGGTAGACTGTGAGTGATAGTTAGTTTTTATGCCAACTTGGGTGGGCTAGGATTCTCTCATGATATGATCTATCATCAAAAACAAAAAACCATCATAGCATCAAGGGCACACCCAGACAAGTCCCTAAGGGCTACACTGCCCCTCCATTGCTGGTTAGGAGAGTAGTAATAACCGATATTCTAATATACTCTTCTTGAGGAGAGAGTTATTCACATTACTGGTTAGTGGTCAGAAATAATTAAGTAATTAAATGGAGACCCAATCTACATGTAGACTTGAAATAGATTTAAGGCTTCCATTGTAAACCACAGCCTTCTGTAGACTTCCAAAACTCACTGTCAAATGCACTGTCATGGAGACAATGTTGACTCATAGTGAGTTCAGTCATTTCTAACTCATTTTTTTAAATCAATTTATTGGGGCTCATACAATTCATCACAATACATAGATCAATTGTGTAAAGCACATATATACATTTGTTGCCCTCATTATTCCCAATATTCGCTTTCCTCTTGGGTTCCCGGAATCAGCTCATTTTCCTTTTTTCCCCTCCCCC
>NW_022104341.1:42098779-42100060 GCF_000313985.2 Echinops telfairi
TAAAAACAAAACATCAGCAAAAAAAGAGAGGAAGACCTAAAATGAGATGGATTGACACAGTGGCTGCACAATCTATTCACACATACCCACTACTGTGTGGCTGACACAGGAGCACATGGTGCTTTGTTCTGTAATATATGGTAACTATGACTCAGTACCAAATTATCAGCACCTAAAAATGACAATAAACAAACTATATTTATAATAGTATCACCCATACTTCTGTGCTAGTAATCAAGTAGCAAAATTACTTCAAAGTAACCAATGCATATTTTTTCTATAATACTTGTCTTAAATCACAGAAAGTCAAAAGGACTGAACTAAGTTTGCCAAACACTTCCAAAAATAGTTAATATTAGATATAACCTTTTCTCAATTTCAGGAACCACCAGCTAAATTACAGTCTCTGAACATGCCGTAATCACTTTAGTATCTAGGACTGTCTGTCATTATATCACCTAATTATAACAATCGGGGCAAAACTGAAGAAAATTTTCTTCTGGACCTGGTTTGTTTCTGAGGGAGATACAAATAAATGTAGGCTACCATATGTGAAGGGAGCACTCTGTCTCTGTGGCAACAGAGGTGGGACTCTGCATTAGAAAGTCTAGGAAACCAACATGATAACTCAACTCTCATAGGAAAATATTGCAAATGACTGGTTCAAAAAACTGTAATTTAGCCAATCATAAATAATTTAAGAGAGTTGGCACAGCACCTATGAACAATCAAAGTAATCAGGAGAACAAAGCAAAACTTGTCACAGTATCATATCATAGAAATCTTGCCACAGAGTAGAGGAAACTGTAAATAAACATTTTTCTATAAAGTTGAATATGTTTTCTAATCAATTATACCACTAATGACATAGTGATAATTATGATAAGATTTATATTATTGTTCCAGAAATATCGTAGTTACACTTTTCTGTGTAAAATGTTTCATTAGAAGCTCTGATATCTTCTTCTTTATTTCTGGACAGCTCTCAAATTGGGAGCTCAGTTTATAAATAAACCACCTCTCAGTGAACTTTTCCAAACATCTCCAAACCTGGCAGAAAACCAGTTGTTTAGCCTAGATGGCAATCATTTTCATGATTACTGGTTGTTCTCCAGCAAATTTTTCACAGTAGGAGACTTTTTACAGACAACAACAGAGATTTCATCTGTGATACACACATGGATTGTAAAACAATATCGTTAAATGCTATTAAACAGAAATTGCATATTTTGCCTATTTAAACAGCATTGCTTTGTTTTTGAATGTGGGTTCAGATAAGTT
>NW_022104341.1:42100865-42102803 GCF_000313985.2 Echinops telfairi
GGTCAATTCTGAAAGGTGTGTTAGAATAAAATTGTGCTGCATAGGACGTTCAAGGCCAATTTTAAAGAAGTGGAGAGCTAGATCTTTCTCCAGAGCTGATTCCCATTAGTCCTCAAGTTGAACTTCAGCTGCTACCCCGCCCACTGAAGCGGATTTTATCATCAAAGTGGTGACATTTTGACTGCCTTAAATTTGACATACTTTATAAATTTTAGGCTCTCCCGGTTGAAAAATTTTATCAAAGTATTGTCATGCTTATTTAACTAAAACCTTAATTGCCTCTATCAAAATTCATTTTAAAAATTGAGAAAAAGTATAAGGCTTAGATGCAATTGTCATGCTGACTAGTTTTAAATAGGAAATGAAAGGATAATTAAAAGTGTTGGGGAAAAGAGAGGGAGCAAAAGTTAAATGCTGCATGGTGATAGAGAGAGGTCCAGAGTTAATGATGGGAGTGATTGACTTTCTGGTATGGACATTGGGGATTGTATTTTCAGTATGTTCTTCTGCAACAACTGAAATATACTTAAAATCTGGTGGTAACATGTCTCTGTTTTTAGAAAGAATATCTGAATTTGAGGCAGCACTGTGGGATATTAATATGAACTTCCTTTGGACTTTTCTGTTACGAAAGTCAGAGTCTCCCTCCTTTTTTCTCGGGAAACATACGTGATGTACATCAGTTTCCCAATTCTTCTGATGCTGTCTGCAGACTACGCAAGGGGCTCCTGCTCTAAGGAGTCTACTTAAACTGCTGCTTGGTTACTTTCTGCCACAATTGAGTGATATCTGATTTAAGTAGTCTACTTATCGGTATCTAACCGTTAGATTCTAACACAATCAGTAACAGCCATGTTCATGAAACATACCTCATTTGACTATGGGGTCAACCGTCCTACTCTTTCACGTGTCTCTTCTTCTCAGGGTCTTTTCAGTTACTCCTTTATCTCCTGACTTCTAATCGTGGATTACCCCAGGGTTTAGGCATCAAATTATTTCTTCTCATTAATTCACATCATTTGATCTCATGACTTTACAGGTATTTGATGGTACCTAAAATTAAATGAGCAGATTTTTTCAATTACCTGCTCACTTATCAAATGTCTTACTAGACAGCTAATATTTACATTACTTTTACAATTTTTTCACATTCAAGTGAAGGTTAGCATAGAGATACAAGGTTAACCTAATATTTGAAACAATATTTATAGATTGCTTGATTTTTCTAACATTTTGCTATGAACTTATGTACTTATTCAAAAAGAATACTGATGTGTAATTTCCTCTTTCATATCCTTGTCAGATTGTGGACTGTGGTTTTGTTAGCCACATTGAAATATTAGAAAAGTGCTCCCTTCTCAACTAGTTTTAGAAATGTTTTATGTGTTAGTTTAATTATTTATATCTTCAAAGTTTGATAGATGTTACAAATAAAATAATATTTGTGATTATTTGCGAGTTTTCTTTGTGAGCAGATTTTCATTATGAAAATTAATTTTTTTAAATTTTAAGCTAAGCAGATTTTATATTTTATTTCTAGTTTTTATTATTTTTAGTAATAGCATGTAATATATTTCGAGGTATATTCTTATATTATTAAAGCCATTGAACTTTTTGGATGATTTTCCACAGTGCACATCCTGATTATATACTACTGCTTTTGGCACCATTGTATTTGGGGGATGAGGGAGCAACAATTTTGATATAATTTCACATTATCGGCGTTTGAAGATTACTTTATGAATTTCTATGTAATTCTAGCTAGTTTACCAGCTTTTTGCCCCATTTTTTACCTCTTTTTAAAACATCTCTTTGATGGATTGAAAAATATATTTTACAGCACATTAAAGATATATACTTGCCTATATATTTTTATTAAAAATTAAGCCATCTGTATTAGTCTAGGTACTTTAGAGAAACAAACCCACAGCAACCCAT
>NW_022104341.1:42106623-42108218 GCF_000313985.2 Echinops telfairi
GGAGCTTCAGTTTTCTGTTTCAGGAACATCTGTCATATTTCTGAAAGGTTACTGTGAAGACTATCTAAGATTTCTAAACTCAACAGAAATTCAGTAAACCCAGGCCTTAAAACTGAATACATCATCATATCTGCCAGCACATCTTTTATTCTAATTTTGAATATGAGTATCCTTATATTCTATATGTCCTATTATATAGATTTAAGGGGAAAATATTTCCATATCTCTAGTTTTCTGATTAACTTTTAAGAAGTACTGTTGCTTAGAGCAGGATGACCAGTGCCCTCTTTTAAAATTTTTGTCATCAAGTTTTTGTCTAGAAAGTCTGGAAACAAACACCAGTACCACCGTGAGTATTTTTGTTGTCTTATGCTGGAGCTCCACCTTATCATTGTCCTCAACTCTGTTTTCAAAGTTGAACTGAAGCCTTGCTGCTGTTAGGTGTCATCCAGTTCGCTGCAAGTCAGTGACCGGGTCTCTGCTAGTCTTCAGTCGCAGCACCGCTGTGGGTGAGTCTATTGCTGCAACCACTGTGTCAATCCATCGTGCTGCCGGCCTTTTCCTTTTCACTGACTCGCTACTTTCCCAGCCACCACATCCTCTAGGGATTGGACCCTCCTGTAACATCACGAAGTATGTGAGGCTAAGTCCCACCTTCCTGACGGCAAAGGAACATTCTGGCTACACTTTTTCAAGACAAGCTTGTTTGTTCTTCTAACAGGCCATGTGTAGTCAATAGTTTTCACTCATCCTATAATTCAAAGGCATTAATTCTCCTTTAGCCTTCCCTACTCAACTTTGAGATTTCGTATGCCTATGAGGCCAATGAAATTAGGTCAGGGAACACACTGTCCTCCTCAACGGGATATCATGATTGTCTTTGGCAGCAGATTTGCCAAACACAATGCATTATTTGATATATTAACTGCTGTTTCCATGGACATTAATTTTTGATAAAAATGTGATTTCTCTAAATATTTGCTTGGCATAGAGATTGAATACATAAGGCGAAAGGACACAATCTTGGTGTACACCTCTTCTGATTTTTAAACGACACAATACCCTTGTGTTTTCAACTGTCATCTGTTCTAACAAGTTCCACATGATTACTGTAATTCTCACTTTAAAAAATGTTACCCATAATTTGTTATGATCCACAGAGCTGAATGCTTTTCCATAAACCAATGGTTCTCAACTTTCCTAATGTCGTGACCCTTTATATGGTTCTTCATGTTGTGGTGACCCCCAACTATAAAATTATTTTCGTTGCTACTTCATAACTGTAATTTTGCTACTGTTATGAATCAGGTGACCCCTGTGAAAGGGTCGTTGGATGCCCAAAAGGGGTCACAACCCACAGGTTGAGAACTGCTGCTATAAACAATAAATACCAATAAATATCTGTGAAAGTTCAGATTGACCAGAGAAACAAATCTAGAGACACTCATATATGTGTAAGAAAAAATGTTATATCAAGAAGTAATTATAAACATCCCAGCCCAATTCAACTCGGGTGCCTAGTCTGATATTAGTCCATAAGTCCCTCTTCAGACTCACGCAGCCACACGCAATGATGCAGATACAGGAAGATCACT
>NW_022104341.1:42109722-42113586 GCF_000313985.2 Echinops telfairi
TTTCTTCAGCTGCATATTGAACTTGCATGTGAACTATTGGCAGTCTTCCACAATTGGGTTCTAGGCTTGTTCTTCCCCATCTTTGATTTCCACAGGTATAGTCAATTTTATAACTGATTATTCCATCTGGTGCAGTCATATAGAAAGTCACCATTTAAATTGTTGAAAATGTACATCAATGAATATGTTCTTGGTTTTCCAAGATTCCATCATGTGCTTTCTCATATTGTTTCTATCACCATGGCTGTGTTTTCCAACAACAGATCCTTCTTTGTTTCCAACTTTCCCACATTGAATGATAGTCATATTACACATTTCATCCTGTAGGGTTAGAGGTATTATAATCACTGGCATTTTATTTCAGCATAGTCCTTACAATGTTTTATTTAATGATCGTGATGTTGATACTCTTTTCTGACATTGTAGACTATGTGAATATCTAATTCAAAATGGCTAGTACTAGTCCACTGCAGCTCACTAAGCTTTAATACCTTGATTTTAAAGAGTATCATAATATTTTTACAGTTTCCAATTTTCATATAATTATACACAATGCATTTCATATTTTAATTATTAATATTAGATGATTTAAGCTATTTCCTGTCATTTTGCACTGTTTGACATTAGTGAAAAATGTTCTGGAAGCTTTACTTCGTGTCTTTCAGGCTACTGTACTTTGAGGGAGCAGTTATTCTCAGTGGTGTTCTGAATGCAGTTGAAACTGAGGGCTCGCCCTCTGGCATTATACCAGACACTGCTGCTCTGCTCCCCAGACGTCTTTCTGTGGCCAAGGGTTTAGAGATAAGGCATTCAATTTGAAAGCTCAGCTGTAACCTGTTCTCCATGAACGGCTGTCCCTTTCAGTTGCAATGCCTACCCCAACCCTTTATTTGAGATGCTCATTTCGTTTTTGCAATTGTTTTTCGTATTTCTTTTAGCTCTAATTCTGTTTCCTTTCATCTTTAAAGTATGCTTACAGTTTTCCTCCACCCTTCCTTTTCCCCCATTGATTGGCCATCCCTAAATATACTTTCTTTTCCCATTGTCACATTCATTTGAATGGGTTGTTGTTCCTCTATTATTCGCCTGTCTTGTTAGATTTTGTTAGTGTATTCTAATTATTAAGTATTAACTTTCATTTGTGCCTTCCCAGGGATGTCCTCCCAAAAAAAGTGTTAACTTTCTCAGTTCTCCCAAGTATTCAGTGATTTTGTCCACACTATTTTATACAAAACATGGTTACCTGGGCTGTATTTCAATCCCTCTTCATGACTGCTCCATTTCCCCTTCTGGTTTAATTAAGATTCAAATATTTCAGATTTCACTTTTCAAAACAGTGTGATCACTATGCTCATCAGCCAGCACCACCACTCATAGGACATATTGTGTAATCATAAAGCTGGCCACAGTGATGCAGTCCCCTCTCTCTGGTTATTGCTCCATCCCCTTGTCTGTTTCCACAGCCATGAGTTCAGTCAGAGAACCCACGTTCAGCAAGTTCCCTTCAGGGTTCACTCTGAAACATATCACATCAAGAAGAATATGTATATTTAAAGGAATTACCCTAAACTCTCCCTGGCAGCAAGTTGATGCTGACTCACAGTGCCCCTGTAGGGCAGAGTAGAACTGCCCCTGTTGGTGTCTGAGACTATAACTTTCTGACTATTCCAGTTTATGGGAGTAGAGAGCCCCATCTTTCTCCTTAAAGAATTATAATCTGTGCATGCATACATTCACTATGCATGTTAAAAAGTAAAAATAGCTATGGCTTCACCAGTGTCCCTTTCTGATTACATTCCACTATCCCGACTTTTGTGTTAATCAGCTTCTTGGATTCTCACTTCATTTGAATAGATCGTGAATGTATTCCACAAGCTGTTTATTATTTCGTTATTGTAAACGAAGCGTGGTGCTCTCAGACTTCATCTAACGCTACAAAAGGTGGAGAGATCGCCAGCCATGTCTTCTCTCAGGCATTCTTAGCACAGACACTTTAGAACAAGTCCTACTGCCTGTTTTTGATGTTAGTAACGTCTCCCTTCTCTGCCTCTGACGCTGGGTTCTTTTCAACCTAGTAGGATGACAAAATGACCTTGTTAGGCTTGCATGCACCTCATTTGCATGATTCCATCCCTGTAATGGACTGTGCACTTGATTGTCTTTATTAGCATGTTGTCCAATTACGTAGATGAAAAGCAGCTAATCCATGTGAGAAAGATAACAGCAATCTGCTCCTTAAAGGTGTAGTCTTAGAAAGCCTATGGAACATTTCAACTCTGGTAGAGGGCTGCAATAAATTGAATTAGAATCTACTAATTGGGTGCGGGTTATGTTTGTTTGGATTTTAAGGTCTCCATGACCCAAACCAGTTCCCAGGAACAGGCCAAAACAAAACATCCTTTGAGTGTATATTCATTTATCCAATTCAGAGGAAAATGGAGAAAAGAAAATAAATTCCAATTTCCCCTGCTAAGAAAAGTCACCCCAAAGAGTAAGTAATTAATACTTCCCAGAGAGATCCTTTGTTGTATACCTCCCGGGTTGAGTTTCAGACTTGGGGTGGAAAAGTTGTGAAGATACACAGGCTGCATCGGCAGAAACGGAGCCTCACCGCTGCTTAACCAATTTGTGCTCACACGTGCTTCTCTAAGCCCCTCGACTCCAATTCCCTTGCTGAGGGAATTTGGTTGTAAGTTACTAAGCATTTTAAGGATTTTGTTTCATAGTTTGGGGTCAAATTCAATATTAGCTTATGTTGGATTAGGATTTGTTTGTCTTGATTCTACAGAATCAATTACTGTCAAGCAACTGTTGTCCAGATTTAAATTAATTGATAAAATTTTTCTTTCCTGTTCTCAGCATCCTTCTATTTTATGGGGTTTTAAAAGCATCAATACTTTGATTAAAGTAGTTGGGGGGGGCGGCTATTTAGAACAATACACAAATATATATGTGTTCATGTTAAATATAACTTAAGCCAGAACTAAAATAATATTGTAAAAGTGATGAAATTAGGGTTTTTTAAAATAATTTCCCACTATAAAAATATCACATAAGTTATTATCAATGCAGAAAGTCACAGATCATATTAATTTCAATCCAAGATTTTGAAAAATATAATTTTCCCACTAAAATAATTATGTCAACCTCTACTGAAAATCAAAAATAAACTAGTACCAAATTAATAGAGAACAAAAGTTGCCAAGTTCATATCATTAATTTTCTAGTCAGGTTATGTAAGATCAAATAGAAAATTTGGACAAAGTTATTATTGATAACATACCACAATGGGAAATGTATCACTTAACGTACCTAATCTGTATTTTTATATATTGTATCATTTACTTTTTATTCTGAAAATTAAGAGTGGGAAGCTAATGAGCACATAATTTCACTTTCTATGTCAAGTGCAATGAGAGAGGTACATCTAGCTCTATTGTTGTAATCTATTACTAGCTGAGGGACAGATTTGGGGGACATTGATGCCTGGAAAGGTTTAGAGAGGAGGCAATGCTTGAGTTGAACCTTTGTGAGTGGGTAGAAGTTGTTGTTGTTAGGTGCCTCCATGCCAGTTCCAACAAAACAAAACCCAGCACTATCCTGTGTCATCCTCACAATTGCTGTCATGCTTAAGCCCATTGTTGCAGGCAATGTGTCAATCCACCTTGTCAAGGATCTTCCTCTTTTTTTGCCAACCTTTGACTTTACCAAGTTGTTCAGTTGACAGAGACTCAGCATCCTTGCATTTAATGAGCACTCTGGGTGCACTTCTCCCAAGACAGATTTGTTGGTTCTTTTGACAGTCCATGGTACTTTCAATATTTTTGCTAGAACTACAGTCCAAATGCATCAATTCTTCTTTTA
>NW_022104341.1:42114529-42115742 GCF_000313985.2 Echinops telfairi
TTTTGTTCATGTATATTTGATAAGAAATGGTGTCATTTCACTTTTATTTCAAAGCAATCTGTTCCCCGAATAAGGGCTCTATGACCAATGTTGTGGTGAGGTGTCATCTAGTCGGTGCTGATTCACAGCAGCCCGATGTACAACAGAATGACATTTTGCCTCACAACGGTCTTTTGTTTGAGCCCTTTGTTGCAGCCACTGTGTATATCTGCCTTGTTGAGGCTACTCTCTTATACTCTGCTCCTCCACTGTATCACACATGATGTCCTTCTCAAAGGACTGGTCTCTCTAGATAACATGCCCAAAGTGCATGAGACAAGGTCACATCATCCTGGCCTCTAAGGAGAATTCTGGCTGCAGTTCTTCCAGGATATTTTTTGCCAGCGCCAGAATTCAAATATATTAATTCTTCTTCAGTCGTCCTTATTCTAAGTCCAACTTTCATATGCATAAAGGATGAACTGAAAACACCATAGTTTGCGTTAGATATACCTTAGTCCTGAAAGAAATCTCTTTGCATTTCAACACTTTCAAGAAGTCACGAGCAGCATGTTTACCTAATACAATGCATCATTTGATCTCTTGATTGCTCCTTTCTTGACCCTTAGTTGTGGATCCAAGCAAGATGAAATCCCCAACATCTTCAATGTTTTCTCCATTTATCCTGGTTTTACATAATTGTCCTGTTGTGAATATTTTGGTTTTATTTACAGAGTTGTAATCGCTACTGAAGGCTGTGATTCTTGATAAGCAAGTGTTTCAAGTCTGCCTCACTTACAGCAACCAAATTTGGATCGTCTGCATATCACACGTGGTAAATAAGCCTTTCTCTAATCCTAGTGGCACACTCTTTTTCATATAATCCAGCTTCTCCAATTATTTGCTCAGCCTATAAATTGGATAAGTATAGAAAGAGAACACAAACCTTTATTGATTTTAAGCAATGGAGTATGCCTTTGTTCTGTTTAGAAAACTGCCTCTTGATGTATGTAGTTTTCAATGATCAGAATAAAGTATTCTGGGATTCCCATTCTACTCATGGATAGCCATAGTTTGTTATGATCTACAGAGTTGAATGCATTGGTATAGTCAATAAAAAATAAGTAAACATGTTCTGGTATTCTCTGCTTACACCAATATTTATCTGACATCAACAATGATGTCGCTTGTTCTCCTCACCTTCTCAATCCAGCCTGAACCTCTGGCAGCTCAA
>NW_022104341.1:42115964-42118175 GCF_000313985.2 Echinops telfairi
GGTACCATTGGTTATTACTCATCAGGAACCTCCTGAAATGATGGAATCACAGCTAGTTATTTTGTTACAATGACTCTGTTCTTTCCATCTTCCTTGGATGCTTCCTGCATCATTCAATATTTTGCCCATAGAATCTTTCAATATTGCAACTTGAGGCCTATTTATTGTATTAAAGCAACAACTTTTCACGAATCTAAATTACCTAGTAAAATGACACCAGAGTATTTCCAAGGCTGAAGTCATATATATGTATGCACACACACATATACATGCATACATACATACATATGTAATTACATAACTTTTCTATGAAGTAGCTGGTAAGTTCACATAAGCAACTTTTCATGAAGAAGCAGAGCGTTTTAGCTACCAGGCTCTTCAAGCAAGTTACAGGCAAGTCTCCAATCAAGAGACAGTAAAATAGATCCAATTCTTGATATAGAATGTCATCAATATAATGGAGGGATTTAAGGCAGTCATAAATGCAAATAATACAATATTTCACTATTCAAATTATGAGAATATTTATATTTTCTGTTGGATAAAGATGCTATCAGCATGAACAAGTAGGTAACCACCACTAAGTTTTCAAATGAAACTGTCTCTATCACTTTGTCCAATTTATGAAGTTTAAACATATTAAGCACTTTGCTAAGTGCTTTACTAAGAGTACGTGTTCAAATCCTTCAGTGTTTGCCTTGGAAGAAGGGCATCGAGATATTCTTCCAGAAGATCACTGCCTTAACCTTAACAATCCTATGGACTATGGTTCTGCTCCACATACACGAGTCAGAAGCAACTCAATGGTTTGCTTTGTTTTTTTAGTCCCACCTATTGATGTGTTTAAGAAAGTTTTATTTAAATATGTACATAATCGCATGTCTCAAAAATATCTGAGTTGTTGATAGGAAGGTTAATCGATATAGAATGTGTAAAATATACATAACTGAAACACTAAATATTTACACTTATGGGCATTCACACCACTCTACCCTGATTTGCTTTTATCTGTAATTTCACCCACCAGAGCAAAAAGAGACATAATAAAGAGGTTAATAACCTTTATAGTTACTATAGACTGTTCAAAGTAATAAAGATACAATATCATTTAAGGTTGGAAACTGTGGCTAAAAAAATGGACCTGCTCTGCATAGAACAGGGTTTATTTAATAAATGTTGCTTCTGCTACAAAAGTGGATTAGTTTTTCTTTAAGACAGAGTTAAAAGTTTGGCAGCTAATTTATTTTAATAAGCATTCGGTTACTGATGGCTGGGGAAAGAAGGAGGTGGGGAAAGGGTTGTGTGCTAAGCTGTAATGGAACACCAGGAAAGAAAGCATGACTTAATTATTTTTCTAGAGTGGATAATGAATAAATTAGGCACACTGCAGACTTGCCATTTGTACAGAATTCATTACTTTTTCTTTAAAAACCAGATCATGACAAAGTCAATTTTTCTCCTGACTGCAAGGTGATTGATGGGGCAATGTCTGGCCATGAAAGACTTCCTCTTCATCATTGTTTTGACACTGCTGGTGCCATAAAATGAGTTTGAAATATTCTTGAATTCATGTTCTCCTACTTAATTACAAATGACAATTTATGTTAACTTTTTACAAGTTGTCTAATCATGGAAGCTACCAAATGAATAACTTAAATGTGACCTAATGTGTACATGCTTTTTTTGTATGTGTGAATAATTCTTTATAGACTACACTGCCATCGTAGGAAGCTGATATGTCCCTTGGGAAAGAGAGTGAGTGGGTCTTCTGGCCAGTTACTCTTATTTGATATATGATTAATCAGGTGTCTGGCAATTAATAAAAACTGTCAAACAATTTATTTTAATGTTTTGATTGTCAAGTTGGTATCTTATCATTGAATAAATGCATATGAATGATTTTTGGAATCTCTAAAATATTATTTTGTTTTCATTTAAAGAGGCGAGTTAGGTAAAGTAACTAGACCTATTGGCAAGTAAAGTAGCATTTAAAATTCCACTTATTTTCTCTAACAGAACCAATTTTTCTGAGAAACCAGCTTTTATGATGGATGGGTAGTTGTTTGGTGCCTTCAAATTGATTCCAAATCATAGGAATCCAATTTACAACAGAACAAAACATCACCTCATCCTGTGCCATCCTCATAATTATGTTTGAGCTCATTGTTACAGGCGCTATTTCCATCCTTCCTGTCTAGGCTCCTCTTCTTT
>NW_022104341.1:42118635-42120820 GCF_000313985.2 Echinops telfairi
GTGGTTAGGATTTTGGTTTTCTTTACATGGAGCTGCCATCCATACTGGAGGCTGAAATCTGTGATCTTCATCAGCAAGAGCTTCGAGTCCTCCTCATTTTCAGCAAACAAGATTGTGTCATCTGCACGTCGCAGGTGGTCATAGAAGGTGGGCATGTAGAAGGCACAGCATAACTCTAAACTAGAAAAAGGAAAACGAAAATAATCAGTGATGCAACCTTAACTTTGCAAAATCCTGAACCAAGCAATTAGCCTCATTATTTAATCTCAGGAAAGTTACAAGATTCTTAGATAAATCTTTCTATTTGTGTAGTTTTGGGTGATCAGGTAAGTATGCAAAAATAGGGCATCATTTTAAATTTGTTAAATGCATCTCTCTTTGCAAATTGATGGCCCTCAAATTACATTTTATGCAAAGGCAAATCCAATTGCAAGTATCCCTGAGATACAAATTCAATTCTCTGTGAAAACTCTTTTTTATCATATCAAACTAAATAAGAAAGCAAAACAACACACTGATTTTTTTAGCGTTTCTTCCAACTCACCATGTGCCTGGGTCTGTGTTGCTGTGATCTTTGAGAGGAACTGGAGCACCTTTTGACCGCGGCCCCCACAGTAGATCGAAGACACCAACTTGCAGCTATCAGGTGGGTGGTTAACTGTTTATGCCACGCAAGGTCATCGTTATACAAAATAATTATCTTAAATTTAGTAAACATATGTGCTTAAATTTCCACAGTTACATGAATCTTTTGAGCCAATTTCTTAATTTGTACTAAAAAATAAGACTTTCATCAAATAATCTATTTAAAATTTAAATTTCAAAGACTCCCTTGTCACCTGTTATATTGTCAAATTATTCACTCTTATTTCATAACAGATAAACCACTTGAGGGAGTTTTAGAATGAAAAATAATTTTGTTACATACACATTTACACATATATACTAGCCAATGACACACAATCACATGTACAAAGTACATCCTGAAAATATGTTATTTCTTATATCCCTTTCATTTCCAGTTTTCATCTTCTTTGTATTAGTAGTAATAATTATTATCCTTGAATTTAAAACTGTAAAGAGTTCTATTTTAATGAGAATTTAGACTTACCTGTAATGGTTTGGAGAGCCCTGATGGGGCAGTGGTTATGCATTGTGCTTCGACCTATAAGGCCAGTAGTTCAAAACCAGCAGCCATTCCACAAGGCTTCCTACTCACGTTAATAGATACATTCAGAAACACCAGGAGGCAGTTCTAGCCTGACCTATAGGATAGGTCACTTCAACTCGATGGCAGTGAGTTTGTCTTTGTTTTGGGTATTGATTTTAAAGTTATACAGATATGTAATATTCCCTTTGGTGACAATCTCTAATGATGTGGAAAATGCATACGAAAGATGAATAGTGATGAGGAAATCAGTGCCCTAGGGTTCCATAGAAAAACACCTCATTAATAAATTAATTAATATTATAAGCAATTGTGAGGATGGCAAAGGATCGGTCAGTGCTTCATTCTGTTGTCCATAGGGTCTCTATGGGTCAGAATGATCTCCACAGCACCCAGCAGCATGTGTGTGGGCTGCACACGCACAGCAATATGTGCATATGGATGTGCGTATAGAGAGGAGCTCTGTGGGCGTAGCGGTTATGCTTTGGGCTGCTGCTATCATGATGGTCTGCAGTTCTCCATCACCAGCAACGCAGAGGGAGAAAACTGAGCTTTCTACTCCTGTACTCAGTTATGGTCGTGGAAACCCACAGGGGGGTGCTGTGAGAAGCAGTGACTGGTGGCTGTGAGTTTTGTTGTTCATTATATTTATATAAAGATAGAGACAATTACCAAAATTATAAGATGACTTTGTTATGTGAATATTGGTGTTATTTGAAAATGGAGGATGACCACATCAGATCAATAAAAGAATATGACTACATATTGAACAACTGCAAAAATTAATTATTGTATTGTTGTCAAATCACTAATCATCATGGCCCTGGCATGTTGACACAAAATTTTAACTACCACAGGCAATGTTATTCTTGCCTTCCATGTTGTTGGATGTTAATGCCACCAAGCCACTGCCACTTAGCCACGAGTTAATGCCATTTAGCTTTAAATCATTAATGTGTACAATAGTCAAATAGCAGATTTTTCACTAAGGTCACAAATTCAAATGATCAGGTAAAA
>NW_022104341.1:42122161-42123897 GCF_000313985.2 Echinops telfairi
GTATTCTTTACCAACAATCTCAATTCTTCTGTCTTTTTCCCTATTCACTGTCCAATTTTAAAATGTATATATACACAGAGTTGAAGATCAGGAGCATCACTTTTAGGCCTACAGTGTGCTTGATCTAAGCTGTCTTATTTTCAATCACCTCAAATGTAAATGAAAGAAATGATGCCACAAAAGAGTGGAGCATAAGAATTCAAAATGCCTCTCAAGAAGACAATCTAAAACATTATAGGGAAATGTCTAAAGTTAGCAAATATAAAAGGAAGAACACATTAAGCATTTTGTAAACAGAAACAAATAAAGAAAAATTATGCCTCAGATTGAAATCTTCAAAGTTTCTACGGGCAAAATATTGAGTGATTCACAAAGCATCCAAACAGGATGGAAAGAATCCACTGGAACACTATGAAAAGGAATTCTTTGGCATGCAACAATTTCAAGAGGAAGCTTACAAGAAAGAACCAATGGTACTGAAGCAGAAGTCCAGGCTGCACTGAAGGCATTAGCAAAAAAAAAAAAGCCTTGAGGAATTGCTGAAATATCTATTGAAATGTTTCAACAAGCTGATCATGTGCTGAAAGCACTCCCTCATCTGTGCAAAAAGAGGGAAGAAAGCTACTTGACCAAGAGATCCATATTTGTATGCCTTCCAAAGAAAAGTGACACAACAGAATGCACGCATTGTAGAACAATATCATTCATATCACATGCGAGTAAAATTTTGCTGATAATTATCCAAAATAGTTGCATAATATTTTGATAGGAAACTGCCAGAAGTTCAGGACAGATTCAGAAGAGGATATGGAAAGAGAGATACTATTGCTGGTGTCAGATGGGTCTTGGCTGAAAGCAAAGAATATCAGACATGTTTATTTGTGTTACATTGAGTATGCCAACATATTCGACTGTGGACCATAATAAATGATGTGCAGCCTTCAGAAGAATAGGAATTCCAGACACTTGATTGTGCTTATGATAAACCTGAACATGAATCAAGAGGTACTTTCTGAACAGAATAAGGGCATACTGCATGGCGTAAAGTCAAGAAAAATGTGTGTCAGGGATGTAACTTCACACCAAACTTATTCCATTGGAGTGCTGAGCAAATAACCAATGAGGATGGATTACATGAAAATGAATGTGCATCAGGATTGGAGGGAAACTTATTAACAACCTGTTATTTGCAAATGACACAACTTTGCTTGCTTAAAGTGAGGAAGACTCGATGCATTTGCTGATAAATATCAAGAATTTCAGCCTTCAGAATGGATTATAGCTCAAGTTAAAAACACAGAAACGCTTAAGTGTATCAATAAATAACATCATTGTAAATGGGGAAAAGATTGAAGTCGAGAATTTCAGCTTGCTTACAATTATTGCTCATGGAAGCAGAAGACAAGATATCAAACAACACATTGAATTGGATAAGTCTACTGCACAAGACCTCTTTAAAGTGTTGAAAAGATGTTTATTGGAGAACAAAGCTGTACCTGACCCAAATCATGGTATCATCATGGTCTCATACGCATGTGAAAGTGTGACATACAATCAGAAAGAACAAAGAAGAATGGCTGCATTTGAGTCATGGTTCTGGTGAAGAATACTGAAAGTGCCATGGACTGCAAACAGAACAAACACATCTGTATTAGAAGGACAGCCAGAGCCCTTCTTAGAAGCCAGGGTGGCAATAATTCTTCCTCATACTTTGGATACGTTATTAGGAGAAACAC
>NW_022104341.1:42127023-42134131 GCF_000313985.2 Echinops telfairi
GAAGCATTAAAGAACTAGAGGAAAGTTGTATGTTTCATCAGTGCTAAACTGCACCCTCACTGGCTCATCTCCTCCCCGCAACCCTTCTGGAAGGGGCTGCCCAATTGTCTACAGATGGGCTTTAGGTCTCTACACTGCACTCCCCCAAATTCACATTGATATGATTTTGGGGGTGTGAATTGACATATTTACATAAATGTGCCCTTATGTTTATACCTCAATCCATAGCCTTCCTTCCTAGATCTTTCCTCTGTTTCCTTTACCTTCCTCCTGCCCCATAATCACACTTGCCCTACTTCTGCCTCTTAGTAATTACTCTCAGCTAGATTGCTGTTGTCCAACACCCCCAGCTTCTCCACATACTCCTCATTGTTACTTTTAATTCCCTAGTTGTTCCCTTGTATATGGTGCTGTTAGCTCACCACCCCTTCCCCCCACACCCCTCCTCCCTGCAAGTCCCTTGGGAACCACCAGTTCTGTTGCTTTCTCCTCAATCTTCTGTCCCATGCCTATCTTTTTTGGTAGGCAAAACAACAATAACAGAGACCAAAAAAGAAAAGAAAAGATCGAATAAAAAGAGAAAAGAAAGAAAAAATCTAGCAAAAAAAAAAAGCGAAAAAGCATACAGAATCCCAAGTCTGTTGACTGACTTTTATGACCATTTCCCCACCGGTCCTAGGGGCTCTGGTAATTGCCCCCCTGGCCTGGTGCTCTTCAGGGGTTTTGTCATTTTGCTTTGCTCCAATTGCTGATCTGTTATGCTCCCTTCTTGGTTTTCCCCATGGCGGTAGTGGTCAGGCTGGACTCTCTCCCTGCCGTTTGTCCCATTATTGTCCTCTGTAACAGAATTTCCTCCAACTCTTCCCATGAGATGAAGTGCTTCATGTGATCATCACTGCTTGTTAACCGATACATAGTACTCCATTGTGTGGATGTGCCAGAGCTTTCAAATCCACTTATCTATGTATGAAAATGTAAGTCATTTCCAATTCTTTGTGATGGTGAATTGAGTCACAATCTTACCTCTTCTGTGTAGATGCCCAGCAGAGACATTGCTGGGTCATACGATAACTCAATTTCCATTTCCTTTAAATATCTCCAGATGACTTTCCACAGGGGCTATATGTATCTACATATCATATAATTACTTAAAAGAATCTAAGCTTTCATGTCTCAAAACTCAAGCTCACTGCTACGAAGTCAACCAGAAGGTCAACAATTCAACACTCCCACCAGCAGTAGATGACAGTTCCTATCTTGCCACATCCCCGCCAACATTTGTTGCTCTCCAATTTTTTTATTTGGGCTAACCTCCAAGGTGTTAGGTGATATCTCATGGTTGTTTTAATTTGTATTTCTTTGATGGCTAATCATAAGGAGTATTTTCTCATAGGTTTATTGGTCATTCGGGTCTCCTCCCAAGTGAAATTTCTTTATGTCTTTTGCCCACTTCCTCAGGGGGTTAACTGTTTTCCACTTTTTGCAGGCTAGGGGGGTACTGTAGAATTTAGTAATAAGCCCTTTGTCTGTTGTGTCATTGCTAAAAATCTCCCAGTCTCTGGGTTCTCTTGTTACTCTCTTGGTGAAGTTTTTATTCACATAGATGTTTTATCCTGCATATATCCCATTTGTCGGATTCAGCTTCATCTGTGTGGGTACCCTTCCCTATTAAATATGTATTCCTTGCACCAAATTCTTAGGTTTGTCCCAATTCCTTCACTGATGATCTTGATAGCTTGGGGCTTGACTTCTAGGTCTGTGATCCACCTTTGTTTGTTTTGTGCATTGGGTGAGGTAAGGGTCCTGTTTCATTTTTCAATGGTAGATATCCATTGTTTCTAACACCATTTATTAAAGAGGGCATCCACCTCCCACTTGAAGCTTATGGGGCCCTTGTCAAAAACCAGCTGTCTATATGCTGGTGGTTTTGTTTCTGGGTTTCCTGTTCTTTTCCATTGGTCTCAGTATTTGTAATTATTCCAGTACCATGCAGTTTTTACCACTCTGGCTGATAGTAGGTGTTAAAGTCAGGTAAGGAGAGCCCTCTGACTTTGTCCTTCTTGAGGAGTTCTCTGCTAATTCTGGGATTATTCCCCTCCATATGGAGCTGACGGACAGTTTTTCCAATTCTTTGAAGAAGGTTGTTGGTATTTGAATCAGGATAGTGTTAAACTAATATAGTGCCTTGGGTAAGATTGATATCTTAACTATATCAAGTCTCCTGACCCACTAGCATGGGATATTCTTCCATTTGTGGAAATCACTTTTGGTTTCCTGTAGTAAGGTTCTGTAGTTTTCCTTTTGTAAGTCTTTTGTTTTGTTGGTTAAATATATCCCTAGATATTTCAATTTGTTCTTGGCTATTGTGAAAGGTACTGCATTCTTGATCTCCTCTTCCATGTTCTTGTCTGGTGTATATAGAAAACCAGTAGACTTCTGTTTGTTGAACTTGCATCCAACCACTCTATCGCATTTCTCTATTGCTGTCAGTACTCCTCTATTCTTGCCAGTACTCCTGTGGTGGAGTTTTGGGATCTTCAATACTAAGAATCATGTCAACTGCAAATTAATATAGAGAGGGATTGTTTCTCCAAGTATTTTTCTATATCTTCCATGTTGTTGAATTAATTAAAATACACTTTATAGTACTCTGTGACTATCCTTTAATCTCTTTGGGGTTTGTTGTGATTTGCCTGGTGTCATCCCTCATCCTGGCTATTGATTTTTGGTGCTTCCATTCCTTGGTTAGATTTACCACCAGTCTTTCAATTCTGTTGATCCTTTCAAAGAACTAGCTTTTTGCTACATTGATATTTTCCATTGTTCTATTGTCTTTCCACTTGTTTAACTCTGCCCTGGATTTTTTTGTTTTGTTTTACTACTGGACGGGTTGTTCTGTTGAGTCTGTTCTAGTTGCTGGAGCTTTTGTGATAGTATAACAATCATAAGACTCTCTTCATTTTTAATATATGCATTAATTGCTACCATACATCCTCTGATTACTGCTTTTCCTGTATCTGATAGGTTTTGGTAGGTTGTATTTGTTGTTTGCCTCTGTTTTTCTGGTCGCCCTTTTGTTGATGTGGTGTGGTGGTCTGAGAGAGAAGTCTAAGTGATCTCTTTGTGTTTGAATTTACTCTGGCTCCCCTTATGTCCCAGAATTCAGTCTATTTTTAAAAATAAGCCATGTTACTTGAACATAATGTGATTTATTTTGCATTTGGATATAGAGCTCTATAAATGTCTATCAGGTTCGATCACCCAATTGTAGCATTTAGCTCTGTAAATCTCTTTGTTGAGCTTCTTTCCCAGTGACCTAGCTTTCTCTGATAGCAGTATATTAAAGTCATCTGCTATGGTTGTTGAGTCTTTCGAAGAGTTTACTTGATGAATTTGATGCATCTCTCATTAGGTGAGTATATATTTATTATCCTTACTTATTCCTGGTCGACTGATCCATTTAACATTATGTAGTGCCCATCCTAGTCTCTCAGTATGATTTGTACCTTGAGGCCAATTTTGTTTTTTAAGTTGACATTTGCCCATTATATTTCCTCCAGTCTTTTATTTTAAGGATATTTTTATCTGTGAGCTTACAATGTGTCTCTTGCAGGGAACAGATTGATGGGTTATGTTTTCTGAGCTAATCTGCTAACTGTTCCCTTTTATTGGGAAAATTCAGGCTGTTGACATTCACAATCATTACCACCATCTGTGTATTCATTCCTGTCATCTCGTACCTTACGTGTTGGGTGTTTTCCTATTTCCCTTCATATCATTGTGCTGTGTCAATGTGGGACGTTATTCTTGCCTTCTTTTCCCTCTAGGCAATGTTATCTTGGTAATTGTTTTCAGCATGTTGACTTCTTAAGGGATTTGCACTATATAGCAGTCTTCTGCTAATGCTTGTTAGATGTTGCTTGTCTCCACAGTGAGTCAGCAGGAATTTTCCACGGGGTTGGGTGTTTTATGGCATTTTCTTTCAGGTTTTCCTTGTACAGGCAGACTCTTACCTCACCTACTCCTCTTTATGGTATCTGCTGATAGATCACAACATATTCTTACCTGAGCACCACTGTCTATAACTGCCTTTTTTTTCTCCTGCTGCTCTTAAACTTTTCTATTTTTTCCTTGACATTGGATAATTTAACTATTATGTACCTTGTTGAGTTCTAATTGGTGTCCTATCTGCTTTCTGTATATATCTGATTCTCATTCATTAAGGTGGAGAAGTTTGATTCTAGGAATTCCTTTCCTAATTTAGCTGTTTACATCTTTGTTTTGTCTTGTTCTGGAAGACCTATTATTCAAATATTGTTCCTATTTATAGCATTTATCATTGTTATCAGGTTTTCTTCTGCCTCTTCGATGATCTTGTTTGACTCTCTTGACCGTTTGTTAAAGTCTGCCTTATTGTCCTTAAGATCCCTGGTACAATTCTCTGCCTCTTTTAGTTGATTGCTGAAGTCCATAATCTTGTGTTTTGCTTCAGTTACCTCATCCACTATTCCTTGTATTTCCCTTTGGTGAATGGGCTCCATCCCCTCTATTGTGGACTTCATCTCCTCTCTCATTGTGTACTTCTTCTGTGTTACTTCCCTTATATCCTGTATTCCTCCAAGCAGAATTTTGAAGATTTTTTTTTTGTTGTTACAGATCAATGTCTGTTTCTTTTGTGAGTGATGAAATTCAGGACTTCTGTTGTATTTTGTTTTTTTGTTTTGTTTTCTTGTTAAGGGTGTTGAGCTATGTTGCTGTCTGTCATTTTGGAAGAACTGGATGCCATGTTACTGGCAGATCAAGGGCCCCCCTGAGTTCTTTCTCTGTTTGACACTTAAGAGTGGTTTCAGGAACTACCTGTGGCCTACTGTGGTGGTGGGTTGGGCTGCTGTGTAGGTGAGGTATTGTGGTGACTCAGTGGATAGAGTGATTTGGGGGCCTCTGGGAATATGCTGAGACCTGAGAATATAGGTATGCTACCAGGCCAGGTTGGGGCAGGCCTGCAAGTGGGCCTGGGCCTGGTATAGTCAGTTTGGGGCTTGGGCTGTAGCTTTCAGCCCCTGGCTTTTTCTGTTTTGTTATGTTAAAATCCTAGGCCGGCCTCTGGGGATTAGAGTTCTGCCTCTTTTTATGTTAGTATTATGCTAATTTACCAGTACCAGGTTTCTGGTGGTTTACATTCAAATTTACACAAAGGAACACAGCATAGAATTGCAAGCATTTGAAAACATTTTTCTTTTATTTTTTTTCAAAATGGGCTTGTGGGGTGCCCCAGTATTAGGGCTGTTCTGCACTGTCCTTCAGGAAATGGGAAGCAGATTGTCCAAGTGGGTTTGGTGCCCACTGGATTTTAATTCTCTCCCAGCTTCACACCTGTGTCACTACCTCTTTAGAAAAGCAGAATGTAAAATGTTACTTTTGTGATATTTTTGTGTTATGTCAATCAGATAAATTGCAAGAGTAGCAACTACAATCAACAATTTTATGTCATTTTATATAAAATCAACACAAAAATGAAATTAACATTGATAAAATAATGTTATGTAACCCATAGGCTGTATTCAAGTTTCATGAGTTGATCCAATAATGTCCGTTATAGCTATTTATTTTTCCAGGATACAATCCAGGATTAAGCATTGCAATTATTCTTCAGGTCTACTTAGATCTTTTTTCTAACAAAAAATTTCAGACGGTATCTTTTGACCTGGACTTTTAAAATTAATGCTAACCATTTATTCTATAGAATACCTTTATTTGGAGTTTGTGTGATATATCCTCATGAAGATATTCAGGTGATACATTTTGGCAGGATTGCTACAAAAGCAGTGATGTGTTTTTCTCAGAGTTGGATCAGTGGTGACCTAAGATTAGTCTGTTATAATGTTGGCAATGATGATTTTGAAACCCTGGTCAAGGTGACAATAGGTATATTTCTTTTCATAATTGATAATTAGCCTCTGGATAGTAGATAACAATAGAGACCCTGTAAACTAAAAAAAAACATTTGTTTTAGATTTTATGTATTTTAATTACATAATTCAATATTTATTATTTGGAAACCTATTTAATAAAGGGTTTCATCTCTAGATAATTATGGTATTCAATTATTTCTTAAGAATATAAACCTACAGCGATCATCATGTTCTTTTGATGCTCACCTTATTCCAGGTTGGACAGAGAGGGCCCTTAAGAGTTCGTATTTCCTTTGGAGGAACCCGGGGGCATGGTTAGGTAAGCATTGGGCTTACCCATTGTGAGTAACCTCTAGGTGGGTGATTTAAATTCACTAGACACACTATAGGAACAAACAAACAAACTATGAGCCAGTGTGCTCCATAAATATTTCCAAAGCTCTCACCAATACTCAAAAAGCCTAGACCCCTCATGCTAGGTCATGAACCTTAGACCAGTCAACCTGCTCTCATCTTCTCCTCTTTTTCCTGCAAACCAAGTCTACAGGTGTCAGTGGCCAAACTCAACCTGTCTCTTTATCGCTGCATTTCTCCGACTTCCACTCAACAAGTAGATCCAGGTAGTCACCTATCAAACATTTTAGCCTGCTGTCAGGCTCCCTTTAACATTCAGTCCTAGAGGGGAGTTTTCTGCATGGTTCCAGATTTTTTCCAGCTCTGACAAAGTCCATTGGTTCTTGAGTACTCCAAAGCACTGGGTGGGGCATATCTTTTCAAAGCTTTCTTTGCAGACATGGCCTAAACCCATCTAAAGATCAAATTTTAGTGGCTGAAAGCAAATGGGGTTACAAACTTGCTATTTTCCTACTTCCCATATTTTCCCCAGAAAACAACCGAGTAGAGTGTGGCTTTATCAACCTCTCCCTAGACAAAGAAGAAAAAACTACCATGAGGGAGAGGTCAAACAAACATCTACTCTCCATCTTATGATTTGTTTCTCCAGTACCCCACTCCCAATGTAGAAGCCACATGGACCTATCCCACTCCTGGTACCATAATGTGTTTGTCTGGGTTCACTCAAGAAACAAATCCACAGAAACTCATATGAGTAAGAGAGAGTTTTATATAAAGGTTAAGTGCATATCAAGAAAACATTCCAACCCAATGCTGACCAAACCCACAAGTCCAACATTAAC
>NW_022104341.1:42135193-42137602 GCF_000313985.2 Echinops telfairi
CTCAAAAACAGTGTTCTAGAACCTGTTTTGGTGAATAGTCACTGGAGTTTGAAAAACTACTTAGCCTTCTAAAGTGCAACTTTTGGTATCGCTAACCAGGGTAAAGAAGAGTGATGAAAATAGGAAACAATTAGCTCTATTAACTAATGTGGTTTTGGCTGCTCTTGTTGTTGTTAGTTAGTTGTGGTCAAGTGTGTTCCAACTCTAGCCACCCTATGTACACAGAATGAAATACTGCTAGGTCCTGGACCATCCTCACAATTGTCACGTCGGAGCCCATTGTTGCAGTTACTGTGTCAATCCATGCCATCAAAATGAGCCTCTTTTTTACTGACCTTCTAGTTGTCTAAGGATTCCTCCTTCCTGAAGCATGTATAAACTATGTGAGAAAGTCATGATATACTTTCAAAACAGACTTGTTTGTTCGGGAAGTTCATGGTTCTTTCAATATTTTCCACCTACACCATAATTCAAATGCATCAATTCTTCTTCAGGATTCCTTTTTAATTGTCCAACTTTCACACATATAGGAGATGATTGAAAGTGCCATGGTTTATATCAGGCACATCTTAGTCCTCAAAGTGACATCCTTGCTCATCAATATTTCAAAGTGGTGTTGTGTAGCAGAATTGCCCAGTGCAATATGCTGTTTTATTTCTTGATTTTAGTTTCCATGAGCAGTGATTGTGGATCCCAGAAAAATGAAAAATTTGATGTCCATCTTTTCTTTTTTTATTATGGTAGTATTTATTGGTGCATTTGTGAAAAGTTTTATTCTTTTATATTGATACAGACCAATCGACATGCAAACATCTCTCTCCCCAGCCCTGAGGTCAAAAGATATAGCTAGTACCTGGTTATCACTATGAACTACTCTGAATGGAATTGCATTGGAAGGTCCTGGAAAGAAAGGAAGATACATGTGAAAGAAATTCATTAATATATTTATTTTTTCTTTCCCCAGGTGTGAAATCAACTATTTCTCCAGTTACCTTTAAAAGAAAGGAATAATTAGAAACAAAGATTCATGCACTAGCTCTCCCCATTTCTACTGGTTTACAGTTGTTTCATGGCTCTCACAAGAAAGCAAAGCTGGGAATTTGTACATTTAATGTACATATAAATGAGTGGGCACCTGTTTCTGGATGTGTATAGGTAAACAGATAAGTGGGTAGACAAATGATGAACAGTTCCCTATATCTATAATCATGTTTATATTCCCATCTAGTGTTTATTTAAATACCCATCTATTGCAATATTTCAGAATATATTCATTCTTCTTTTTACACATTTGTTTCTTGACAATGAGAAATGTGCCCATATTTATTATATTTTCTCATATATTCAGGTAGCCTGGAATAAACTAAAGTGAAATTAAAAACTGGTACAAAACAAATTGAAAATCATACTCTCTGAATAAAATTAATTTTTGTTTGACATTGATATTTGGTTTTGTTTAGGCAATTTTTATAAATAATAAAAATATGTTATGAGAGCATATTTTCTTCAGCTTTGAAAAATGTATGCACCAAAGTAGCCCAAATCAATAGTAATATAACAAAATCTTCCATCGCCAACACGTATTTTTTAAATCCTAGAATATCTTTTTCTTGTACATTTTTTCTTGTACATTTCTAGTCAACATCCCTCCTATTCTGAGATAATACTCTATTTTAATTTTGTCTGTTCTGAAAATTCCTATAAATAGAATCATGCATTCTTTGGTGTTCCATCTTTTAATATTCATAGAATAGCTGTGCTTAAGTTATGTTGTCATGAACTATAAAAAAGTGAGTGTGCCATAATTTGAATCTTTTGCACTGAAAACACTTCAAAAAGAGAAAGCAGGTTGCAGAGAGAGAAAAAAAACGTGTCAAGGGTAGAGGGGATAACGTGAAGGGAGAAGCTGGGGAGAAGGAAGGTAGTAGCAAAAATAAGAAGAAAACAAAGGGAGCAATGCGTGAGAAAACTAACTGTATTTAGTATGATTAACATTAAAGTTTTCATTCCACTACTTCACTGAAATAGTGTATTTTTCAATTAGCGGTAATTAATCATGATTTTTGGACAGCTATTAAAAACAAAGACAAAACATTATTTTAGCTCTCATAGACTCACCATACAAAGATTGCCTCCCTCCCTTCCTCCCTCTACACATTTGAACCAGACAACAATTGTCTCTGGGAACAACACGGGGTCAAACACATTCTGAAGGTAGAGGTGACTAAAATGAATTTTTTCTTTAAACCAAGTGAAAAACTATTCCTGTATCAACTTTTTGCACCAACTGACAATTGCTTTTAAGAATACAAAAATTAAGCAATAGTGGGTAAGGAATCAAGTTAAGAGCAAGCTAGTGTTCTTTACATATATGATTGAGGGATGTGTGAAAATTGTTAGTTCATTAAA
>NW_022104341.1:42138313-42139938 GCF_000313985.2 Echinops telfairi
TTACATTTGCTTCCTCTAATTACATTTCTTTTGATTGTAGTCTTTTTTGTTCTCTCACATTTTTAGGATTTTATCTTATCTATATCATCTACCTACTCACCTATATACTGCCCTAACACCTAGAATAAGTATTTTAATTTTTATTCCAAAAACTGAAGCTAAATAATATATGCAGTTTCCTTTAAATAGTATTTTACAATTAATAATATGCCATTAATTTAAATTTTATTTCATAATATGAAATATAAAATGTGACATCTTCCTGATGTCTCATTTTTCAAATAATTCAGTTTCTTGGATGACCTGCTCAGCATGCAGAATGGATAAGTAAGATGAGAGAATGCAACCCTGACTCCCTCTTCTTGATTTTAAACCATGCAACATCCTTTTGTTCTGTTCACACAACTGCATCTTGATCCATGGACAGGTTCCCCAGGAGCACAATGAGGTGTTCTGAAATTTCTGTTCTCCTCAGGGCTATCTACAGTTTATTATCATCCATAGAGTAGAATGCATTTGCATAGTCCACAAAACACAAGTAAATAGCTTTCTTGTACCCTTTTCTTTCAGTCAAGATTCATCTGACATCAGCAATAATATCCTTTGATCCATGCCTTCATTTGAATTACCACCTGTTTACTTCCTTAATAAACACTTTGATCATGAATAGTGTCCCAGTTCTGTATGGACACTGCAACAAGTATTAGAAGCTACATGAAAAGGGGAAGAAATTTTGAGTGAAAAAACAGCTTCCCTCTCAGTTTATATATATTTCCATTTATTCTATCTTCTTTATAATAAAAATTGATTATAATTTTTCAAGTATTTGCATATGCAAGGTATGTGTTAAGTTGTTCATAAATTATATCCACTCATTTGGAAAGTATGGATTTACTGCTTCTCAGAAGGTAAAAACTTATGGAGCAGCTGGTGATATATTGGCAATTTTGGTGATATATTGGTAATATTGATATCAGGACTGGTGGTATATTAGAGCCCTGGTAGAGTAGTTATTGATTGGACTGCAACCCAAAGAACAGCAGTTCAAAATTATCAGTTGCTCTGCAGGAGGAAGGCAGGACTTTCTACTTCCGTACTGAATGTTTCAGAAACACACAGGGGCAGTTCTACCTGCCTTACAGGATTGCTGAGAGTAGACATTGACCCAATGGCCATGAGTTTTCATTTTTGCTCTCAGGTAGCTGATGTTTAACTAAAGTGATTGTCTGGTTGGTAATCAACTATTAAGGAACTGACCATAAATCATTTTATAAATTAAATAGTACACAAGGAAGGCAATGTGAAATAAAAATGCGGCCTTCTGAATAAGGTCATGAAGGATGACATTGTGGGGAAGTGAATCCTTTTTCTTAAAAAATAAAAGAATCAAAGTTGTCTCTTTGAGGTCAGGGGGACCTTCAAGATCCTAGGATTCCAGAAATGACAACCTTCTCTAAACATTTTAATAAACTACAAATTTTTATACTTAGTAGGTAGAAATTGTGAAGAACCAGTCTGGGAGAAAGTTAGACTGAAAATAAATTAGGTATCCGGGAGCATTGTGCAAGTCCTTTCAGAGAGTGATTTGTGATGGGAATTCATTGCTGGCAGCATTGCTGCATGAT
>NW_022104341.1:42140602-42145515 GCF_000313985.2 Echinops telfairi
GGTTTTGAATTGTTGACCTTCTGGTTGACTTCAGAGCAGTGAGCTTGGGTTTTGAGACATGAAAACATAGATTCCTTTAAATAATCATATTATAAACTTTTTATGTTGTAATGATTGCATTGTTCACTTTCTTCATTTTCAGTGAATGTAATAATAGTCACTAAGTAATATTCTGATATTAAATATCTTCGTAAATTTGTATTTCCATTACTTGCCTAATAGAATTCAAATCAATAGTCAAAAGAGAGTGAGTTTTAATTATGTTTATGCTCTATCACCTTTACAATAATACTGCTAATTTCCCAAAGTCTTTAAAAAGTATTTCCTTTTTATTATCTAGAATAAGTCACAATAGCATTAGTTTATATTTTTGATTTGTATTTAATTTTAAAACACTAACCCATAAAACTATATGTACATATTTTCCATTTTGTTAATTCATATTTCTCATTGACTACTGAATAGGAATGATTGACAGGTATGAGCTCTGGAGGCACCTTCGTATATCCCCCCCAGGCAGAGCTGAAGGGAGCTTTAGGTGCCTGTGGGGAGTTAGAGAAAAAGTTTGAGGACCACCAAACTCTCTCAACCCTTACTAGTATCATTACTGCTGTTGTGGCAGGTTTGGAATTTTCAAAATGACCATATATTTTTCTTGACCTTGATCTATTGATGTACTTAACTGAGGTCTTTTGGAGGATCACTGCTAAGTAGATGAACTTGCTGGAAACAGATTCCCAAGTAATGAGACGATTGATCCATTGCTCCCTCCATTCAATGC
Source organism: Echinops telfairi (assembly GCF_000313985.2). Classification (NCBI taxonomy): domain Eukaryota; kingdom Metazoa; phylum Chordata; class Mammalia; order Afrosoricida; family Tenrecidae; genus Echinops; species Echinops telfairi. The sequence goes on from NW_022104341.1 coordinate 42,141,384, forward strand.
ACTCATTCAAGCATAATTTATAAAACACCTTTCAACTACATGAATATAAGCCACGGAGTTTGGCTGTCCCTGATCAACTCTAAACAGAATTTACTAAATTATGACCTTGAGAAAAGTATTTAACTTCACTGGATTTCAGTTTTCTTTGTAAATGAGGATAGTAATTGCATCACATTTATAGTTATTTTTTTAAGAAAATGTAACAAACAACATCAGATTTATTTTGCTGCCCAGCACAACAATTGGACCACATATTAATTGCCACAAAATTAATTTACAGTGAAGTTTCATAGTAAAATAAAATACCCTTTGCTAGTTCTTGGTATTCAGATATTTCTTCCCCATTCCTTGCCCTTTCAAGAACCTGAGGGTGTTTTCAAAACCTATAGTTTTGCACTTGTATTGAACATTCAAGATGAATGTATTCATTCATTATTTAAATTTTAAAACAGGTATTTTTGACGCAGCATATTGTATTGATTTTGAGCTACATAAAAGTTGCATGAATTGATAGGTTTGTGCTTTTTAGATGATTAGTACTTCATTCGGAAAAATACTCAAAATCATACTTTGTCTCTTCGGAACTTGTTTCAATTTTCATTAGCTTCACTTTGTACTTCAATGAGCAATTGAGGCCTTTGCTCTGTTTTGACTGTTGATATTGAGCTTCTCCATTGCCTCCTACCATGATATAGTCTGTTTGATTCCAGTGTAGAGGCCCATGTCACCATTTACATTGTTGGAAATTGATATATACAAAGACTAAGTTGTTGATCTTCCAAAATTCTGTGCTGGGATCTGCAACAATGTTTATTATCAAAGCTATGTTATCTGGCTTACTCTTCAAACTGATTTCATGTTTAAATCACCTAGTGACCAGTGCATAATGAGTTCATGTTTGATAAATTTCACCATGCAGAAGTTGGTAAAAATTTTCAAGTCCTTCATCTTTGTTTTATGAACTGGTCTTCCTTGTTGGCATATTGATAAAACCCTACAACTGATAGATATTGTACTTTGAGACAGATCTTTAAAAATATTTTTATTGTCATTTGGATTAAAGTTGACAGGGAAAATTTGTTTTCCAATCCATAATTCATACACAGTTTTTAACATTGTGTGCAATCTGTACAATGTCAGGGCACACTTTACACGTCCTCATTATGTTTACTATATCCATTTATTCTTTTATCCTATTTATCCTTGCCTTCTGAGGTATTTTTTCCATAAACAGTTGTTAGCTCTAATGAGTGCATCTTCCCGTGGTGTTATGGCTCACCTGTTCTATGACTGATAGTTAAGCCAAGGGGGTGTGTTCAGTTCCAGGGCTGACGTGCCATCCTCTTGCCTGTGCCAGTCTCTATTAAACAGTAAGCCTGGTCTGTTGGTGATTTTGAGTTTTGTTCCACATTTTCCTCCCATTCTGTTCATTGTATTTTCTCCCACTATTCCTGTGATTCCTTTTAGAGTAGTCAGTAACACTATCTGGTTCCTCTGTTATCAGGATTGTGTAGGCTCAGATTTATACAGACTAATTGATTCTTTTGGGCAAATTGATTCCTTGTGTCTTCGGTTTTTTTCTTAATTCCTTGGTCAAGATGAGAAGAGTTCAATAGTTGCACTTTAGATGGCTGCTTACAAGCTTTAAAGATACCAGGTGCTGCTCATCAGAGTAAATGGTAGAACATTGGCTTTGCAGACCTTGCTGTGCCAATTGCCCTTATTGTCCCCTGAGATGCTACCCCAGAGCTTCCAGGCTAAATGACTAATTCCCTCAAGGTGTTTGACTATGGCTGATGTGTTTTCATAACATTGCTCACTGCATATTCTATTACATGTAAACCTTTGGCTAGATTTGCAACACATAAACATGCTTGTGTCAGAATAGCCTGTTTCTCACTCCTGTGTAGCTTGAGGGTCTACCTATGTATCCACTCACGGTTATTAGTTTTATTTCTGGACTCCAGTGGGAGGACTGTTCACCACTGTAGAGTTTAATTCTCCTGTTCCTTCGGGTGTCTTTCTAGACCTTGATCATTTTATACTGATCCCTCTCTTCTTGTATATCATCTTCTTGTTCACCCAAGTTCAAACATGTCTACCCTCTGGTTAGTGATTGCCCTTCCCCTGCTACCCTTGGTAAACTCTCAAGAATAAGTCCTTCTGTGTGTAAACATTTTACTGGCTTTTTACAGCAGTGATTTCTTACAATATCTGTCCTGTTGTTATCAATATCCTCTAGGTCAGCGGTTCTCAACCTGCAGGTTGCAACCCGTTTGGGGTTGAATAACCCTTTCACTGGGGTCACCTGATTCATAACAGTAGCAAAATTACAGTTATGAAGTAGCAACCAAAATAATTTTATGGTGTGGGGGATCACTACAACATGAAGAACTGTATTAAAGGATCATGGCATTAGGAAGGTTGAGAACCACTGCTCTAGGTTCATCCATGATATGAGGTATTTCACAGATTCAAAATTCTTTAACATTATGTAGTATTACATTGCATACCATATAGACCATAGTTTGTATATCCAGTCATCTGCTGATAAGCATTTAGATTGATTCCATCAATTTTAATATAGTAAATAATGTTGCAATGAACATGTGCACATAACTGTTCATGTTAACACTCTTATTTTTCAGGGATATATACCTAATAGCAGGGTTGCTGAATCATATGGCTTTTCTGTTTCCAAAGTTCTAAGAAAATTCCATACCATTTTGAACAGTTTTTGCTCTATTGAATAGTTTCATCAGGAATGTCTGTGGGTTCCCATGTCTCCACAACATCATGATCAGTTGTTATTTTCCATGTGTTTTCTTAACTTTACCATTAATTCTGGGGTGAGATAATATAGGACAGGTGTTTGATCCTCATGTCTCTAATGGACGTGATCACAAACATTTCTTCATGTGTTTGTCACCAGCTGAATGTTTTTGGTGAAGTGTCTGTTCATATCCTCTGCTCATTTTTGCTTTGCTGCTGATGTATTTTCTACAAATTTTGAAGATTAGTCTATTGTCCAGTTTTAGTCACTGTAATTTTTTACCACAGTCTGTGGATTCTTTCTTAAATCCTCTGGTGAGGTCTGAGGCAGTAAATGAATGTTCAGCTTTTAAGAAGTCCCAGTCATCTGGTTTGTCTTCTAATATTTACACATCTGAGTTGTGTTGTATAGTGTAGTTATGCCATGTATTAGGAACATACGAACAGGAGAAAATCTATTTAATAACGTGTGATATGCAAAACCCAGAAATGGTCCTGGGCATTTTCTTTCTGCTCCAGAGTGGTGATAAAAAAACAGACAAATCCCCTCTACTAGTTTTGCACAAACCCTATTTGCACAGTCCCACACAATCATTTGGTGGGAGTTACAGAGACTTGGATGATATTGGCAAAGAATATTAAAAGTTTACATATATCTCTGATTCACTCTATAGACATCATCATCATTTTATGATGGGGAACATTATCAATCATCCTCCTGGACCTTGGGGGCCAAGGATGTGTGCTGTAGACTACTGTACTTTACACTCTATCCCTTCAGGGAGCTCAACATCCTTCAGAGTTCACACCATAAGACTTAATGTGGAAGTCCCACGAATGAACTAGACTTACCTTAAACTCGCCTCCTGCCTAGGACATAAAGCTGAACCTTCTGATGACTGCTATCTTACTTAACTGTGCATAATTAATTTCACTTAATTCAATTTAACAACAGTTAGTTCTTATGACATGGCCCTTCTTGATGCCTGCCCTCATGAAGAGACCACTGAATAAATGGGTTCTCTAGCAAAGTAAGGTAAAAAAGCCAAATGTTGGAGTTCGGGGAAAATGGCGACCTGATAGGACGCACCCGTCCAGAGCTTCTGCTGCCAGACCAGAAAATTGTGGGTAAGGCAAAGGGAACAGAGAGGTGGAGTCCAGGAATTAGAAGTAGGGTACTAGGGTCTCTCCTGATCTCTTTTTTGTGTGTGTGATTTCCACTCACAAAGCAAACTGAGAACACTTTAAAGCGCTCTAGCTTCTGGGAGCCCGCGTGCACCAGCTGCGTCCTGGCAGTAGCTGCCGTTTCTCCTGGCTGACGCCTTAAAGGGACAGCACCGCCACACACAGGAGAACCCCA
>NW_022104341.1:42146236-42148216 GCF_000313985.2 Echinops telfairi
AGTAGGACACCAGCAGCCTAGATAGGACAACAAGCCCAGCTTCCCTTTCAGTGACTCTACACATAGCTGGGGAGGCCCTGCTGGCCCTGGGGCCCTTGACCAGGCTGTGGGAACACCCCATCCCCCACCCCTGCTGCGGTGCTACGTATAGCGGGCATACTAGAGAAAGCCAGAACTCAACGGAAGCCTGGTCACAGGTGCGATCTAGCCTTTTCAATAATCCCACACAGCATTTCTGGAACCCTACATAAAGCGGGTACAGCAGCCCGCTACCTGGAGGAAGGGTTGGAACTCCTCCAGCCTCACAGACAGATTATCAAACCTCAGCTATTACCCTACCTACTACTCTATTTCTTCCCCTCTGCATTCACTAGCATTTCTATCCTTCCCACTGCAGTCAGTCTCAACGAGCTCAGCCATTCTCAATGAGCTGGGGTTCTTTTTTCTCTTTCTTCTTTTTCCTCTTTTTCTTCCTCTCTCCCACTCTCTCCTATCATAAACCACTACTGACTTCCAGATCATTACCCTCCATTTAGGGCAAATCAACCCAAATAGCAGGAGGAACTCCAGCCCAACCTCCTTGAGAGTGCTGAAAACCACACAAGGCACCTGGGACAGGCACCTACACCACACTGCGCTGTTGAGGAAACCTCTGTCTGACCTCAAGGCAAGCTCATCAACTAGAGCAATACTGCACAGCACCACTGGGTTCCTGCCTCAAAAGAGCCCACCAACCTGCCATTGTGAGGCAGGGTCTAAACCCTTTTGGCCCCACATACAAATAATCAGAGATCAGCTATCTCTTTATCCTTTATTTCCCCCTTCTCACTCTCCTCCCTCTTTGCCATCACAGACAATCTTAGAGAACACAGTTAGGCTTTTTTGTTGCTGTTGGTTGTTTTTTTTGCCCTTTCACCTTCCTTCTCCTTTTTATCTTTCTCTCCTCTTTCTATCATTTTTCTCTTCACTTCTATCACTGCTTGTATGGTTCTCTCTTCTCCCTCTCATGACCTTTACATACCACTGCTGGTTCCCAGACCCCTACACTCTGCCTAGGGCAACCCTGTCCTCCCAGGGGACAGCCTGACTCCTAAGACAGGGCCCCCCACAGGACGAGTCAGTGCTACACACAGCACAGCACAGGGGTCAGCTATTTCTCTATCAATATTGTCGGTTCTGTCTCCCTCTCCTTCCTTTTTGCTTCTTTTTTTACTTTATTTGTGTTATTCTTTCACTTTTCCTTCATCCCTCCTCTTATTAAAACACCTCTCTCTATCCTACCACAACCTCAGCAGATTAAGTTATTCTTTCTTATTGTTTTCTTCCTTTCTTTCTTTTCATTTTTATTCTTTTTCCCCCACTGTTTTCACTTTTGTTTACTCTGTGCAATCTAGTTAAGTGTGGGTGAGGGTGTATCAGTTTGCAAGACATTGTTGCTCCAGTTTGTGTCTTCCCCTTTCTCCCGTTCTCCTCTCCTTTCACTCTCTTTCCTGTCACAGGGCATTAGTGGCCACCAGGCCACTCCCCTCTGCCTAGGGCAACTCGGAAGGCCCAAGTGTGGGAGCTCCCACCCGCATTTATAGGCCTGGCAAGCAGCTGGGGAATTTAAGCTGGTCTCTTCAACACACCAAGAATCAGGGGGTTCTCCCCTACAAAAAGTGAGGGCATCCCCAGCCTAAACCAGAGGCCCTACAAGTGAATGGGGGAAACGCCTGGCCACCACTAGTGGGCTCCACGCTACTATGGGAACACCCACCCAATGTCCAAGGTGATCTATGTGTCTACAGTAATCCCCTTACCAGATACAGAGCTCTACATCAAGGTGAGTATACCCACACGGCCTCCTGAGCACTCCAGTCACAGAGGAAAATACTACAGGCCAGCCGAGGTGCTCCAAGAACAGTGAAGATTACTTAGAGATCAGCCAAGGAAGTAAGGCCCTCGTGGGCCCACAACAACACGACCAGTGTCACATGAGAG
>NW_022104341.1:42154062-42156408 GCF_000313985.2 Echinops telfairi
ATGGATTGTGATGAGTTGTATGAGCCCCCAATAAAATGACTTAAAAAAAAAAAGCCAGATGTTGCCTGGATATTAGAAAGAACGATGTTCATAAAGGCTTGTCTTCAAACAGGCAGCCACCTATGTGAGGCATCAACTAAGTCTACATGGAAGAAACACACCAATTTGTGTGATTCAAGGTTGTAAAAAGTAAAATCTGAATCCAAAAGAGGGAAAAGTGTCAGAGCTTAAACTGTGAGCACCTGCTTGGCAGTGGTCTACAGATGCTGGTAGGAGCCCAACAGCCATTTGCAGGGACCGCTCATGGAGACAGCCTCCAGTAAATGGCCTCTGACCAGAGTCAAGGGACTAGGCTTGTTATCAGACAGAGAACATCGTAAAGGCAATTGTGGCAGATGTTGTTAGGTTAAAATGTGATATATTATTATTTGATCACCCTTTTGACCCATTTAAAATTATTTCAGTTAAAAAAAAATGGAGGGGAAATACAAATAGATTAAGCCTCCAGTAAATTCCTTTTGACCATAGACCAGGGATGGGAATAGTCTTGCTATTATGCAGAATCACTGGAAAGTGAATTATTGTAGATATAGTGAGGTTAATATTTATTACCTTATCATTTGATTTCACTTTTGACTCATTTTATATTTGCTATCATTTTTAGTAGTTTTGCTTGTTTTTTGAGGTTGTACCCTGTTTTATTTTTGTTATTGTTGTTGGGTTTTGGTGTGTTTGCTTGTTTTTGAATGTTTTCGTGTATATGAAACCCAGGCTAAATAAATCCATAGAGACAATAATTAGATTAATAGTTTCTTGAGGGTATGATAAAGGAGGATGGAGGAATATGGGGAGATAATAACAAAGAATACAAGAAAGAAGGACATGTTCTAAACTTGATTGTACTTATGATTGTGCGACTCTTTTTAATATTATTGAACTATTTAATTTTATGATATGTGAATGATATAAAAATAAGACTGTTATTTTTTGTAAGTAAAGACTGAAAAAAAAGAAGAAAGATCCAAAATGAGGTGGCTTCTCACAGTGGGTACGTTAGTGGACTCAAGCCAAACAAGGATGAGAGTGACGAGGGCCAGGCGGTATTGTGTCAGCTCGGAGTCAGAGCTGATTTGATGGCATATGAGAACAATGATAACACTGGAGGTTCTAAAGGTACCTCTCTTTTATGAATGTTATCATTCTATTTTTAGGTTGTACGTGTAGGTCTACCATCCATTTCAGTTAGTCTTTGTTAAAGTGACAGATATGGATCACGTTTCAGTTTTCTATGAATGGATATTCCATTTAGGCAATGCACTTAGATAAAGGAACCCTAGTGGCACAATGTACACAGTATTGGCCTGTTAACCAAAAGGTAGCCAGTTCAAACCCCCCAGATTCTCCTTGGGGAAAAGATGAGACTATTTGCTCCTAGAAAGATTTACAGGTCTTTTAAACCCTACAAAGCAGTTGTACTTTTTCCTGCTGGAGAGCTGTGAGTTGGAATTGACTTTATGGCAATCAGTTATCTCGTGTGTCCAGTCGATGGGTTTTAACCCTTTGCTGAAGATCTGCTGTGCCTAGTAGATAGATTTACTTTCATATTCTCCACTGTATTTTTGGGTCAATCACTGGTCCGTCACTGTACCCATACCAAGCTTTCTTCACTTCTATGGTTATAGAATATGTTTTGAGATAAGGGATTGATAATCCTAGAGCAAGAGTTTCAAAGTAAAGGATAAAGAAGTATATAAAAAACCTCTGAAAAGCAGAAATTCAACAAAAATTGTGCACAAAAGTTGGTAAACTGCAGGCTGACACATTGTAGCCATTTAAATTATTGCAAATATTATTACAATTGGAAGAACACAGATCACTTGCCCAGGCTCCACTGACCAAGAGTTACACCAGCTCCTACTTCGGAAATTGGAATCTCCTCCATTTCCTTGCAGTATCTTCTGAGATACTTCTTAGAGACAAGGTCCCCTCATTACTACATGACTGAGTGCCAGTAAAACACATGGTAATTGTTCCATTTAAAAAAAAATGCTTATTCTTAGCTTTACCTTTCCCTTACTCCTCCATCATTTCAGTTTTTTTCTTCCTCTATTCTTGGCTTTTCTTTCTCCCTTCAAGAGTCTGTTAATTAGGCACCCCTACCTTACTTCCCATAAAGTTAACTTTAACCCACTCCCAAACCCCCACCCCCAGCACCAAGTCGGATAGGTGCACTCTTACAAAGCCGGTGCTACATTCCCTCACAACCCTGCTTGGTGCTAGCACCCCTGCCAACATTGTGCTTCAAGAAGAAGAAGAAAAAGAGGAGGAGGAGGAGGAGGAGGAGGA
>NW_022104341.1:42156548-42163769 GCF_000313985.2 Echinops telfairi
AGAAGAAGAAAGAAACGTCCCTATTCCATCATCCTTCCTTTCAATCTCTTGCCCCTTTAATTAGCAGTGCTCTTAACTCTCCATTGATGCAGAGAGGTGTGGCCTCCCTATAGTGTGCTCTCTATTGCTACTTCAGTTATATCTGGCAACTAACACTTTGGACAGATTTTGCTTGTTGTGTGTTTTTATCTTCCTTATTTCTCAGGTGTCCGCCTCCCACCCATTTTTGTCTTCCTCCCTGTGGTGGTTAGATTGTAGGTAAAGTTGAAGCTGTATAAAGTGTACGGACAGGGTCCAATCTATCAAGCCTGATGCTGCTTCCTAGAGGATAGGGCCTTTTTCAAGAAGAGAGACCGGGATAACTTCTCTTTCCCCCTCTCTCACCCTTTGTCTTCATCCTTGCTGGGACTCTGTCTGCCTCCAGGAGTAGCTAGCCCCAGAAAAAATATCAAACATTCTAAGAAAGTTTAAGCCTCTTATGGAACATTTTTGAAAGGTGCAACTTATGTGTGACAAGAATTCTAGAACTGGAAGAGACAGAAAAATAACATGATATTTTTTTTGAAAATAACTTTCCTACTTTTATTTTAAAAAGGCAGGATATGCATTTAACACTCAAGAAACCAAAAAGAAGAAGGACCACAAAATCACCAAAACATGTATTGTATTTTAAAAAATAAAATACAAAAAAAATGTCCTGAAAGCAGATCAGGAGAGATGAAAAGTTATCTATAAAGTAAAAGCACCAAAACTCAGCCCTGACTAAACCATGCAGGTAAGAAGTCAACAGAATTATTAGATGATAATTTATAACAATAAACATATACAGCCAAATAAAAGAAAAGGCCAAGAACTTAGTCCCAGTCTCAAAAAAGTTAGAAAATTAACAGTAAAATGCCTACCATCACCATAAGACAGGAGATAAGATTAAACAGAAATAAATGAAATATGAAACATAATTAATAGAAAGTTCAACCAGAGTAGGAATTGATTCTTTGGAAGAATAAATAATATTGACAACTAGTAAATTTAGCAAAAGAAGAGAAGAGATGAAATAGCTGATATCACAACAATATCTGCCAAATGAAAATGATAATAACAGAATAATAGGAAGAACTATATCTCCGCCCCTGATATAAAAATCTAGTAGAAAAGGACAGATTTATAGAAGCACACTCTGTTCTATCTCAAACACAATACTCTACCTTGGTGATAGGTCCGTTCATTCACTGTAAGAATCACACAAATAATGCTGATGATTACAGATTTTATTATGGACATTAATAGATCACAATTCAGGAGAAAATGCTCAGGATAGAGTTGTCCAGTCAGATTATGTTAGAAAGTACCTTTAGAGCTACTAATAAATTCACAAAGGGCATGCCACTAGATATAAGCCTGACCCCAAAGGCACTCAGTTCCTAGCTCTGTGAGTCAGCAAACCAAGCGCCCCTCAGTAAATGCACAGATACATCCTCCTCCACAAGCTAGCCTAATGTCCAAAAGCACTTGACTATACTGTTTCTGTGGGCTGGGAAGTACACAGTTCTGTCCCAGGCTTCGCTCTGGTTCTGTTATTGCAGGTGCTGCTAGGCTACTTCTCTGACGTCATAGCTGTCTTATGAACCAAAGGGCCAAGGACATGTTCCATTCCTGGTTCTATTGCTTCTCAGAGGACTAATTTTAAACCCAGCAAGAAGGGAATCCAATGAATCTTGCTAATGATTACACACAGGTGAATCCCAGCAGTGTCTTTCTCCACCATCTTACCTAGATGCCAATGGAAAAAGTAATTGGATGGGAGTCTGGTTAGAGGAGCAACATTAAATAATTAATTGTCCCTACACACTCCCTATTCAACACAATTTGAGGTAAAAAATTGCAACAGATGCATAACAAAAATAAATAAATAAATTCAATCAAATCAGAGGCCTTATAGGACAGGGTAGAGTTGCCCCTGGGAGTTTCAAAGATAGTAAATCTTTATAAGAGTAAAATTCTGCATTTTTTCTACCATGGAAAGAGTGGCTGGCAGTTTTGAACTGCTAGCCTTGTGATTAGAAGCCCAATGTGTAATCCAGTCTTTACCCAGATTACTTCAATTGTGAATTCTCCTAAATATTCAAGAAGAGCTGACATAATTATACTTAACTATTCTATACTATAGAAAAGATGGCATACCCCTGAATTTGCTCTATAAAGCAAGCATAACTGGTACTACAGCCAGATAAAGACACCATCAACAATATTGTTCATGAACATAGACTTTAAAAATATCAATAGAATTCTATGCAATAGAATCCAACCACATACCAATAATAAAAATAATAATAATACAAGTATACATATAAAACTATTGCTAGCACATTATAAAATATTTATTTTTAAAGTATCAACATGTGTAGCTAGTATTTTTCAACATCTTCTTAATCTTGACCTATGCACTTCTGAAGATGGTTTTTCATCTTTCTATCCCAAACATTCTATTCTCCTGCATTCCCATCTCATCAAAACTGCAATTTTGACATCCTCAGGGAACTCCAATTGTATTCTTTAAAAACATTCTTTGGATGTTGAGCACAAAAAGCAGTCTGTAGAGGTCTAAATCAAGGTGGTAAGGGGGATGAGGAAAGGTTTCCTAAGGGAATTCTCCTTCACAAACGAGCACATGTTTTGTCATGGTAAGACATAAAACATCTGTGCCACAACTTTACTGATTCCAACTCTGAGATCCTAAGCACAGCAAGGGTATCTTTGACTTTGGTAAGCACGATGTCGTTTCCTAGGGATTGATCTCTCCTGATGAAGTTTCCAAAATACATGAGACAAAGTCTTGCCATCTTCACTTTTAAGGAGCATATTGACTGTAATTATTCAAAGACATATTTGTTTACTTCTCTGGAAGCTCATGCTACTTTTCAATATTCTTCTCTAATTCTGCAATGGAGTGCATCATTGGAAATTCTAGCATAGAATTTATTAGCAAAGAAGAAATGAAGCTTTCTCTATTTACAAATGTTATGATTCTATATAGGGAAAGCCCTAGACACACTTCTCTATTTACAAATGTTATGATTCTATATAGGGAAAGCCCTAGACACACAAGTCCTATATACTCAACAACAACATGAACAACAACAGCAAAACAAATAGAATTAGTAGAAGAGTTCATCGCAGAATACAAGATGAACATATAAAAATCAGTAATATTCCTCCTCACTATCAAAGAAAAATCAGGAAAGAAAACAATGTAATTTACAGCAGCTATTCAACCTATGAAATACTTAGAGATGAATCTAACTAGAGACAAAAAGGCCTATATAAAGAAAAAATTATTTTAAAATAACTGCAAGAAAGCAAAAATCTGCATACAATAAAGAATATATTATGTCATACATAGGAAGGCGTAATATTATGAAAAATTAAATACAATCCAAAGGTATTTACACATATGCTTCTTTTTCATAATATATGATACACTCATATTCACTTTGTCATTCCTAGCAAAATAAACCATGCGTTTGATTAAAAATGGCTAGTTAATGTCAGCTCACTAAATGCCTAGGATAACCATACTCATGTGCTCCATTTCATTTTGACAATTTCTGATTTGTCTCAATTCATGCTTTATGCAATTTTGTTCCCATTGCTAATGGATGCTTGTAGCTATGGCTTTTCTTCTGGAGTCATGCTGCTTTGACACATGAAGGATCTATAGCTTCCTTTACTCCATCCAATTTCACTTCGAGGAAACAGCCCTTACCTAATTTTGAGACCCTTCTAAGTTGAAGAATCACTATCCGGTACTGTATCAGACAATATCCTACTGCTAATCAAACAGCTTTCACTGCCCAATTTTCTCAAAAGTAGAATGTCTGTCTTAATTTAGAAGCTCTGCTGAAACATATTTGCCATAGGTAAACCTGCAAGTATTTTAAAAACCAATGGTATCGCTTTTAGCATAACAACAACACACAGGCCTCCTAAGTATAACAAACTGACAGGCAGGAAAGTTACGTCAAGTATAGGTGCACTAAACAGTACAAGTGCACAAAAGTCAAAGCGCGACCTTACATGCATCCCACCTGAATTTAAATCTCAATTCAAAAATTGATTTGCCTCACTGAAAACTAATGACCAAAGATTATATGAGTTGTGGGATTACATTAAAGACATCATATATGAAGAAAGCAAGTATCATTAAAGAGCTAGGAATTAAATAAAAACCCAAACAGATGTCACAACAGACTCTGAAATTTACTCTTGAAAGTGAAGTAGTAAAAACAAATGGAAGAAATAGAAGTAAAAGAGCTGAACAGAAGATTCTGGTCTCTCCCTGAGTCCTTTTTACTTTTCTGAGTCCTCAACGAGTTACCTTCTGCATTATGTCCTGCTTTTATAGCTGCATTTAGTGGGCAGGGAAGGGTTCTTACTCTTTTCCATCTGGTCTTGGAATCCAACTCCCAGTGTGTTGAGGACTAACTGTGTCAATCCAGAGTAGGTGCTAAGAATGGTGTCTGAAAAATAGTTAGCACTCAAGAAATTGGCATCATTGTCGTCATTCTCGTGTGACACGGAGCTAACTATTGAGCTAGAACTCGCGGCTGTCATGAGGTTACAGGTTACCAGAGGCAGTCAGAAAAAACCTAAATAATGATTTATCATGACTGGAAGTATTACAAAAGGGGAGCGGACAGTAATAGGACATCAGAATATTGTTAGTTAGTGAAGTGACTTTAAGAATATGTTAACATTCCTGTGAATTGACAATTACAAAGGAATCTGCACATGTATTTTGGTTATTTGAGAAGTTCTACATAAAGTATCTTATCAGTACCTTATAATAAGGAAGCAAGTAAAGTACAATTAATTAAGACGTTTTACCATTTTAATAACAAATGAATAGGTTTTGTTCCAGAGTTGACTTTCTGCCAGGCATTGGGTTACCTTTTCATTTGGGTGAGATATAGTTAATTACTTGTCCCAGCCATCCATACATCTTTTGTGGTGTATTATATACACAGTTGTGCCTCTAAACCTGTGAGAAGCAGTCCTGGTGGTATTTAGTGGTTACACATTGGGTTTCTAAGTGCAATGTCAGTTGTTTGAAGCATGGGAGAAAGACAGGATTCTCTACTCCTGTAGAGTCTTATGGAAGCCCACTGCCTATTCCATCTTGTACGTTCACTATAATTTGGCATCAATTTGACAGACATGTGCTTGGAGTTTGAGAGAACCTAGTGAGTGTAATTCCATGTTGGAGGGAGTTATCTTTTGTTCTAATGACAAAGGATTAGGGTGGGGTATGTTTTGAGTCCCCACCCAACTGGAGATTGTGACTGAAACACCCCTGTTTTCCCGTGGGAGGCATAGCCTGTAGAAGATGATTACCACAGCACCATCAAAGCTATTTTTCATGACTGCCCCTTCCTGACTAACATGAACAGAAACCAAAAAAAAGATTTGCTTTGATTTTTCAAGTGCTTTTCTTCTTGCTAGAGATCCTGTATCTGGCTTACCTCTGTGTAACTGCTGCTTTTTGGAACTTGAGTGGCAGCCTATCACCTGACTTGATTTCACCAACTTCTATAGCCCTATAGATGAAGGGAATTATCCAGATGGACATTTGAATTTAGGATTTGGGACTTGTCAACTCTCACAACCACATGAGCCATGTCCTTAATAGTCATGAGTTCTATGAGACATTGCAATAAATGGAGGGAATATAGGAGGGAATATATTAAGGGGAAGAGTGGTGTTTGGTATCATCGGGAATATTCTTGTATGACATTTTCTGAAAGAGTTGTTTTTTTAAATCACGTTATTCTAGTATTTTAACACTATGGAATGATACTCTTGTTTTCCCATTCTTTTGATCAAGGACTAAGATGAGCTACTGGAATGTGACCAGTCTATCTATATTAAAGAATGCCTACTGCATTTCAAAGTGCTGAGCTGGACAAGTGTAGAGAATGATAACAGCAGGCACCCTCGGCAGCTGCTCGATGAGAAGGAAGAGCCCCATGCAAGTTAAGCAGAAGGAATGCTTTCAGACCACATATGAAAAACACTTCACGTTAGATACTGACTACGAGACAGAGACATCAGCAAGCAGCTGGTCTCTATGATGTGAGTGAAATTACCCAAATCTACCTTTGGAAGCCAAAAAAGCACTATGTTAAAGTCACAAGAAAATGCTTGCATGTGAATTGAAAGACTATTAAACATTATTCAGTAGTACAAAGCAATATAGCAATAGAACACATGCTAAATTAATCTGCTATAATACTCCCTTGGCCGAATGAATCGAAAGGTAACTTATTGTACATGTGAACCACAGTTCCTCAAGGAAGACATGCTTCTACCACAAATTCTACTTAATTAATGTTTAAATCAAATTCGTTTTTATTTCAAAGCTAACTTCTTCAGGAACAATTTATCTGACTGATCAACAGTTAATATTTTGTTTTCACAGATATCTATGCTTTTTAAGACAATCTAATATCTCCCTTATGTGTCAATATTGCACACATGACATGAGTATTCCCAATGTCTGACACTTAGTAGTTTATTTAATGAATGCCCAGTGTGATTAAATTGAAGCAAATATTGAGCAATTTGCAAACATCAGACACTATGTTGCAAAGATGAATGAAAATTAATCATGTTTGAAAGACGTTTACAATCTTATAAGGGAAGCATACATGCAAGAAAATAAACACACATTGATTTTATATTTGCTCTCCTTTGACATAAGCATTGACAATGATAGGATTATCAAGGAGAAAGTAGAATCTACTGGGTAGAATGAATGAAAAAGATGATGTTACTGGCCTTATAGAAAAACTGCCCCTTCAATTAAATCAGGAAGAAGAATTTTCCTAGCTACTAGAAGGTTGTATTCTTTTCTTGGTTTATTTACCTATAGCTATCAAACTATGGAATATAGCCATAGAATTGGTTATAGTATAATGTATTTTACATAGGGATGTGCACATAACATATTCAACTAATATATGTCTCTCTATATTAATTTTAATATAAATGAATTAAGTATATAATATTAACTCTATTAGCATAATAGAGCTATCATAAACCATCTCCTGACATACACATTAAGGTGTTGTAGATTAATTATGAAGTCTCTAATATGTAATTTCAAGTTCTCTATAGTAAAACTACAGGCTTTACTTCAAACAGGCAAAAAACTGAGAGAATGAA
>NW_022104341.1:42164755-42168643 GCF_000313985.2 Echinops telfairi
CGGTTTTTAGGAGCAGGAAGTCCCAGAGGCTTTGCTCTTTGACCTCATTCAGCCTGAATAAATTGCAGTGTCTTCAAGTAAAACTGTGCAGAGGCATTTCGGATATTGGCCTGATGGTGATTCACAGGTGCACGTAATTGCAAACACATTTAGATAAGCTCTAGCATCGCACCTGTGCTGACAGAGCGTGAGCTACCAGAACAGCCAAGAGGAAAATGAAAGCCGTGTCTTCCATGAGGACTTGCTAAGGCCAGGGGTTAAAACTTCTGTTTTTACCATCTCTTCCTCTTGTTCCATTTGATTATCTTCAAGAAGTCTGGGATGATTGAAAGTATTTTCCCTGGGCTCTGAGTTTCAAAGAAGGGTTCGTTTTGGTTTTTTTTTTGTTTTGTTTTGTTTTGGTTTGGTTTAAAAATGTCTGTATATCTTGGGGAGTAGATTATAAATCTATTATGTTAAAATTATCCATTTATACTAGAAAGCAGTGTTGGCAGATGAGCTAGAAGTCTTTTCTTTTCATCATTGATAGTATCCCAATGGTTTTCCTATCAAAGTTCATAAACAGTGCAATGAAAGTATGAGACAGCATCTAGATACATGAAGATACCTATAGGTACTTGGGCCCAGGGGATGCAGCATTGCTATTGCCAGTTGAATTCACCAGCTGGTCTTCAAGAGATAGACAAGACAGTCTGTTTGTGTAATCATTATTTCTTGTTGTGAGGTGCCATCAAGTCGGTTCGGACCCATGAGGCCCCTCTGTACAACAGAACTGCACACGGTTCGGGTCTATGCCATCCTCATACGTATTCCTGTGCCTGAGCCTAGTTTCAACCACTATTGGAGGGCCTTCTTCTTTTGCATCGCCTTTCCATTTGACCAAGAACGGTGTCCTTCTCCAGACACTGGTCTGTGGCAGTTACATATTCTCCTGTCAACTTGATTGAAGGGGTGGCATCTAGCCTGTCAATCAGGCTATAGCCAATGATGCCCCTGTGTGGGCACGGCCTTCTCCTAAGGATTCTGGGAACTCCTGTCTTCCTCCCTGGAGGTGGATCACAGACACTCTCCGTGGTATACTTCCTGTTGGCAGCCAGAGCCGTGGAGCTGGAGGAGCCACATGGAGACACGAGCAAGTGCTGCAATGCTTGCACTGCCACTGGATCCACCAGACTTTCCACCTACTGGCCTGTGATCTCCCAACATTCAGCACCATTGCATGTGTTGTGTGAGTCTTAAGAAGAATTTATAGTCTGGTATTGTACATATAGGCTAATATCAGACTTATGGACTTGATCTGGACTGGGCTGTGATGTTTTCTAACTATGCAATTACTCTGTGATATAAAGCTCTTTCTTATACAAATATGAGTGTCCCTGAATTTGTTTCTCTAGTCAACCCAGATTAATGCTTGGTCTCTTCTGACAATATGTCCCAAACTAATCATTATAGTCTTGGAAAGCTTAAGGTGCAGTTCCAAAGTGGGCTTTTTGGTTTATGAATACTAAATCATTTATTATTTTTAAATATTTAATTTTGATAAAATTATCATTACATTGGGATTGAAAATAAATTTATTAAAAAGCCATAGATCGTTAAGAGAAAAATCCAAGATAGCAGATGTTCAGAGTTTTATTTTATTATTATTATTCTGTTATTCACAAATTAGGATGCCAACATGATTGGTTTATTCATAGTAGTTACCTTAGTTGACATGTTCTTGTTCCTTTTTAGAGATTATACCTTTAAATACCTTTGTGGATTCTTAAATCAACTTTTGCTGACAAAGATGTAAGCAAAGTGGATACAGCATGAAAGAATGGCCTTGCATGAAGATAATAATATCTGTGCTTGTTCTATACAAATCTCTTACATTTATTTGTCACTGGCAAGTTTACTTTGTCACTTTGTCTTTGTGACAAAGAAAGTTTTTGGAAGGCAGAATTTTGTAAAGGATTCCCAACACTGAATTTAATCATGTTTACTACATGGCTTCCATCCTGTTCACTCTGGTTCTACATGTCTGTGCTCCACCCTTGCCCTTCCCATCAGAAATTTCGTATTTGCAAAGATACACTACATAAAATATATATTTAATAAAATCTCCTATGGGGTGATATTTTAAAATCATTTTATTGAGGGCTCATACAACTCTTATCACAATCCATACATCAATTGAGTCAGGCATGTTTTTACATGTTGCCCTCATTTTTTTCTAGAGATTTACTTTCTATTGAGCACTTGGTATCATATCCTTTCCCCCCTTCCCTCCCCGACCCTCATAGATTTTACATTGTTATTACTTTCATCTCTCACACCAACCACTGTCTCCCTTCCTCCATATTTTCTGTTGTTCTTCCCCCCGTAAAGGAGTGTATGGTTATGTGTCGGTCATTACAATTGGTTCCCCCTTTCTCCTCCCTCCTCTCCCCTTCTTCCCCCTACCCTTCTGGTATCACTTTTCCCACTTCTGTTCCTGGATTCTGTGTGTCATGAGCGCCCATCCCTTTCTATACCTGTGTACATGTTTCAGTCTAGTGTGAATTAAGAAGCTGCACTGGGGTCTTGGTAGTGGAGGGTTAGGAAACTTCAAGGAACCAGAGAAATATAGTGACTTTCATTGATGCTTTACTGCACCCTGATGATTCATCCCTGCCCTGTGGCTTCTCTGTGGGGAGATTGTCTCCAGCAGGGTGATTCTATAAATACTTCTTTTAAATTCACAACCAAAGGAATACATGTTTTTAATCTTCCAGAAATATATATAAACATAATAATCTGAGGGTCTTGTTAAAATGTAGATTTTGATTTAGTATATCTGTATGAAAATACAAATAGGAGGTTGTTCCAGAAAATCTGGTTAGAAGTCTTTATGTATTGAAACACTGACTCCAATTCTCCTTGGTCAGGTTATTGTTGCTAGAGACAGTCAAATACATGCTAAATATTGTCTGGTCCTGTGCCCTCTTAACAATTGCTGTCAAGTTTGAGCCAGTGTTTTCAGGCACTATGTCAATCCATCTTCTCGAAATCTTCCACTTTTCTTTGAGCCTGTCCTCTAACAGGTATAGTAGTCCCTTCCAGGGACTCATCTTGCCTGAAGCAGCCCTGGTGGCATTGTGGACTAGGCAGTGGATTGCAAATCAGAAGGTCAGTAGTTTAAACCCACAAGCCCATCTGAAGGAGCAAGAAGAAGGTTTCTGCTCCAGTAAAGATTTACAATCTTGCAGATCCGAAGACGCAGTAGTACTCTGTCCTCTGGAGTTGTTAAAAGTTAGAAACAACACAACGCCATTGGATTTGGTCTCCTGAAAACATGTCCAAAGTATATAAAACAAGGCCTCAGTTCTGAAAAATATTATGATTGTACTTCTTTCAAGACAAATGTTTTTCTTTGTCTATAATTCTATATTACTTTCAATATTCTTTGTCAACACCTTCATCCAAATGCATCAATTCTTCTGTGGTCTTATTAATCCACTGCCCAGTTTTCACATGCATATAAGGCCACTGAAAATGCCAAGTCTGGGGGGCCGGTGTACCTTAATCATCAAAGTGACTTCTTTGATCCTTAGCAATTAAAAAATATCTTTTGAAGCAGATTTATCCAATGCAGTATGTCATTTGACTTCTTCAAGGCTGCTTCCATGGGCATTAATTGTGAATCCAAGTAAAATGACATATAAAATAAATGCAATATTTTTCCATGAATTTTTAATGCAAGTCATCACAGTACAAACTGGTAGGGAGTAGTGGTGTATTGGTCAGATAGCTATTTAAAATAGCCTAGTATTTCTTTTTTTAAAACTTGGAATTGTAATATTTAAACTGGAAATTGAGAAAATATATACAAAGAAATTGAAAATGTATGATAATTATTAACAGTGC
>NW_022104341.1:42169218-42173501 GCF_000313985.2 Echinops telfairi
GAAATTTGCCAATATACAACAATATTCTGTATGTCAACCTGCTGTTTCATGTGTGTTTTAATCATAAACCAATATTTCATTTTGAAGATTTTCCTTTTACCTTCTTATTTGAAATCATACAATCAGTTTAGTATCAATCTCTTTTTCTTTCTGCAATTTAAACAAAGACAGATTTTGCTTCCTATAACTCCCTCCATCAACAATTCCCCATGACAGAGACCTGGGTTACCATTCTTATTTCAATGCAACAGCATTTATGAATACAAATGGCAAAGCATGACAGATGTGATGAATTATCCAAATTTAAGATGACATGGAGAAAATTAAGAAAAGGTTTTTTATAATATTAATATAACTGGTATCATAATTAAATGTTTATATACAATGAGTTTACAATTTTATAATCCCTAGGATTATATATGTACAAATATGTATATAATGTTTATACATACATATTTGAGGGAGGGAGAGAGAGAGAAAGGGATTGAGAGAGAGCCCTCACGGTGGTGGGACACAAACCGGGCAGCTTGAACTTGCAGTACACGCCCACCACCACACTGTAGGACAAAGATGAAGAAAGCAGTTGAATCCAGTAAAGAATTACAGTCTTAGAAACCTTTGTTGGTTCAATATGAGGCAAAAGCAAATAAAGGGCAAATTATATATATGTAAATATATATCCATATCCACATATACATAAAAATTTCATCAAAATTAAAAGGTAACAGAAATTTTTTCACAAACTTTTTGAAGCCCCCTCATATATGAGTTTTTATGTACCTACATATATATGTATAAAGGTGACTTCAAAGTTTGGGGGGGGGGAATCCATTATTTTTTTCATTCCAGTTTGTTTTAGGAAGCCTTCTTGCATATTTTAGCTTTGTAACTTAGTCTTTTAATTCTATCTTAGATTATATTTAATAAAATTTAAAGAAGCCAGCTTGACTAAGAATCCCAAAACATTCACTGAATTAATTAACCTCACCTTGTAAGCAACAATATCTGATGGCTTACATCTTCTCTTTAGAGAGGACTGATTTTTCAAATCATACAAATAGTCGGCTTTCTACTAAAACTCTGATGTGCAAACCTCAATATCACTTAATCCAGTTTGAAAATATAAGATTAAGAAAAATAACAGTTGCCTTCTAATCAATTCCAATTCATGGTGAACCCAGGTGTGTTATATTAGTATTAAGCTACATTGGATTTCAGTGGCGGATTACCAGGTCTTCTGAGGCACCTTGAGATAGACTGGTGTTTGCACACTATTGTTTAGCAGCTGTTTGCACAACCCATTCAATTCACCAGAAAATCGATTCAGACTCCTGGTGACCCTGTAGGACAGGCTAGAACCACTCTTGTGGGTTTCTGAGACGAATTCTTCATGGAAGTAGAAAGCCTCATACGTATCCACTGAGCAGTGGTGGTTTCAAACCGCTGACCGTATCATGGGGCTGCGGAGCTCAAGGCTAGCAGGGAGAGTAAAATGAGGCTGTAAAGATTGACAGTCTAAATCCCCAAAACCCAAGGGCCATTTTGCCCTGCCCTGTGAGTTGGAATTGATTCAACAGCAACCAAATGCATCACCTCAAAATTCCCAAAACCAAGTAAAGCTAATTTATATCAGGTTCCAACAGCATATAAATCAGTTTGCGTGCATGCAAGTTAGAGCTCGAGACTTTGATTATGCACTAAAATTAAATGGTAGGTTTCTTTTTTTAAATCATTTTATTGGGGGCTCATACAACTCTGATCACAATCCATACATCAATTGAATCAGGCTTGTTTGTACATATGCTACCTTCATTCTTTTCTAGACATTTACTTTCTCTTGAGCCCTTGATATCACCCTTTTTTTTTCCCTCCATCCCCCAACTACTCTCATAACCCCATGATTTATTGTACATTGTTATTATTTTTATCTCTTACACTGACGCTGTCTCCCTTCCCCCATGCTTTCTGTTGTTCTCCCCCCTGTAGAGGGGTGTATGGTTATGTGTGGATCATTATAATCAGTTCCCCCTTTCTCTCCCTCTCTTCCCCCTACCTTTCTGGTATCACTATTCCCACTTCTGTTCCTGGATTCTGTGTGTTGTGAGCTTCCATCCCTTCTATACCCATGTACATGTTCCGGTCTTGTCTGAATTCAGAAGCAGCACTGAGGCCATGGTAGTGGAGGGTGAGGAAGCCTCATGGAACCAGAGGAATATAGTGTGTTTCATGGATGCTTTACTGCACCCTGGTGACTCATCCCCTCCCTGTGGCCCCTCTGTGGGGAGATTGTTCCATTGTCTCCAGATGGCCTTTGGATCTCTGCTTCAGCTCCCCTCGTTCTCAACAATATGTTTTTGTTTGTTAGGTGTCTGCTGATGTCTATTACCCGGTCCCTATGACTCCTCATGACCCCACCGGCTGTGTGCTTCTTCCATGTGGACTTGTTGCTTCACTAATGAGTGGGGGCTTGTGTAAGTTGAAGCCTTTATGACCCCATACACTATATATTTTAATAGTTGGGCACCATCCACCTTCTTCACCACATTTGCTTATGCACCTGTTTTGTCTTCAGAGATTGTGTCGGGATCAGACTACCGATTGGTTAGAACAGTGTTCTTCTATTGAGGGAGGGTATGAGCAGAGGCCCAAAGTCCATCCCCTACCTCAGTGTATTGCTTTAGTTAAGAGAAATATTTCTCAATTGGTGTATTCCAAATTAAGAGAAATATTATACATCAGAGAAATATTTATCAATTTGACACAGTATCTGGAATATAACACATACAATACTTGTTTGCTCGACAAAATTAATAGAATTAATCAGAAAATAATAAGCCTGCTTAATCTTCTCTGTTATTTTTTTTATCTTTTAAATGTGTCAAAGATTTTAGACAAACAACTAGTAAATATGTGGAATCAGGAAGCATTCATTTCCCCATTCCTCAGGTATGTTTGCAGAGTTCGGCTGGTGCCATTTGTAAGCATGAAAGCATTGCATTGCTAACCTTAGCGTCGCTAGCTGAAGCTTACCAGCTGTTCATTCAGAAAAAGATGAGGTGTCTACTCCCGTAAAAGTCTGCACTCTCAGAAACATTAAATAAGGTTGCAACGAGTTGAAAATCACTTTATGAGAATGAGGGGGTTTTTGTTGTTGTTATTTTTTGTTTGTTTTGTTTTGGTTTATTTTAGGATTTTTTCGGGGGGAACTTCTGTTTCTTAATTCACATAGCATCTATTTTATATCTTTTTAACTCTTAGGAAATCTGCTGCAATCTATACTATGAAATTGTGTAAATTTATTTCATCCTCAAAAGTCTAAATTCGTTGAGAGATGAGCACATAAACAGCTATAAAATAATTTAATGGCATATACTTGGAATATGAACAAAGCATTTGGAAGCACAGAGAAATAAAGACTGAGGGCAGTAAAAGACTTCTTCAAAATTGAAGCCTCATGAAACAATACACTCTAATAATGTCAATAATAACACAGATCATCTGCCACACCACTTGTTAAAATGACTTACTGTTATCAGATATTGTCAGCATATTAACATTATCAGTAGAGAGGTAAGCAATAAGAGCAAACACTACACAGTTTCTTTCTCATTTAGTTTCACACCTACGTATCATCTGAAAACAAATGTACACATATAATCCATGCCTTTGATTTAACTTTCTCTACATTTTTCTGTCAGTATTCATAATTTCAGCTTTTGTACAAACATATGATGGTTCATCTCTCCTACACCAGCCTTCATTTGATTAATTTCTGAGCAACACCTTATTCCCTTTTACTGGTCCCCAGATTTTCCATTTAAAATTAAGCTATTGTTGCTTTTGTTAAAATGTGCATTTGTTTCCTATGCCTAAAATTTCTCTACCTGTATCCCTTTTCTCCTACACTTGTCTGGTAGCAACACAATATTATTTAAATGTTTCCAAAAGGCTTATGACTGTCATTTATAATCCTATGTCCAGTGCTTATTTCTCACTGTTATGGATTTATGGAAAGCAGTTCTCCAAAATGGAAGCACATTAACTGGTTTGAAATTTCTGCCCAGTCATTGGCAGAAATGTGTCAAACATTTTTGAGTCTTTAAATCTCAAATGTGTGATCCAAAGATGAAGGAGTAGTAAAGTACCCAGCATCAGGGGAGCATCCTGGTTAGATTACTTGCAAGGCTGAAAAGACTGGTTGATCATCTCTTGTTACTATTTATTTCAACTTTGTAGACCCCGGTATAAAAACCCGTTTTATCTCCAAACAGCAAGAGTTAGTG
>NW_022104341.1:42173610-42189790 GCF_000313985.2 Echinops telfairi
TAAATCCCTCTTCAGACTCACACAGCCACATGCAATGATGCAGAATGCAGGGATATCACGGTCTGGTGGGTACAACGACTTGTTGATCCAATGGCAGTGGACAGATCGCCAGGGCTCTGCCAGCAACTAGGGTCAGGCAGCAGGAAGGTAAAGGCAGAGAGAGAAAAGGCGGTTCCCAGGACCCTGCTAATGGAAAGGCCATGTCCACAAGGAGGCATCATCAGGCTGTGACCTGATTGACAAGTGAAGACCACCCCTACATGTTTAAATAATGTCAAGTTGACATGAAATTATATAACTACTAGAGTTGGGTTCCATTCCTTCCAACTAAGAACTTTGAGTAACCTGATATACCCCTACCCCAATAAGGCTGTAGTCATAGAGTAGATTAACAATGCTTTCAAAGGGGCACAAATGAGGACATTATATCTCTATAATTTCATTTTGAATAATTACATATTTGAAAGTCAAACATGTAATAAAGAGATCAAAATATAATTAGGTATATGCTAGAAAGATTGATCTAAAAGTATGTGAAATTCAACATTTTGTCAGATAAATACACATTAATAAAATTTGTTATTAAAACATAATGATATTTTATTTTATCATATAACAACTCAATTTATTTGCTATAGCCAGTGCTTATGCTTCCCACTGCTTTAAGTAAGTTTTATTGTAATACCAACCCATCCTTTTAAATATTAATAGTGTTATTTTAAATAAGAATATATAAAAATAATAATAATAAAATGATAGTTTAGCAATAGTTTCTTTTCAGGCACCCATTTTTCTCTTAAAATTCACATTTGATCAGGTTCAAAATGTACTAAATTATCTATAATTGTTAGAAAATTCTTGTTAATATTTACTAAGTTGTTTATTCAAAAATAGAGTTTATTTCCTTAATGTATGCCATTGCAGCAATTTACCATTGGAGTCCTCAATCGTTATGTCCTGAGAATCAAACACAGATTTTTTTGTGAAATATAACTCAGTGGAGTTTAATGCACCACTGAAACTGTATGCAAAACCTCAAATAGTTAACTTAGAGTAGATATTTATAAAACTTTGTCTTCTTATTTGAAAAAAGCACACAAATGATCAAAGAAGGAAAAAAATGTATAGTCTGTCTTCTATTCACACTTTTATTTTTGCTCACCTTATTTGTAGATTTTCCATCTGTATCACACTTCTCTTGATTTTTTTTGCCTCCTGCTTCTAACATTGGCTACGGGAATCTCTTACTTAATGCAGTCTTTGGGTCTGGTTGTAGGAAATAGAATATAAAATAGGGCCTGAATATCTTTCATGGGTTCAAAACAGAAAGACGTAACTGTTAATATTCTACCTGCACATCTAATACAATATCCATTTTGAGATGATTATATTTATACTTGCCAAGGCAGATAAGATACCTGGTGCAGAGTAGATACTTTTGAAATGGTAATCCCTTTCTATCAATTTTTACTAAGCGAGAACAATAAACATCTTTTAGATTTGAAGGTTTTCACAAAAATTATTGGGTTAGAATTGAAATATAAAAGTTAGTACTAAAAGATCCATATATCTTCTATAAGAAGTCGCACACTTACTTGCTGTGGTAAAGGTATATGTGTCAATGGATTTTGCTTCTGTGCTACTCTGATATTTAGAAAACTAAAATAAAAACATTTCTTTATAAGTACAGTAGAATCAAATTCTTAATGACTGTATGTTTGAATCTGATAATTTATAAAATAAGATCAAACATGGATTTTCTTTTACTGTTTGGCAAAATTTCCAGTTAAAATTGGTAAAATTGTTCATGCCCATAATGATTAAATATCACACTTATTTGATCAAAATAATTATATGAAAATAAACATTTAAGTTTGAAAACACTTCAAGTATCACTTTCAAAAATTATTATATTAAAGAAAAAGAAAAATTCTAATAAATGTCCTGGGAAAACCTTAAAAGCCCTAAATAAGTTAGAATTTGATGAACTACAAATCATGTATTGTTCTGCCAAACTTTAGAAAATGCAACAAGAATAACATGTTCCTTAGCCTCAGAGTGATTGTGAAAGCCATTAGTGGGTTTTAATGATAGATACATTTCAAATGACATCTAACCTCTGAAGACTGCAAGGGAGATAATCTCTTATTTTCTTTGATGTGTCTTTTGTCAATTCACAAATTTTGAGCATCATTTAAAACAAAACAGTGTGCTAGACCACCCGATCCCTGGCAGCCGAAAGAGCAATGGGGCTTATAGGAGGCGCACCTGGGGTCGTGAATGCTGAGGCCTAAACGGGTATAGTGCTGTTAGGTAAGCGGCCCCAGGATATGGAGCTCTGAAGGAAAATAACTGGACTGATGGATTATAACAGGTCCTGCTCCCCATTTAACAGAGAGATACTCATCTCCACTGGGTTAGAATAACAGATGTGGTACTATTTGTATGGTCTCTCTCTTTCTCTCTATCTTTTTCTTTCTTTATTTAACTTTTGGTGTATATCTATATAAGATAGGCAGGATAAACAGCCCCTTGGATTGGACTGATGGTTCTGGAGGGGACAGGGTAATGAGAGGGGTAATGATAAATGATAAATCTAGGGTGCGGTATAGCACTAGGAAAGGCATAACTAACCTCTAGTTCTTTAATATGCCCTCCCCTTACTATTTTGGTCTTTGTTTGACTCCATTAACCTTGTCAGACCTGTGTATATTCATTTGTATAATTAAGATTGCTCCATTCATGAAAGACAAGATCCATAATCCTTCAGACCCCTGAGGGCAATGATTTCCCTCACAGCCGATTTCCTGTGGGTATGGGAAGAGAGGTGGGGAAGGGGGAGCTGATAGCAATGATGACTGTTTAACCCCAGTCAGGAGAATGAATAACAGGTGAATGGTTGGTGTAAGATATGGCAAAATATAGGAGGGGGTACCCACCCCAAAAAAGAAACCAACAAAGCTCCACTGGGCACAGCTTTTGTCATACATGTTTTTCCTGCTAGGTGAGCATCTAGCAACTCACTCTGAGTTAGTGCACCCAGTGGCATTGCCTGGGAAGTTTTCCTCTGATCCCAGTGAAATTTCTTTTTTTCCACAGTGAATTTTTTTTGTGTGTGAAGCAGTTTCACTCAAACTGGGTTTTATGTGATGGCCAATTTAAGAGATCAGCATGCAGCTGTGCATTTTTTTTTCCTGCTCAGGAAACATTCCACAGAATCTGTTGTGATCTTGAACACAGCTTGTAAAGAGAGTGCTATGGGAAAAATAATCAAGTGTATGAGTGGTTTTCTCATTTCAAAAAAGGTGAAATGTTGATTAATGAAAAACCTCATTCTGGACATCTGTCAACTTCCAGAACAAATGAAAATGTAGACTCATAGTGCATGTGGTGTTCATTCCACCAGGTCAAACTGTTAATCAAGCTTTCTATTTAGAGGTTGTGAAAATATTGCATAACAGTGTGTGACCAAAAGGGCCTGATTTGTGGCTGATGAGGGACTAGTTTTGCCACCATGACAATGCAGCTGCTCATGCAGCCATCTCAGTGTGCTGAGATGTTTTTAGCCAAAAACATCATGCCTCTCTTGTCCACACACCTTACTCACCTGACCTCACTCTGTGTGACTATTTTTGTTTCTACAAATGAAGAGGACATGAGAGGACAGCGATTTGAAGATTTAGAAGAAGTGATGAATTAAATAAGGGAAGTGCTGTCAGCTATCCAGATGAGTTTGAAAAATGTTTCCAAGAATGGAATCACAGATTTGACAAATGTATTAGCTGTAATGGAGAGTACTTTGAAAGTGATCAGTTTTTTTGTTTTCAAAAAAAATTAAATACATAGCTTTGAAAAGAAAAACCCAAATGGCATTTTGGGGTACCCCCATCTCTATAATAACAATATTAATATGCACTATAATAATAAGGGTTCCTGGGGGATAGGGCAGGTTTGGGAGGGGGTAAAGTGGAGCTGATATCAGACAGTTCAAGAAGAAAGAAAGTGTTTTGAAACTGATGGTGGTAACAATTGTAGAATTATGCTTGATCTAATTGAATAATATGTGCAAGATCTCCCAATAAAATGATAAAAAAAAAAATAAAAACAACAACAAACATTGTGTTATGTCCTGTATATACAAGGATACACAGGCTGTGAACATTGTCTGCATGAATTTAAACCTGTACTTGGGAGATGGAACTATAATTCGCGTTCCATAAGGCAAGTCAAACGGAATATGCAGGACTTGCTTTTCTAACATGTTGTTAAAGGAATGAATCTGATATCTCACTGGAGGGAGCAGAAAAATTTGTATTTCCAAATTAGGAGTATCAGTCAGGAGCTTTCATAAAATAGTTTAGAAGAAACAAAAGTGCACTTGAGGGTGATTGAAGATCAGGGACTCAGGCCCAGAGCTGGGGAGGCTCCTGGAAGGAAAGGGAGAGGAAAGGATATGGGGTGGCATGGACCGAGTATGACAAAACCGAAGACTTAAAGACCATTTCAGGAAGCTGTCTTGCCTTCTGTCAGCAATGAAGAGCGTTTGTAGATTTTTGAGAGGAGAATGACATGATATGATCTGAGTTTAGAAATAACTTCTGCTTTGAACAATGGGAAAAAAGGGTGGGGGGACCAGATAATTTTATGGATGATTGATATTGGAGAAAAAATGGAATCAAATATGGAGAAATGGCATCTTTACTAGAGGAAATCATTTTATTTGCTGAGTGGTCCTTCTGGAGTAAATATTTCCCACTCAGCAAGAACTCCATGCATGATCGTTTATGCTGATGAATGTCCCGGGAAATTCTGACTGATATCAAATTGGCCTTATGTTTAAATAATACATTCTATAACTTATCTCTGATTTTGTCAGTGGTCTCCTTCCCTGAGAGAAATATATATTTCGCATTTTGAAATACATTTTAAGTGTTAGAGTGTACATATGAGAGGATAAAATGAACTATATCTTTCAGGGAAAATGATAATATACTGGACAATATAGGAAAATATAATTAAGAGCAATCATTAGTGAGTAGCAGGAGGAAAGGAAATGTTTTCTTTTTGCTCAAAAGTATTTGTGCCACTTTTTATACACATGACTCTCTAAGCCACTTTCCAGAAAGCAGAGCACATTAAATGCATTCATGATTTGTAATTTAAAACTACAGTTGTGAGAAATTGCAGTTTAAGCTTGTACGGATCCATAGTCATTGAGTTTGAATTAAGATTTACAAATATATATTAGGTTTGATAGGACAGTCATTGAATGAAAAATACGATTTATGGACCTGAAATGCAGCAAATATATGAAAAATTTAAAATGTGAATGAAATTGTTCTCAACAATATGCTGATTAAGTCATAAGCAATGCATAGAGCATATTTCAGTAATCAATCTGAGGCATGTTTTCTGAATGTTATGATTCTAAATTTCTTAATTTCTTAAAAATAAATTGGAGGAATTTATTCGAGAAGAAATTACTTTAGAAAAACATGATGTCCTACAAAACTCATTCATAGTCAAGAGATTCATAAAATACATCAACCTTTTAAATTCTTGGTTTTAAATGGAGATGACTAAAAATCTCCAATTGAAGTAATATTATTTTGCCACAGCTCTATATATTTTTAAGCAAAAGAATGTTCTTGAATTGTTCTAATATCCATCAAAAGATGAGGGCAAAGAGCCAGGCAAAGACGTTGCAAATAGAAACAAACTTCATGAGCGCTACTATCTGAATCATCTTATCTTATTAAAAGAAGATTGTAAATCGTAAATCGGTCAAAGATATGCCCAGAGGACACATTAGCTTGGCTACATTGTTTCTCCACTTTGCTTTCATGGTACAGTAGATATACACAGGCATTAGGCCAGATTGCTTCACTTAGCAGATTTTTAAGTTTTAAGTCCACCGTTTGTCTGTCAGTTTGTCATACTGTGATGGCTTGTGTGTTGCTGTGATGCTGGAAGCTATGTCACTGGAATTTCAAATACCAACAGGGTCACCCAAAGTCAACAGGTTTCAGCACAGCTTCCAGATTAAGAACAGACTGTGACCAAGGAATAGGTTGTCTAGTTTGGAAGAATTAGACAATGAAAACCTTATGAATAGCAGAGAACATTGTGAGATACTGAACAATCTCATGACAAGAAGCAGAACATTTTCAGAGATCATGCCAGAAGATGCAGGTGCCCTGAGGATGCCAGGTACTCAGAGGCGAATGAGGGAGAACTGTCTTTATGAAACAGGGTCAATGATAAGACAATCGGGGTGGAAGAGAGCCTTCAGGAAAGTCATTTGCTGGTGGACCACGGCTCAAAAGGTGAAGAAATAGCTACCAAACATCTATTAATAATTGGAACTTAGAATGTACAAAATATGAATCTAGGAAAATTGGAGGTCATTAAAAAGGAAATGGAATGCATATAGTTCAATATTCTAGGCATGAGTGAGCTGAAATGGACTGCTATCACTATTTTGAATCAGATAATCAAATATGTTTTACTATGCTGGGAATGACACATTTATTATCTTCAAATAAATAAATGAATCAAAATAAATTTATCTCATTGATCATCACAAATGACATTTTAAGGTCTAGCCTGAGGTCGAGTGCTGTGTGAGATAGGATGATAGCTATCCACATACAAGGACATCCAATCAATAAAATTATTATTGAAATTTATGCCCCAATCACCAGTCAGTCATGCAGAAAAAGAATTCTACCAAAATTTTCAGTGTGATATTTATCAAACATTTCAGGATACATTAATTGGTATGCAAAGATTGGAAATGAAGAAGCAGGAACAGCAGTTGGAGCACATCGCTTTGGCGATAGAAACAAAGCTGGTGGTTGCATGATAGAGTTTTGAAAAGACCAATGACTTCGTCATCATAATGTTCACTAACCAGTATAAACAATGCCTATGCGTGGGGATTTCTCAAGATTGGATACACAGAAATAATATTGAGTACATTTATAGGAAGAGATGCCAAAATTGTGGAACAGACATCAATCATTCACATGTAAGTTCAGTTTGATGTTGAAGAAAATAAAAATAAGTCCAACAGAGTCAAAATATAACCTTGACTATATCCGACCTGAATTTCGAGACCATCCCCCAAACAGATATAACACATTGAACACTAATGGCAAAAGACCTGATAAGCTGTGGGATGGTCCATGAAAAAGCAAAAGGTCATTAAAAAGACAGGAAAGAAAGAAATAATAAATGTAGATTTCAGAAGAGACCTGAAACTTCCTCTTAATCTTAGCATAACTAAGTCAAAGGGGAGAACTAATAAAAAAAATGAATGAAAAATTTCGAAGGCAACTCAAGAATACAAAGTAAAATAATTTAAGGAAATGTATAAAGATCTAGAATTAGAAAAACAAAGACAAAATAGAAGAAGAAGAAGAAAGAAAGAAGAAGAGGAAGATATTTAGATATCCTAAACTGAAAGAAGTGAAGAACAAATTCAAACTTGAAACAGGGAAAGATTCTATGGGCAAAATACCAAATGATACTACAAGTATCAAAAGAATATCAAAATACAACACAAAGTCACTCTACTCAAATAAACTAGTCATCAGTCAAGCATTTCAAGAGCTATCATCTGAAAAATAACTAGTCATACTGAAGGAAGGTCTCAAAGCTGCACAAAGGACACTAGCAAAAGCAAAGGTCCAGGAATTGATGAGATACCAATTGAAATGTTTCAACAGGTTGATGAAGCACACACTCAGTTATGCCAACACTGGTATAAATTCATATGTGTACCCTTTCCAAAGAAAGGTGACCCAACACAATGCACAGAATGTAGACTAATATTTCTGATGTCAAATGCTGGTAAAGTGTTCCTGACAGTCCTTCAACACAGGTGACAGTAGTACATTGACAGGGAGCTGCCCGAAATTCAGAGTTCAAGAGCTGAGACATAAACAGAGGCATGCACGGTAAGATCAGATGGATCCTGACAGAAAGCAGAGCATGTCAGAAAAATGTGTTTCACTGATTATGCAAAGCATTTGACTGTTTGGATCATAATAAACTACGATTTCCCTTGAGAAGAATGGGAATTCCAGAACACTTAATTGTGCCCAAGAGAAACCTGTACATTGAGAGATAATTGGGGCAGCACAGCAAAGGAATATTGCATGGTTTAAAATCAGGAAAGGTGTGGATTAGGGTTGCATCTTCTCACCACATTTATTCAGTCTGTGTGCTGAGCAAGTAGTCAGAGAAACGGAACTATATGAAGAAGAACATGGCACCCATAGTGCAGGAAGGCTTATTAACAACTCATGAAATGCTGATTATACAACCTTGCTTGCTGAAAGTGAATAGAACTTGAAGTGCTTGTGGATAGTGAGCAAGGATTGCAACCTTCAGTATTGATTGCAATTCTAGGTAAAGAAAACATGACAAATAGAGAAAATATTGAACTTACAAAGAATTTCATCTTGCTTATATCCACACTCCATACTCATGGACACAGCAATTAAAGGAAGAGCAGTACATTTACATTGTGGTGTTAAATCTGCGACACAAAGCCTCTTTAATGCATTGATGAGCAAGGGCATAACATTGAGTTCTACACTGTGCTTAACCCAAACCAGATTTTCAATGGCCTCATATGCATATGAAAGTTGGACATTGAATAATGAAGACCAAGGGAACAAAGGTATATTTGAATTATGGTGCTATTGAAAAATGCTGAAATTACTATGAACTGCCAAAAAACAAACCAAAACAAAAACCCATGTCTTTGAGTAAAACCAAAATGCTCCTGAGGAGCAAGGTGAGACTTGGCCACAAGGACTGTGGGCCTGTTCTCAGGAGAGAGCAGTCTCTGAGAAGGAATTCCTGCTCGGTGCAGTAGAGGGGTAATAGAAGCCAAGACGACCCTCATGGAGGGGTCTTCACACAGGGGCTGCAAGAATAAACTGGAACACAACTGTCATGAGGGTCACCCAGGACCCAACAATGTTTGTTGTTGTTTTTCATAGCTAGGTTTATCTTAGTTAGAAAAAAAACCTGACAGCATCTAACAAGGACATTAAAAAAATATTTATTTGAAATAGTTTTAATTTTTATGTGCATATCATTTTAATGTGCAATTGGTATTAAAATTCACTGCTCTCCAAAAGAATATCAATCAATATGAATTATACAATTTCTTAGTGCTTTTGATAACTCTGATTCCTTTCAACATTTTGATACTAAGATGCACTCTTGAGTTTTTATAAATTTTATCCACTGAAGCTACATTAACATTTTTTAACACTTTGAATGTATGTCTATGTTTTACTTTGTTATCTCCCAGTGAAATGTAAATGTTGCAAAAAGATGAGAAATTTAAATGAATTTTTATCACCAGAAAGTATATATTTCTTCCGTTTCTTCCCTCTGGAACCCATATTTATAATAGGCTTGCTCTGAAGCTGCCGCTTTCTTAGGTGCTTTACCCATGCTGTATTTGAATCCTTTCATAAGTTCTAGAAGGCGGATGCTGGTGTTAGTCTTTCTGTTTTAAATATAAGTAAATTAAGGTAGATCCGATTTTAAAAGGAGCTTCAATGTACATGGCTAATGAGGCTGCAGGCAGGGATGAACCTACACACACTGACCCAAGCTTTTCTGTTCTCACCCACAACCTTCCTAGACAACGAGTTCTCCCTGTGCCTCCGTAGAGTCAGCTGAAACTATCCCTTCAAAATATATCAATGTTTATGGAAGCAAATGTCCTTTCCCAAACTTGTCAACACCTCCAGAAATTTCAATTAATTTGTATTTTGTTCTTACCTACTAAGGTTCATTTCTCTGTGGAAACACCGTACAAACTTGACTTAACCACAAGGGATTTGGCAGAATAGTGTGCTAAGCTTAAAGGGGAGATGGAAAGAAGGGATACTGGAAGCTAGAGACAGAGAAACTATGTGGAGAGAACTGGATTATACTAACCCTGATGTCAGTTCAGTCAAGGAATTCAGCCCACCCATACAAGACTGAGAATACACTCAGAGTTCATTCTCCCTCCCTCCACCCCATGTCTGAGGTTTCTTATTAGCTGAAAACTATTAGAAACGATCTATAGGAGAAGCTGTAGATAGAACTCTGAAAATCGGCCTCTCTCAGGGAAAAAGTAGAGAAGGATACGTGTGAGTGTGAATTCTCTGTGGGATGGTAGCTGTCTGAGATATGCATATGAAAAGTTCATTATAAGACAACTCTCAGAACAGTATGCAGTTCAATATATTTGGAACAGGGAAGTGAGAGTGGAAATTTCTAAGTTGATGGGATTTAAAAAGGAAAGATCTTAAAATTATTTTAAACAATAATAACAACTTCAAATTTAACATTTATAGAAGAGGGCTGGGTCTTAGCTAACTAGCACTGCTATAACAGAAGAGCCATGAGTGAAATTGTTTTCTCATATTTTAAGAGGCTAGAAATCTGAATTTAGCAAGCTTGCATATAAATCTCAGGAAAGGTCTTGCTTGTCGCTTGAGCTCTTCCTCCTAAGCAATCATCATGTGTCTTGGGTCTCTCTGGCCCCTTCTCTGCTTGCTTATTTAATCTCCTTTATATCTCAAAGGAGATTAGCTCAAAACACTAAAAAAGAAAGAAAAGAGAAACAAGATTCTTTAAAAAATGCACTGCCGTTCATTCTATGCTGACGCATAGTGCCCTATTCAACAGGGTAGCCCCACTGCAGTGAGTGTCAGAATGAATCTTTATGGAAACAGAACACTCGGTCTTTTCCCTGGAAGGAAAGGTGGTATTCAGCTCCTGACCAGGCCCAAAGCATAATTACTACACCCCCAGGACTCCTCCTGTGTTGTCCCAGAGGGTAGCTATGCATCTGAATGCACTCAATGTCAATGAGAACTCAATACACACCCTACCATACCACATTAAAATAACAAAGACAACCCACTCTCAAATGGGATTATAGTCATACACATGTTGTTAATAGGTGCCTTCAAGTCAATTCTGACTCATAGCGACCCTGTGCACAAGAGAAGACAACACCGCAGAGTCTTGCCCCATCTTCACGATGTTTCCTATCCTTGAGCCTGTGGTTGTAGCCACTCTGTCCATCTATGTTGTGGAAGACCTTTCTCTCTTTCGCTTTCCCACTACTTGACCAAGCATGATGGCCTTCTCCAGGGATTGGTCGCTGCTGACAATAGGTCCAAAAGATGGAAGATGAAGTCTTGCCATGGTTGCCTC
Organism: Echinops telfairi; assembly: GCF_000313985.2. Taxonomy (NCBI): domain Eukaryota; kingdom Metazoa; phylum Chordata; class Mammalia; order Afrosoricida; family Tenrecidae; genus Echinops; species Echinops telfairi. Next base: position 42,184,852 of record NW_022104341.1, read on the forward strand.
TAAGGAGCACCCTGACCATCCCTCTTCCAAGACAGATACGTGTGTCCTTTGGGAAGTCCACGGTACTTTCAATATTCTTTGCCAACACCACAATTCAAACATATTGATTCTTCTATAAAGTTTACATTTTACAACACATATTTTTTTTGGAGATGAAGTTCCATTCATAACAGGGGGTTATGGTATTATTTACATTAAAGAAATTACACTGTTTATTGCATGGAAACTGAATAGAATGGAGAGTAGGACTGGAAACTGAGAGACAAGTAAAGGTGGTGGTGGAATCACAAGGTCATACATCAGCACAGCAATGGGATGAAAAGCAGCATCCATGCTGAAAGGAGAATGGAAATGTAAAATTGACAGGATTTTATGACTGTTTCATTCAGTGGTGAAGGAAACTAAAACCCTCATAACTATTGTGGCAGAAAGCATCATGAAAAATGAAGAATAGACTGATGTCAAGGATCTTATTTTGCTTTAATCCACAATCAATGCTCATGGAAGCAGTCTAGAAAACAAATCTGCTGAGAAAGACCTCAGTACAGTGTTGAAGAGCAAGGATATGCCTTTGACAATTAAGATATGCCTGAACCAAGGCATGGTCTTTTCAGTGGCCTCACATGCATGTCGAAGCTTGACAATGACGAAGCACCAGCGCATTAGGATTAAAGTGCTGGAGAAGGACATTGAAAATCTCCTGAACAGACAGAAAACAAACACCTCTATCTTGGATGAAGGATAGCCTGAATTCTCTTTAAAAGTAAGGATTGTGAGATTTTGTCTCACAAACTTTGGACGTGTTATCAGGAAAGTGAATTTTAGAAATATTTTGCATACATTAAGTTCAAGTTGCATGTGAAAATGTTCAGCAGCAATGTATAGGAGAGAGATGGATCTACCAAAAAAGTCCAGGGGAGAAAACAGGAATATAGAAGTATTTCAGAAATTACTAGTATTTTTGTAACTGCTAAAGACAGTGGATGAGAAGAACATCGGTGCCCTAGACGATAGTTAAACTTAGGTCTGACTGAATAAATCCTTTTTCCAGATAACAAAGTTTAATAATAATAGTAGTAATAATAAAATACATTCATTGCAGCTGATACCGAGGGCTCAAGTAGAAAACAAATGTTTTGAGAATGATGATGGCAACAAATGTACAGATGTACTTGAGACACTGAATGGATGTACGGATTGTGATAAGAGTTGTATGAGTCCCCAATAAAATGATTAAAAAAAATACATTCATTGATATAAGAAAAGATAGTTGGAATTTAAATCCTATCATTTTCAATTCTAACTTCTATGGATACTCCTTTATTTTGTTTACTAACCTAATGTGTTATGGAATTAAAGCTAGTTAAAGAAGGTGTAGAGAACATGTTCTTGCACTATTATTGTGAAAGAAGATTCCGGGCACAGAGTGGTTACAGTGGACACTGGCTTTTAGAATCTGTGAGATCATTAGAAGTCATCAGAGGCTGCATATTTTAGATGAGAAAAAAGAGGTTCAAGTGAGTATGTGCATGAAGGAATCATTCAGAAATCAAATAGAAAGAAATAGATAGCTATTTAAGGTAAAGTATGATTCATGTGTATGCGGGTTAATTGTATATATGCACATAGAACAGTCTTGTGGGATAAAGCTGAAAATATAGAGGATACGGGGAAAAACAAATATTAGAATGAATATACTATAGATTAGTTTCTTGTTAACGTCACTCTTATACTATGAAACTCAAAAGGTCAATTTCCAACGTTCCCCCCAAAACTTCATGAAATACAAACACATTTAGATTTAAAGGCCGAAAAAAGTCAAACTGCTGAAAGCATAGATGTTGGAATTGTTAGCATTTTATACAAGGTGGAAAAAAGAGCTTACTGTCTTAATGCAAAGAGAACTAAACCCATAGAGAAGCAGATGTTTCCCTTTAGCGAACTTTCAAAGCAGCATATTCAGGGAGGAAACTGGCAGCGCTGCTGGGGCCCTTTCTAAGTGGCTATGAATGCTGAGAGAACGTCCTTGAAGACCTGTGCTCTGGTTACAATGGAAGTGGGGTTTCTGGCAGACCGTACTCTCGGCTGCCTGCCAGCGACTTTGAAAAGTATGACAGCTAATGTAGCTGCCCAGAGAGCTCGTTGGCTGCACCTCTGGTTGGAAGACATGGCTCTGAAAGAACTCCACACAGGAATTCTATTTGGCATGGGTTTGCTTTTTGGCAAGGATGTGGAAAGTCTTCTTGAATAAGCATCGAAGAATAAATTATGTCTGCCTCAGGATAAAACTTCTAGGGGATAGGAAAAGAATTAGGCAGCAGATTATACAGAGGCAGAAAGTTTTCAGATTGGCAAGAGACACTAGAAATTTGCAATCAGTAAAAATGACCTGATTGCACTGGAGAGGGTGTGGGGAACTTGGAAGATGCTTCAAAGGATCCAGAAAAAAAGGAGTTGGCCTAATTTCGTGGTCATTGTTCTGGAAGAAGGAGCTAAATAATAAGGATCATATGCAAGTCAGCAATGAAGAAATGTACACATAATTCAAGATAGCATTCATCTAAAATATTAAAAATGTTTTGAATTATATAAAGTGCATTGTGTAATACAGAAACCTGGCACCACATTGAACGTGCGTTAATAAAACACTGGACTAAATGTATATGCCCGAGTTTCTCTAGTGCTTCCTACCTGTAGTCCCTTGGGGGAGCAGCTACAACTGTATTATTAATGTAAAAATGGACAGACGGCATGCAATATGGAATGACTGGTGCTGCGAGGACACAGGTAAGCATGTCTACACACCTCCCTGGCAGATGAAGTGTTATCAGGTCTTGGACTTCATCAGTTCTGCCCTGCTTCTGATATAAATAGCATAGGGTTTTGCCACCGATTAAGAATAAAATATCATATTGATTACTCTTTTTCTTTCTCTTTTTAAAAACATGCAGTCATGACCACATGGAATTTGTGAGAAAAGGGATGTTTTCCTTAGATTTTTCAGGTAAAATAGAGGATGTTCAGTTTGATTTGACTTTTACATCAAGTGATTAACTATTTTAGTGTAGATATTCAACTTTAGATGGGTGTCTTGTACTTTAATTTGTTAAATCTTGAAGATCTCTTCATGAGTTCTTACTACTATTAAGTGTCTAAATTCACTTGGACAGAATCTATTAAATTTAAGCCTAATAAACTTTAATCTCTGTAAAAACTCCGAGTTCATGATCATTCATTCGCCTAGCTAGTGAGCATTTCCTCTTTTAAATAAGTTTTTTCTTAAGAAAGGTGTTGAGAAGATGGACCAAAGACATATTTAATGGAGAACCGGCTGGGCAAAAGAAGAGAAGATGCACATTTTCGCTAAGAGCAGGGCCAGACAGCATTTGTTTCTGCTGCACAAGGAGGGCCACGGAGGAGTCAGAATCACCTCGAAGGCTCCTGACAGCAGTGACAATGGCAGGAGCTTATATTCGAGAGGGATGCATGTGGGATTGACAGTTCTGCCACTCACGTACTCAAGTAACCATGAAGAATTACATAATACATCTATTTCTTCATATACTTTTTGGCACAAAAATGATACTGACTATGTGAGCTGTTAAATAATTAGAAATATAAATATGGGGATCTAAGGCTTAGTTGTGGAACTTTATCTAAAAGCTCAGAATATGAACACTTAGAGGCAATGTATACTGGTGACAGGAAAGGATGACAGTTGATAATCATTCAATGAAAGCATCGAAGTACACAAAGTAATTGTAATTTAAAGTCACGTGGATAGCTGCTGTTCTGCCTTTTTAGAAAATGCTTAATCAAAAGGTAATTTTACTCAGTTACTTGAGGGTATTTGACTTCCATGGATAATTGCCTAATGTAAACTCAGAGGACATGTATTTACAGTCAGCAGTTTTGAGACACGGTGCTGGAGAGTATTACAGTCTCACCTGTGAGATCCATCCTCGTAGAAATTAGTGTAGTGAGCACAGGACGTTCCTTGGCTCAGAAGATGAACTTCATTATGAGGTTATCAGTTAGAAACATTTCATCTCCATAATATCAGAAAATAGTTCTGAATGAGTCATCATGAATTTGTAGAAAAAGAAATGTATTTATGGCCCTTTATTTTAGTTGGGCCTAAACATATTTCTCAAATTAATGCTTCTGTTTACCTAGTGTTTCCATTCAAAGTTAGCATCAGTGATTATTTTATGAATATATTCTAGGCGATAACACATACCGTGTATGCACAATAAAAAATGTAAATTCTGCAAAAAATATTCATGTAATTAATAAAACCATTAATCAACAGTAAAAGAAGTCACATTACTGGCAAAGAAAGTAAAACCTATCATCCTTAGCAATTATGTGTCCTAATTCAGATGAATTTAGTTGTCCTTATATTTGCCTTTAAAGGAGATAGATGCAATTATTCCCCCAGGGTCTTGAGGGGAGAACGTTTGCCTTGTCACTGGCTCCACAAACACCATCGTAACTACATTGATGGTCACTGCACTTGAACAATTCCAACTCAACGTCACCTCAAAAGTTCACAGGACTTTCAGAAACACATTGCTTGCCCTTCCTTCAGAAGAGCTTCTGGGTGAGTTTGAACCACTAACCTGTTCACTAGATGAGTGCTTAATTATTTACACCACCAAGATGTCCAAATGGAGATAAAATGACTATACTAAATATCTTGAATAATTCAAGAAGAATTTTATTTTATTTAAAGCCATTCATTTAAGTTTGAATGTCAGGTTTCAAAAACCAACTTTGCTCAAGTAAATCTGTAGCAGCTAAAAAAGAAAAATACATATTTAGGAGTGAACAGCTTATATAATTTTATTTATTTATTTTTAATCATTTTATTAGGGGCTCATACAACTCTTATCACAATCCATACACACATCAATTGTGTAAAGCGCATTTGTACATT
>NW_022104341.1:42190862-42230404 GCF_000313985.2 Echinops telfairi
GCTCAGTCCCCACCAGGATTTCAGCACTTCCTCTTTGTTACATTCCCCTTGATCATGCCCTACCAGGTCTCCCAAACCCACCTCCCCGACAATTTGGATCGCTTGTGGTTCCCTTGTCCCTGGGTTTGTTAACACCTCTTCCCTTCCCCCCACCTCCCCCTCTCCCATGTCCCCCTGGAACTGTCAGTCCCATTGTTTTCTCTTCCAGATTGTTCATCCAGCCTGTCCTATCCAGGCAGACCTGCGAATAATTTATTAATTGAATAAAATATTTGTCTTGGAATTTTAAAATTAACCATATTATTTTCTGATTTCATAATGTTCACAATGTCTAACATACCTGAAGGAAAAATGCAAATAGTAATGGAGTAAAAGAAAACAAAATCAGAAAACCTAGATTATAGCATTAATGAAACTGGAATGGCATTGTATAATAATTCATTGATATGATTGTTTTTTGTTTGTTACGCATGAACTGTCTTGAAACCAGAAGCTTCAAAGTGGTTCATTCCCATTCAACCCTGTGCTGAGAATCTGTATTTCCACCCCCAGATCTAGTCCAGATATACTTTACCTTGAGCTGTTGGTGTTGATGCTAGCTGCCCTTGAGCCAGTTCCAACTCCCAGCGATGAAACGCTCCCCAGCCCTGCACCTTCCTCACGTTGGTTCTCAGGTTTCAGGCCATTGTTGTCAGTCCAGCTTGTCCAGGGCCTTCCTCTCTTTTACTGTCCCTCTACTTTACTAAGCAAGATGTCCTTCTCCAGTGGCTGGTCTCTCCTGACAGCATATCCAAAGTACTTAAAATGAAGTCTCACCAGTCTTGCCTCTAAGGAGCATTTTGACTGCACTTCTCCCAACAGATGTGTTTTTTTCATTTGGCAGTGTGTGCTACTATCAATATTGTTCACCAGCACTGTCAGTGAAATGCATTGACTCTTCCTTAGTCTTCCTTACTCAATGTCCAACTTTCACATGAATATAGACAACTGAAAATACCATGGCTTGAGTCAGGCTCACCTTGGTTCTAGAAGCAATGTCTTCGCTGCCCAAGGCTTGAAAGAGGTTTTGTGCAGCAGGTGCATCTAATCCAATGTGTTGTTTGATCGCTAAAGGACTGCTTCCATGAGTAGAGATTGTGGATCCAAGCAAGACGAAATCCTGACAACTTTAGTCATTTCCCCATTTGCCATTATGGTAACTCTTAGTCCATTGTGAGAATGTTGCTTTTTTTACATTGATTTGTAATCCTGTTACACTGAAGGCTGCAGTCCTGCGTCTTCATCAGCACTTTCAGCAAGCAAGGTTGTCATCTGCAGACATCAAGTTGTTAATAAGCCTTCCTCCAATCCTGATCCACATTGTTTTTCATATAATCCAGCTTCTCTGCCAATGTGCTCAGCATAGAGAGTGAAAAAGTGTGGTCAGAGGATACCTAGGGTAAATGTGAACATTATCAGTAGGGAGTTGAATTGGAATGAACTAGTTTGAAGCTCTCAGTGGGATAGCTAAGGGAAGGTAAATCAGAACAAGACAAAACAGGAATATTTTATATAAGTCACATGCAAAGGCAGATGTTTTAGAATTTTTCAGGTGATATGTTTTACTTTGACACTATATACTTTAACCACGATATCCTGAGACCAATTTGATTTTCATTAGCTTAAACATTCTTACATATATGTAGGGTAGCCTCAACGCAGATAGCCATGGGAAAATAGCAAAAACAGGGTCCATTCATTATAATTCTCTCTTAAAAACCAAAAAGTTAGAAAATGTGTGTTCTCTCTCTTTCCCTAGGTGCAAGTGGCTAAGAGTTCAAATACTAGTCCAAAGGTTGAAAGTTCAAATCCACCAGGATTATCTGGGCTAATGCCTTGAAAATGGCGTGGAGCAAGTCTACTCTGTAATTCAGGGTTATCATCGGCCAAAACCGGCTTGTTGGCAAATAACAATAATCAAACAATGTACTAGCCACTGGCAATTCAGGTTTACTTAAATTTAGATATGTTAAAATTAAATGAAATTAAAAACTCCCTTTCTTATGTGCCACGTTTTAAGTACTCAAATGTCAAATGTTCCACTGGAAAGTGCTGAGAGACCTTAAAGGAACCTAACACCAGCTCTTTCTCTCTATATATATATTTTATATACTTTATCTATTTCATATATTTTTACTCTAACAAGTAGAAGGAGGCTCTAAGCAAATGTCCCAATTATTCTCTGCTCTGTCTCTCCCCTGCCCCATTAAAGAGTATACCTAGGACAAATGGGCATAGGCCAGAGCCACATTTGCTGTGCTGACTGAAATCAAAGCTGAATCAATGGGCAAATGACCTTAGAGAGGCAAAAATGAATCCGCATGATATGAAGGAATTGGAAGTAAGATGTATTATCAATATGTGGCAACTTAGTATGATTTTATTTCTTTAGATTGTTTTCTGCTTAATTCACCTGAAACTAAATTGCACATAGTAATGGAACTGGAGTTGATTTTGGTGGTAATCAAGAAAAGAATTGGATTCATTATGAAAAGAGAAGAAAACTAATGGAAGCGAGAAAATATAATGGGAATTGATAGAGAAAAGGGAAACATCAACTACTTTGCAATTTTGACAAAAGCAGGCTGTTTGCTTAATAATAACAAGCAGGAAAACGGCAGATTTTCAACAAAAGTGCTTTATGTGGACAAAATCTACTGAGCTAAATGTACCTTAATCCCCTCAGCATTGACACTCAAAGAGCAAACATTTTAATACTGACTCCTCAAGTGTATACAATACTTTCCTTCATGCAGAATCCAAGCACGATTGTAATAATTTAGCTCTTGCATCATTATCTGCTTCAGCTCTTGCATCATTATGCCTAGAATAGCAAGGTGAGATCCAGGCAAATTGGGTTGGGAACTGGGAGTTGGCTCTGTGAAAACACAAAATAAAATGCAGACACTTGAAGGATATTATTCCACGAGATAGCTGTGCCAAAGCATAGGTTAATGCCAGATACCTCCCTTACACTTGAAACTTGGAAGCCAAGCCATAGGAAAATTTGAGTGATCAGATAGTGTTATTTATCAGGATGTGGTCATTATATTTATTGTTGCCATATGGCAATCAGAACTTTAGAATGGTAGAATGATTCAAAGTTTGTAGATGTGGAAATGATAGTGTTTGGAAATTCAGGTTCTATTTCAACAACAGTGAACAAGATAAATTTTCATGGAATGGGGAAACATGTACGGCATAAAATAAGCACATAGTGTATATGAAATAGTAATTGTAAGTATGATGCTACAAAGTTAAAATGGAATGAACAATAATAAATGCTGGTGGCTGCTATTTTAGGTCAGATGAGGGCAGGGTTTTTTTTTCTTTTTTTTAATTTAATCATTTTATTGGGGCTCATACAATTCATCACAAGAAATAGATCAATTGTGTAAAGCACACCTATACATTTGTTGCCCTCATCATTCCCAAAATTTGCTTTCCTCTTGGGTTCCCAGAATCAGCTCATTTTCCTTTTTTCCCCCTCCCCCTGCGGGCAGGGTTTTTAGTAGAATATTTGCATCAGGCCTAAGGGAACAGGAGAGAGCAAACCATGATACTCCATGGGAGAACCATGTTCCAAAGAGAAAAGAGATCAAGGACCAAAAAACATATCATTGTGAATGAGGGGGAGTGCAGAGTGGAGACCCAAAGCCCATCTGTAGGCAACTGGACACCTCCTTACAGAAGGGTCATGGAGAGTAGATGAGCCACTCAGGGTGCAGGGTAGCACTGATGAAACATACAATTTTCCTCTAGTTCCTAAATGCTTCTTCCCCCCGACTATCATGATCCCAATTCTACCTTAAAAATCTGGCTAGACCAGAGGATGTACACTGGTACAGATAGAAACTAGAAACACAGGGAATCCAGGACAGATGATCCCTTCAGGACCAGTGGTGAGAGTAGTGACACCGGGAGGGTGGAGGGAGGGTCGGGTAGAAAGGGGAAACCAATTACAGGAATCTACATATAACCTCCTCCATGGAGGATGGACATCAGAAAAGAGGGTGAAGGGAGATGTTGGATAGTGTAAGATATGACAAAATTATAATAATTTATAAATTATCAAGAGTTCATGAGGGAGGGAGGAGCGGGGAGGGGAGGGAATGAGGAGCTGATATCAAGGACTCAAGTAGAAAGCAAATGTCTTGAGAATGATGATGGCAACAAATGTGCTTGACACAATTGATGTATGTATGGATTGTGATGAGTTGTATGAGCACCCAATAAAATGATTTTTTTAAAAAAGAATAAAGAGTGTGGAGCAGTCAAGTGCATTTAGGAGTTTCAAGATTCCTAGTGATTCTGTGTGTCAAAGCAAAGGCTTTCTGCTCTCATAAAGATTTACAGCCTCAGAAAACCTAGGGAGCAGTTCTACTCTGTCATATGGGTTCGCTATGAGCCAGAATCCACGTTTGCATTGGGTAAGGATTCTAGTGTAGGGGTGAATTTAAAATAGTAGAGAAAAGGGGGAAAATCAGAATGAGACAATGAAGCTAACAGTACAGTCAGAAAACTAATACTTTAGCATACATTCCTGGAGTCTGTTAGTATAATCTGATCTTGTCTGAGCACTGTCACTGCGTTCACATTGTTTTAAATGTCCACTACTGGGGTGGGGGTGGGGGTGGAGGGAATGATGGATTATTTCAAAACTGTCTATCTGTTTGATCATCTCCTTTCAATCTGTGTTTACTCATCAATCACGGTGATGCTTTTAAGAAAATAATCCACATGGAGGCACAGCAGTGCATAAAACTTCCATGCAGAATCCAAACCAAGAAAGTGTCAGCATCCTCTACAGGACAAGGACTACTCCTCTAATTGCCTTCCCTTAAAAAAACCCACAACAACCAATGCCAAGCACTACCTAGGTCAGAGTACTGGCACTTACCTTTGGGATAGGTTTCCTCAGATATCCTAAATGTCATTTCTTCTAAGTTCATTCCGATATTTACTCTCACATTACCTCATCAAATACTTTCATCCAAACTACTAATCCCCTAAATCAATTTGCATCTATCTGTTTTAGCTTTTCTTCACAGCATGTATTAACATATGACCCTCTATTAATAACAGTTCTTGAATTGATTATTTCTGTCCCTTCTGTTTGGAGCCCTGGTGGCACTGTCAGTAAGTATTGGACTACTAACCACAAGGTCAGTGGTTCAAATCGCCAGCCACTCTGACAGAGGAAGATGAAGCGCTCTGCTCTCACGAAGATTTGCAAAGACCCAATAGAGGGTCACTGTGAATCCGACTAGACATCATGGCAGTGGGAGTGATATCTGTGTGTGTTACAATAATAGCCCTTTTGAACAAGGGTTTGCTTTGGGGTCATAAAAGGTTGAACAGTGCTTGACACTTAGTAATTGGCCAATCAGTAAATACAGTTTGAATAAATCAATGAGAAAGTAAAGATAGCAGAGACACAACATGGTAATGGATTAGAGGTCAAACATGAGGCAAACAGTGTTCAAGTGTGACTCCAAGTTGACCTTGGCACCATTAACTCAGGTGAGAGCCGGGCAAAAGAGGCATTTAGACTGAGAGCTAGTGGTATTGTTTAAAAAATGCAAACTCCCACCAGTTGAGTTTAGTTTACCCTACTGAAGACAGAAAAGGGTCTTAAGAATCCTAAGTACTTTGTATTTGAAGTGGATTGAAATAGATTTTGTAGCATAACATCAAAGCATGTATTTTAATTACTTAGTGCCAACATATCAGAAATACAAAATAGAAATTGGTGACTTTAAATAATGGAAAGTTATTTTCTCACAGTTCAGGAGCCTAGACATCCTAAATCAGGGTGTGTGATTCAGCTTCAAGCGGCGGCGGTCATCCCGGCATTCCTGGGTTGGGAGGTGCACTATCTCGTCGTCAGTCTCTCCCTTCCACCTGTTCGTTTCTCCTGCCGATTCCGTTCTCTTTGCAACTCAAAGTTGATTAGGGTTAGATTAGCTTTTCAATGCATTTTTGGGAGACACAACTAAATGTATAATAACATGTAAATGTTTCAAATAACAGAGCTGATCTTAGAATATTAGAGCAGGGGGAAGAAAAGAGAAAACTTTAGCTGCTAAAGGTGCCTGTGATCATTCTAAGGGTGCATAGTGTAGCAAACATAAGAAGCAGGCCGCATCCGCCTCTGAAATCCACTTAAACGGGGGTGGGGGGCGGGGCGGGGGGAACTGATCACAAGGATCGATGTACAGTACAGCCCCCTCATCCACCCTGAGGGGGACGAACAACAGAAATGGGGGTGAAGGAAGAGAGTGGATGGTGAAAGATATGAAAGCAATAATAATTTATAATTTATCAAGGGTTCATGAGGGGAGGGGAAGGGTTGGGAGGAAAAGAAGAGGAGCTGAGACCAAGGGCTCAAGAAGAAGAAAATGTTTTGAAAATGATGATGGCAACATATATACAAGAGTGCTTCACGCAATGGATTGTTATGAAAGCTGTAAGAGCCCCCAATAAAATGGTTTATAAAAAAAGAAAGAAATCCACTTTAACTAGAGTAGTTCTGCTTTTAATAAAAAAAAAAATCAAGATGGTAAATAAATACATTTTCTAAGAGAACAACCATTTGAAAGAAAGAAGTTCAACCTGTCTTTTTAATATATAGAAACAGTAGCTAGAGAGATGATGTAAGGAGCCCTAAATCACTAAATTGGCTAGTGGAATCATATTCATGTTATATCTGTTAACACCATGGTCTTTTGGCCACCTTATGGTAAAATTTTTACATATATCTTAAAGCGAACTATTATGTCTGTCAAGAGAATTAGACATAGTGGTGATCTAGAGCCAGTTCCTACCAGTCCGTAGAGCAGGTTGTTAAATTTTCAATACTTTTGCTGAGTGGCAGTTGAAAACACACATCATCATTAAAATGGATATGCTTAAAATTAAATATATTAAAAACAGAAATAGCAAATACTGAAAATGTCACTTTTTAATCTATGTTCTTGCTGCTATTTATAGCGATTGCATCTGTATGTGTAGTAGTGTATAGATATTTACATCATAAAGATGCAATCTACTCTAACTAGAGTAGTTCTGCTTTTAATGAAAAAAAATTAAGATGGTAAATAAATACATTTTCTAAGAGAATAACCATTTGAAAGAAAGAAGTTCAACCTGTCTTTTTAACATATTCCCAGCAACCCATTCCATAAAATGATCTTGAGATATTGAACTATGTCGTGGTGAAGTCATTTAAATCATGAGAAATGTCAAACGCTACAAAGTAGCTGTCTGTCCTTTTCCTTCACTCTTTTAGTTAGAGATCTAGATGCTAAGCACAGAAGAGTGCATCATTGAACATTAATGGTATGCATTAATTTACCACTTATATTATTTTTATTAAGCATATTCCACTGCAATAATTTGGGAGAAAAACCTACAGCCTGGAAACCCTATATAGAGACTAGGAGTGAGAATGGACTCGATAGCATTGTTTTTCTCTGCTTGAGTATTGAGTAAGCCTTTGGAAACTCGGCCTCTAAAATTCATATAATAATATAACCCTAAGGGTAATTGTACTGTTTAAATAATATAATATATATGAAAGCACACAGAAGATTTCCCTACACACAGGAGTACTAATAGCATAATCTTGCAAATTAGAAAACAAAACAAAGTAAATACACAAAAATACTCTAGGGACCTCAAAGCATTCTTGTGTGTAATAATATGATGGTATATACTGATACGTAAGTACCCCTGGTGGCACTTTCGGTTCAGTGCTGGACTGCTAACTTCAAGATCAGTGTTTCTGCTCCTGCAAAACATTGGAAAGCCTTGGAAATCCCATGATACAGAATTTTTTGGGTTTGTGTTTTATATGGATTCTTATTTCAGTAAAAATTAATTCTATCTTCTAGGAAATTATCAAAATATGAAAATATGAGGTAAATAATTTATATATTACAACAGCAATGAAGACAAAAAATGGTTTTACACACTTGAGTATATAAATTATCTACTTAGTGTTTAGTTACTTGTTTCTAACATTATTATTCCAAAGGCTCAATTAAGCACATACACACAGTGTAATGGACCATAGATGAGTCAAATACAACATGAAGCTGTGTGTTCTTTTAATGATTTTACAACAGTATTCAAGGACATTGAGATAGTTAAAGTTTACTGTGCCAACTTGGCCGATAAACACATGTGGGGTTAATTGAAGGGCAGAGAGATAAAAGGCTCGGTGAGCCTCGCCTTTCGAGTTCTCAGGTCTCTTGTTTCTGATGGTCAAACCAGGGTGCAGCTGCCTTAGCCAGTTCCTTGCTTCAGCTGTCAAGGCTCACTTCCTGCAAGACATCCCTGAAGAGAAGCCGCATGGAACTACCCCAATGCAGCCCTGGGTGCTAGAGCAAGTGTGCAGACCCCTGCCAGCGCTGAGATGCTTACATGTTCACTGACTCAACTTTCCTCCTGCAGTTGGCATCCTTGTGTGTGTTTTGTGAGATGGAGGAGGACTTTGTGGATTGGTGTCAGACATATGGGTTAATGTTGGACTAGTGGACTTGAGCAGCACTGGGTTGGAATGTTTTCTTGATGTGCACTTACCCTTTATGTAAAACTCTCATACATATGAGTTTCTGTGGATTTGTTTCTCTAAAGTACCCAGACTAACACAGACATCATTGGTTAAATGCCCTACCTAGGTCTTCAAGCTCACTTCAAAAACATCCATTAGTGACTATTTTCTCATGCGAAATGTGTGGGGTTAATATAATTTTTCTATTGTTCTTATACACAACGTTCTGATATTTTGAGGTCTTTATAAAAGATTCACTGTGTTAACTCTAAGAGAGGAGGAACATGTATCACCCCTGTTGGTCTCATGTTCAAAATAAATTTTGCTTAGGAATTTTACTGTTCTGCTTTTGTTGTTAAGAAAATTTTAGACTAGTTGTCTGTCTGTGTCCTGTATAAGGCTAAAGGAGATTGTGTTCAGATGCCATTAAGTGGTTCACAGTTTTGTCATGGCATTTCCCTATCTCTCTTTGAATGCATTCAAAACACGCAATGGTCACAAACATGGCACAAGAGCAGACAACATTTTGCTCTCTGATACATAAAGTCATCATCAGTTGGAACTTATTCAATAGTTATCTGAACTTTAATGGTGTTTGAAGGGTCTAAACTCATGAAACGGGCCAATGCTCTGCTGGCCACTCCCATTATCCTGTGCTCCTATAGTTAAGAAGAAAACAATTCCCCTTCCAGCAGCCAGAGGGTTGGAACCAATAATTTGGGGCATTAAAAACAGTAGGAAATAAAGGAATCATCATTTGATTGAGCTTTTTAAAACAATGTAGTTTATCCCCAAATATAGCCTTTGGTGACCTTTATATTTATTTTTAAATTATTTTTAGTTATGAAGAGGTACAGAAAAAATATTTTTTCATTCAACCAATTGTTCACATTGTAGTTTGCAACATTAGCTGAAATTCCCTCAATGTTTAACAACACTGTCCTCACTTCTATCCTGGTCTCCTCATTTCCACTTTTCCTTTTTGGCCCATGTCTGTCTTCTGAGCTTTGATCGGGGTAAATGCTGTCCTTTCGGTCTCATATGGCAATTATTCTTAGTAGCACTTGCTTCATAAATGTTATTGTTTACTTTATAGACTTGTCTGTTGTTTGGCTGAGAGGTGATCCCAAGGGAGGGGTTCAGTACTACGTTTCAAACATATCTAAGAGCCACCTATTCAGGGTTCCATCAGTCTCTATCAGATTAGTAGGTCTTATCTTTTTTCATGTTTTGGATGTTTATCTACACTTTTCTCCCATTCTGTCCAGACCCTTCTGTGGTTCTAATCAAAGTAGCTGATAGTGGAAGTTGGGCACCATCCTGCTTTTCTGGTCTCAGGGTAACGAAGGTTGTGATCTGTGTGGCACAGTAGTCCTTTCCTCTAGATGGGGGAAAGCAACAGTCACATCCTAGAGAGCTGCTCACAAGCTTTTAAACCCTCACTTGCTAACCACAGTGGTATAAAGAATATTGTCTTTGTGCACTGTTTGGTGCCTATTGACTTAGCTTTCTCCTAAGACTGCCATCCGTAGTGCCAAAGTCAGATTTGTCCCTTCAAGGTATTTGGTTATGACTAAAAAGTTTTGCACTTAATCCATATATTCATATAATAGTGAAAAAAGGGGGTAAAGTTGTGAAAACTTCTAATTTAAGCTTTTTGTTGTTTGATATTCATTACATTTTTCTCACAAAAAAAGAACATCAAATTAAGGGGAAAAGTTACTTCTCTGACAGGGAAACATGATTAGTTACAAACTTGATAATAATCTACTTCTGAAACTAAATTATGATTTCATGGGACTTCAATAGATCTTATAACATGTTTATATTAAAAACATTGGTGGTGTGGTGGTAAGATTCTTACCTTTCTTGTAGGAGATAAGCATTTGATCCCCACCCAGTGTATCTCATATGCAGCCAACAGCCATTTGTCGATGGAAGCTTGTATGTCACGATGATACTGGCCAGGTGGCAGCACAGTGGCTAGACTTGGAAGAAAAGCCTGGCGATCTGCTTCGGACAATTAGACACTGGAAACCCTGAAGCTCACAGCAGGCTCGTTTACAACCATCAATTGCAGGGCGCACCACCAGGGAAACTTCCGTTCTGCTGCAGGCAGGAGTCAGGGATGAATTCATCAGTGACAGCTCACAATAGAATCTTATGAACATATAGTAAGACTTTCATAAAATAAGTATTATAAAATAATGAAGGTCAAAATCATCAAATTATAATTCTAAAGTTTTGTGGACATCACGTTAGAATGCTTCAGAGAATTATTGATTATTTGAAGTCTCATTGCACATGTAATAATCAGGTATTGTCTCTTTTTCTGAGTTTTGTCAAGAATTCAGCTCTTTGTTGTGAGTGTGTTACAAATGCCAAGAATTGTGTCATAATCATTAATAAATAATCACAAAACCCACAAATTTTCCAGAAAGCATAATCCAACATTTAAAACATGATTTATGCTTTAGTACAAATAGCTTGTTTGAGACAGGTATATTCATCTTAGGTAATACATGTTCTTTCTTATTCTTTCAAAATTGTCCTTGGGCTCTGGATACCCATAAACTGTTGCACATATGGGGTGAATTTTTAGAGAGAAAATCACTAGCACCTGGGTTGCAGTAACTTTCAAAATGTTACTGCCAGTTTCCAACTGGCAATATTTCTGCTTATACAGAATAAAGGCTTATAAGTTGAAGTCTTTCTGCTATATCCAGATAATTCTCTCTTATCACCTTTCTCATCCCCATCTTATGCTTCTTTAATCACCATAAAATTGATTTTACTATAAGCTCTCCACTATCCCAATGACCTATTTTTCCATTTTAATTTATTTACTAAGCCTCATACTATATATCTCAACATTCTCCTCTCCCATGTTCTTTTTTATGTGATATGTTAACTGAAACTATACTTTTAGATGTAAAAATTAATGAACCAAATTTGAATTCCTTTTAAAATTTTATGATCTGAATGAGAAAGGTATTCTGGTTCCACCAAGTTTTCACTTATTAAAATATTTTCAGCAGACTAAAATATCCTTGGTTCTCTTTATAAATTCTGTGAAAAATAATGCATACATTTTGTTTTTCTGTGTTTATGTTTTTCTCCTTCAGGATTCATTCTTTAAAAAATGAACACATTTTGTGGATTTTCATAATCCAGAAAAGAACACAAAGATTCCTAAAAAACATAGATGCTTTTCTCTTCTGGAGGTCTTTGGTATTCATCACCTCTATTGTAAATTTTCTCTGCCAGGTTTCTAAACCCTCATTACTTTATTTCCTTACTCGATTTTAGAGGAAAAATAATGATTAATATTTCTCACAATGATAATTCAGATTTATTTAAATATATTGCCTTGTGGTTTACCACTATCATGACAGCGAATATCCCCAAATTATCTCAGCTTTTTTGTTTTGATAAGCATATTAAGGAGTTAAAAATGTTTCTTAGTAGAAAGTCATTTACTATTTGTATTAGCTGCAACACAGTTCCTTTCTAGTATGAAGAAGTGCTTGTATGAATGGGGACCATGATGAGGTGCAGGGGGGAGAGAAGATAGAGAGGAGGCAGACTCACATCAGATCGAACTGTCTCTTTTCAAGTCTTAAAATTTAATAATTTCTATGTGCTTTAATGGCAAACATATGGAGCCAAGCCAACTGCATTCAAGCTGAAATAAGGCATAATAATTCAAAATGCATGGTTCTGAATAAGTGCAGTGTGAAATGTTCACAGCACATCCTCAGGAGTGTGAATTTCAAATCAGAAGAGTTCTAGGGACATTCATGACTTTAATACTACAGCCTTGCCTCAGAAACCCCACAGCTCACTGGTTAAAGTCAAGGAATGGTCAGCAATAAGAATTATCCTTCACACAACAACATTTCACCAAACAACCTTTCTTCTACCTGGATGAAACGTTGAAGGGCTATTTCCATGTGCTTGTCTTTGCCTGACTATTCTAGTTGTAAGTCAGAAGAGAATGTTTTATATCATGGTAAAGACACTAAAATACACTTTCAAATGTATGCTATTTATTTATAGCAGTTATTTAAATCATTCAACATATTAAATTTTCAGGTGATTACAAATTTAATGCAGCTCCTTTTCAGTAAATCATCAGAGCTTTTTAATTCATTTAGAGAAACATCTTTAGTTTCCTTTTTCAAAGGAAGGAAAAAAGAAAACTTTCTCTCATTTTTGGAAGTCAGAAAAACTTCACAGCATTCTTGTTCCTCTCTACATAAAAGAGATTTCTTTGTTGCCCCACAGTGATTCCTGTCCATTAGACATCCTTGCCAGATGACATAAGAGCTTCTACACTGGCAGATGCTGTGGCTATTTGGAAAGCTTTACCACCACCTGCAGTTGCACCTGCTGTGAGATTTTACTTGTAGATTCCTTGGGGAGTTCAAAATCTATTACCTAGATTAGTAAAATGGCCTAATCCTAGAAGCAATGTTCTAAAATTGTTAAGGAGTTTCCCTGGGTAGGAATGGTCTATTCAGATATTTCTCCCTTGCAAATATATGTGAACTAATGGACACATAAACAATAAATACATTGTGGACTGGGATATAATTTTCTTCATTAACTAACATGATTGTTCTAAAATTGCCTAGGATAGAATTCACCAGAGTTTAGTTCTCCAATAACGTGTGTGTGTGTGTGTGTGTGTGTGTGTGTCATTTAAAGAGAGACTGAAACAGAAAGACAGAAAGGAAGGGACGATGGAAAAGAATAAAGAGATGAGAAGAAAAACATAACTCATCTTGCTTTATCCTTTCTCTCTTTAGTAATTTTTTGGTAAATTTAAGAGATATTTTAATGTTTTTAACGTATTTTTAAACACAAACTGTTCTGTTCTTTTAAATATAATATTTTATCTTTCCTGAAATGGTTAATCTTCAATTTTTCAAACTAGCAAAGGTGAATGCAGATTTGTCATGTCCTTGAAGGGACTAGCTCATGCGTAGTTAAGCTCTAGTTTTTAATCCCAACTCTCCCCAGTTCCAGCCAGTCCAACAATAAGGTCTCTTGAACACTTTCATATCTACGACACTCATTCCCCAAATAGTTATATATCTGGGCTCCTTCACCACATTAAAATATCTGTTTTAATGTCAGCTAAGCAAGGAAGCTCAGGAAGCCCTGGTTGTGTAGTGTAATACCCATTGGGCCTCTAACCTCAGGGTTAGTGTTCAAATGCACCAGCCAATTCCAGGAGGAAAAAAGAGTGTTGTTGTTTTTCACTCCTGCAAAAATGTATAGTCTCAGAAACCCACAGGTACATAGGGGGTGCTATGAGTCAAAATTGATGCCATGGTATGTGTTTGGCTGGGGTTTTGTTTTGTTTTGTTTTTGGCAGCAAGGAGGCTCAGTCTAAAACACCCAACCCAATGCAGTAATGGCTCCTTCATTCTGCCATCACTGTCCTCTAAATTATTAATTGACTAATACCACCACCATTAGATGTAATATAGATTTATTTGCATATAATATACATTTATAATTTGCATAGAATATAGATATAATATAGATTTATTATTTTACTTCTCCCCAAAACTATGAATTCTAATAGAACAGGGGTTTGTGGTGTTTTATTCATATATTGTCTTTTAGTAAAAAGTGGATAATCCAAAATTATTTCTTTATATGGCGATTCTATTGGTAGTACATTAATTTAGCTATTGGTATGCAATTTAAAACACTTTTGAGAAAAGAAAAGTATGACTGTATGGAAAACTTTTTGATCAAAATACATGGGTTATGGACTTATACTGATTGGAAACTTAGGTGACTAAACACTATTTACACAAATAATGAAGATTGGGGATAGGGAAACACTTTTTTTCATAGAGATTTCTTTTTTTTGTAATCATTTTATTGGGGGCTCGTACAGCTCTTATCACAATTCATACATGCATTCATTGTGTCAAGCACATTTGTTGTCATCACCATTTTCAAAACATTTCTTTCTACCTGAACCCATGGTAGTATCAGCTCTTCATTTCGCTCGCACTCCCACCCCATCCTCCCTCCCTCACAAACCGTTGATAATTTATAAATTATTATTACTTTTTCATGTCTTACACTGACTGATGTCTCCCTTCACTCACTTTTCTGCTGTCTGTCCCGAGGGAGGGGGTTATATGTAGATCTTTGTGATTGTTCCCCCCGTTCTCCCCACATCTTCCCCTTACCCTCCTGGTATCACTACTCTCATTATTGGTACTGAGGGGTTTATTTGTCCTGGATTCCCTGTGTTTCTGGGTCTTATCTGTACCAGTGTACATCCTCTGGTCTAGCCAGATTTGTAAGGTAGAATTGGGGTCATGATAGTGGGTGGGGAGGATTAAATAACTAGAGGAAAGTTCTGTTTCATCAGTGCTATACTGCACCTCACTGGCTTGTCTCATCCTTGTGACCCTTCTGTAAGGGAATGTCCAGTTGTCTACAGATGGGCTTTGTGTCTCCATTCTGCACTCCACCTCATTCACATTGATATGATTTTTTGTTCTGGGTCTTTGATACCTAAAACCTGATCCCATCAACATCTCATGATCACACAGACTGGTGTGCTTCTTCCACATCGGCTTTGTTGCTTCTCAGATGGCCGCTTTTTTATCTTCAAGTCTTTAAGACCCTAGATGCTATACCTTTTGATAGCGGGGCACCATCTGCTTTCTTTACCACATTTGCTATTCACCCATTTTGTCTTCAGCTATTGTGTTGGGTTCGTGAACATCATGGAATGCCAGGTTATTAGAACAAAGTGTTCTTAATTGAAGGAGTACTTGAGTAGAGACCCATTGTCTGTCTGCTACCTTGATATTTAACATATAAATATATGTACATAGCTCTATTTCCCTATCTCTCTATATAAATATATTTACATATGTACATGCCTGTATTTAGACCTCTATAAATGCTGTTTCCCTCCTAGTTATTTCATCTATTTAGGGCAAAACTTTCAATAACACTCATTCACAAAAGTAGAACACAGCCTGTTAGACTAACACTTGTCTTTTCAAAAAATCCAAGAAAGCATTACGATAGTACATACACAGTAGTCCTGAGCTACCATTCATTGGCATCCTTAAAGCAAGAGATATTTGAAGAACCAAAATCTAATGACTTTGAAATCCATACAACAGCATTCATCTGCATCTTCTCACCCTAGGGCATATCAGCCTTTAGCCTACGATTGCAAGCCAATACTTTAAATCTGCCAAAAGTGAGTTGAGCTAATGCCCAGTTCATTTAGTTGGGTTTCTAAATCAAATCTTTCTGGTGTGGTCTATAAAGCATGTTGCGCACCTTGAAAAAACAATCTGAAATTCCATTTGTCTATAGCATATGACCTGTGTCTACAGGGCCTGGATAGAAACTAGGTCAAAAGCTTCCATTTATGAGCATAACTAACACAAGGTATATTCTCCCTGGGGAAGGGGCTCTTATCTAAGTAATGTTAAGTGTTTTTCCCAATAGCAGGTTGCATCATCCAGCTTACCCACCACACAGGTGCATCGCCATCCATAAGCTATACAAGCCTCCTTGCCCTGAGCCTACTGGTATTTCCAGTAGGGTTCAGTATTCACCCTTTTAGGGATGTCTATTGATATGGGGTGACCTTACAACAGTGCTATATGGCAGGAATTTACTGATATTTCCCCTTTTCCCCCCACCACGAGAAACTGACCCCAGCTGAGGTGAGGCCTTTTCTGTCAAAATGATTTTTTTAATATGTACATATAAGTGGGTGAAATATGATTCATGGGTACAGAAGTGGAACACAACCTTGTTACTTAGTAAATTGATTAGAAGATTTTGACCTGAGGACAGACCCTTGAATTTATTGGTATTTATCACTGTAGTACGATCGCCTCTCGGGGTGGCTTGTGTGCTGTTGTGATGCTGGAAGTGATGTCACCAGTATTTATAAGGCCAGCAAGATCACCCAAAGTAAACAGGATTCAAAGCAAACAGACAACAAAGAAGGAAGAGGCTGTCCATTTCTGAGGAATTGCCCACTGAAGACCTTATATACAGAATTATAATATTATCATTTACTGAAAATCTCATGAAAGGAAGCAGAACATGGTCGGAGACGGTATCAGATAATGAGTACCTCAGGTCAGAAGGCACTGAAACATGACCAAGTAAGAGCTACGTTCTCAAAGGAGAGTGACCCACCAGGATACGGATGGAGGAAGTCTGTAGGAGCAAAGCCTTTGGGAACTTCATTGCTGACTGAGCATGACTCAAAAGGAGAAAGGAAAGAAAAGCTGCAAACATCAATTAATAATTTGAACTTGGAATGTATGAAATATTAATCTAGAAATTGCAAGTTGTAAAAAATAAAATTTAGTGCATAAAAATCCATATCATAGGCATTAGTGAACAGAAATGGACCGGTGTTGGCCATTTCCCATCAGAAAATCATATGTTTACTATACTGGAAATGACACAATCAAGAAGAATGGCACTGCATTTATCATCAAAAAGGACATTTAAAAATCTATCAGAAATGCAATGTTGTCTGTGACAGGATTATATTGATTAGGTTTTAAGGAAAATTAACCAGTACAATTTTTGTTCAAATTTATACACCAACCACAGAAGCTAGTATTGAATTAGTTGAAGTATTCTACCAATGTCTTCAGTCTGAAATTGATCAAGCATGAAATCAAGATGCATTGGTAATTATTGACAGTTGGAATGGAAAGACAAAGAGGAAGGCACAGTAGTTGGAAAGGAAGGATGTGGTGAAAAGAACCTGGGGATCCCATGACTGAATTTGGTAAGACCAGCAACTTCTTCATCACAAAAATCTTTTCTCAACAACACAAAAGGTTGCGTGACTTAAAGCCTCTATTTACAGGCAAGATAAACAACTGAGTATTTAGTTTTCCAGACTCTGGTAATGAGGGTGAAAGAAAAAATGTTTGAGAACAATTAGATCAGCCTATGGTGGAACATGTAAATCAGACTGAGAGTCAACAGGAAAGCTTCACAGTAGAGCAATGCCTAGTCTTAGCTCTCAACATCAAGAACACCCGAGCTAATGGAGTAAGAAGCACAAAATATCCCAGACAAATGTGTTCTAACCATGGTACAGAGGAATCAATCAGAGAGACCTGATTTATAGAAAGAATAAGAAATAGTCCAATCAGCACAAAAGTGTATGTAAGTAAATGCAGAATATGCAGTTACAAACAGCTATTGGCCAGAAGAAGTCTTTAAAATAAGATTAAAGACTTTGAATATTATTCTAAGACTTATGAAGTTCTCTTGAAGATTTTAATAAGAATAAAACCATGGTTGCATTCCAAATTCAAATAATAATAATGCAGGGAAATTTTTGGAGAATAGACTGAGTACTGAAAAGGCAAGGAAACTTCATTTGGTACTGAATGCAAAATTGCAAGCAAAAAAATAAATTATGTGGAAAAATTGTCAGTAGTAATGAGAGAAGATGAAATAAAATTTTAAGAATGAGGAATGGGATACTCAGAAAATTAATGTACAATTACTAACTGACCAACCATTATAATAACATAATCCTCAATGATTCAGTGAATTATTTGTAGTTTTTAACTTCATATGCAATAGAAAACTAATAGCTTTATTACCTTTTCATTTTTGGCTTAAATTCTGTGACGTAATTTATCAATAATTTTAAGAAGCATTGACATCTTAAGAAGATGAAATCCTATCATGTACAGTTCTCTTTTCTTTCTTTTTAATGGAAATGGCTGATAAAATACTTATGCCAATCCAGAAACTTTGATCCTCTAACAAATTGCTGAAGCTTTATTTTAAAAATCACAGAATTTGACAGAGTCCTACAAATGCTGCTCTAATAACTACTTGTATTGCACAGGGAATGGACATAGAAAAGCAAGTGGTGTGGTTGTACGGACAGGGAATTATTTAATGTGACTCTTCTCGCCGAGGTCTGTAATGCTCGCCAAGCTACCTTTTTCAGCAGGGGTCTGGTAAGAAGGCAGGGGATTCACCTGTAAGTAATTGCTAGCAGGATAGCTTGTGTTTGCCATCCTGCTGTGTATAAAATGAGCCCTCTGAGTAGCAGATGGGGGGATCTCAGTATCAGCAAGGATCTACGTGAAGCACATCCTCTGAATCCGGCACCTGGAGCTGATTTCACCAGCTTTCACAACTGTGAGGGAAAAACAATAAGGATCATCTAGGCAAACATCTAAATTCTGAATTGAACCTTAGCCACAAGATGTGAACCACTTTCCTTTCTGTCGGGCGTACTGAGTGGCAGTGAATTGCAGAACTCTGGGATGTAAGACAGAGGGGAGTGGTTGATGTCAGAAGTGATGGAATGGTAAAGATGTTTTGAAAGTTGGGAAATTTACAATACATATAATTTCCACATTCTTGAACCATTCTGTTGTTAATTTTCATGAAGGAAATTGTCACTTCAGTAGTCAATCGTGAATGAGGAAACGTTGATACCGCCACCCTCCAGAGATCTTCTGTGCTAGACTGAGTTTTCTAGAGAAACAAAACCAATGGCACTCATAATAGAGTGCATAAGAGATAATTCAGTGTCATGAAAGAAATGTACATCAAGGAAGTGGCCTAGCCCAGTTCAACCCAAGTCCAAGGATCAAGGTGTTAGCTGGAGTCCCCCATGTATCTGCCAGTCAATGAAGCAAGAAGGAAGAGCGAGAAGCTGGGCAATCACATGTAGGGGGGGCTACAGAGTTGTGAGAGACCAAAGTTGGAATAAACATGGCAGAGAGGGCACTGACCGATCCCATAGTTGCCGCATCATGGGCCATTGGCCCCAGAAGCCAGAAGCAGGATCCAAGCAAACAAGAAGGAGATGTACAAGAAGGAGGTTATTTCTTCACAGCAGGTCTTATATAGACCCCACCTCCAGGAGAAACAGTTCTTTCATGCTTGGAAAAGTGAAGGCTCTGTGAAGAAAGGAAAGCCCTTTAGAAGATGGATTCCCACAATGTGCGCAATAGTCTGCGTGAATGTAAGAATTAGTTGAAGATGAGGCAGGATCAGGCAACAGGTCTTTCTGTTGTGCATGTGGTGACTGAGTGGGACTGTTCGTGGAACTGTAACGCTCCGTATCACCATACAGCAACTTACAAATATCCAATCCCTTCACGCCTTATCTAATGTCTTGAAAAGCAATAGAATCAATTGTTTCATTTGGGATTTTTAAATGATGTATTATAAACCAATTATTTCATCTCCAAAAGTTATTAATTGGTTGAAATTCAATTTTTTCACAAAATTTTATTTTCTTCTGGGATGGAAAAATAAACACTTACATACATTCAATGAAAGGAATTGATTAACTATAGTCCTGATATTTAAGAATTAGGGTCTTTGTTCTGTGTACTTGTTTCTTTGATTATTTATAATTTGACTGTGAATTTGATGCTTGATAGTACTCTGCAATCTCTGATTTTGGATCTCATTATTATTGTCATGCCCTAAGCTGTGAGAACCGACGGCAAGCGACATGCCCATGCTTTTAACATGGCTGTATTACCATTAAGTGACTTGTTTGATTTCTGGTTTTAAAAAGTTTTCTAAATTTGCCATGTACCTGTCTTTTAAAGCCCAAATAAAGGTTAACATTTCTTTTTGATTTTTAAAGCTCTGTTGATGAGGAGTTAAATTAAAACAGAAGTCAGATCCCCAAAAGTGTTCAGTGTTATTCATAATAAACTTTCCTGGGATATTAATAAAGATCAGAAATGTTTACATTTAACAAGATCATACAGTTATATCTTCAGGTTAGCTTTAACATTTAACAGTTTAGTTAATGTCTTTGATTCTATAATATTTTTCTTTTATTTGCTTTAATTTACAAAATCAATTAGTTTGAAAGTTAGTTCATTTATTTAGAACATCCAGTAAAAATTCAAAATACTGTGTTTTAGCATTCTTTCAAATAAATTCTAGTGTTGAGCCTATTACTGATCTGTTTTATGATTATGTAAATATTTTCATATATTAGATATAAAAAATTCCAAGCATTTGTATCAAGATTAAAATTCTAAAATAATTTGTGCATAAAGAATCCATAGTTTTCTTGCTAGATGGCAACCATGCTTCTTTTCTCACTCAGATTACTGATTAACTTTTATGTGTTTTTATTTATAGGCACACAGGAGTGCTTTGCCAATGTAAACAAAGTACTAAGCTTTTCATATGTTCTTTGATGTCCTCTTGGGTCTCTGGAATGCAGTATATAATCCAAGAGATTTGGACTTCACTTTCTTACCTTTGCAATCTTGCCTGAATTTCTCTTGTTATTAATACGCTTTTTAAGTAACAAAGTCATCTATTCCATTGGGGTCTTTTTTTGGTTAGGATCCTTTGATCCATTTCCACCCAGAGCCAGTCTACATACAACACTACATGCTACCCTGTGCTGCGCCACCCTCCCAATTGTTGCTCCGTCTCCGTCCATTGGTGCTTCCACTGTGTCCATTCATCTCATTGGGGTCTTCCACTTTTGCTGGACTTCTACTTTACCAAGCATGTTGCCTTTTTCCAGAGACTGGTTTCTCCTGATAACATGCCCAAAGCAGAAGCTTCCGAGGAGTGTTCTGGCTATGTTTCTTCTAAGGTAGAGTTGATTGTTCTGCCAGTCCACAGTATTTTTTAAATATTATTTACTAGCATAACACAAATGCACCAATTCCTTGGTCTTCCTTATTCATTGTCCGACTTTCACATGTACATGAGGTGATTTAAAATATTAAGGATTGAGTCACATGCCCCTTAGCTTTCAAACTGACATTCTTGCTCTTCAAAATTTTAAAGAGTTATTGTGCAGCATATATTTCCAATGCAAATATTATTCGATAATGTGAAGATCAGTTCCATTAGCACTTGTGGATTGAAACAAAATGAAAGCTTTGACAACTGCAAACTCTTCTCCATTTCACATGACCTTATCTAACGGTCCAGGTGGGAGGATCTTTGTTTTCTTTGATAGGAGTTATACTGGTTTTACTTGTATCTACAGATATGTGTGATCAATTCTTTTCATTTAAAATTATCTTTCTATCAGAGGGAGAAATGTGTGTGTGTACACACACATATAAAATGACATATAGAGTGACTGTATATAGTGACACACATGGTGACATATATATAATGACATGTTTCCCTTTCTCTCATAGATATATATCTCTCATATATATTATATGTTACATAATACAGTTAACATCACATCATATTTCATACATATATATCTCAGAGAAAAACATTATATGAAGAAAATGGATCATACAATTGTAGAATCAAATAGATACAGTCTGGTTCAAATCCACCAATCCGATGTTTTGCAGGAGGCTTCTCCTGGCTTGAATAGAGACAGACTGATGAACCAGAAAGCAGGAAGACTATACCTTGTGGACATAGAGGCAGATGAATCAAAGCTCAGTAGGTCAGACTTGGGCTGCAGAGCCCAATGTATCCAAGATTAGTAAATGAGATAGCAAGGCATTTGGCAGGCCTCTGATGACCCCCATGGTCAACAGGTAACATGTCAGACAGTTGGTTCAAGCCCAAAGAACTAGAGGTCCATGTGACGGATGCAGGATCCAGATACAGCAAAGAGCAAGCTAGCACCCTTAGTTGCCACATTGTTTAGGAATTAGGATGCATCCTGAAGGAAACTTCATTCAGTTGCATCAGGGCAGTGACTTGAGGAAAGGGTTGCGCTCCAAACTAATCTTTTTACAATTGATTGACTGCTCACAGCAGATCCTACAGAGTTGATTACACTGAATTAGGGGGATTACTAGGATTCAACAGCCAAACCACTGATAATTCTGATCCAAACAAGTTGCAAGTTGCAAACCCTACTGAAGGCTTCAGGATTTGCTTCCTGGATTTCAGCAAGCAAGGTTGTGTCATCTGAATACTTCACGTTGTTAATGAGTCTTTCTCTAATCCTAATATGCCAACTTCTTCATTTTGTCCAACTACTTGAATTATTTTTCTCAGTATACAGATTGTATAAGGATTGTGGTTTCCATTCAGTATTCCTTTGTCCTATCTCTAAGACACAATGACTCAATGTACAGGTTCTAGATGAGCACAAGAAATTGTTTTGGAAATGCCTTTTTTCCCCAATGTTATCCACAGTTTGTTATAATCCACACAATTGAATTCCTTTAGTCAACAAAACATAAATAAACATCATTCTTGTATTCTTATCTTTCCATTAAACCATCTGGTATCAGTAATGATATCCCTTGTAAAATGCCCTCATTTGAATCCCACTTGAATTTCTGGCAACTTTCTGTTGATATACAGGTGCGATCACTTTTGAATTTTCTTCAAAAAAAGTGTACTTTTGTATGACATTGATAACATTGCTCAATAATTCACACATTCTGTTGTGCCATTTTTCTTTGACATAAACACAAATATTAATCTCTTCTAGTAAGTTGGCGAGGTAACAGGTGTACAAATTTATTAGCATTAGCAAGTGAATTTTTCTAGTGCTTCAGCCACTTTTTGAAACATTTTAATGTGTATACCTTCAATTCCTCATGTCCTATTTTTTTTCAGTGCGTCTTGGATTTCATCCATCAATACCATCAATTCCTTATCATATACTAATTCTTGCCATGGTGAATGTTGACCTGTTCTGTTCAATGGCTTTGCGTATTCCATCTATCTTCTTTTGTTGCTTCTTACATTGTTTAATATTTCTCTCATGAAATCCTTCAATACGGAAACACTAGGCTCAAAATTTTCTTCAGTTCTATCTGCTTGAGATATACTGAACAGGTGCTTCTTTTTTTACTAGCTACAAATCTTTGCGCATTTTATTAAATATTTTATTTTCTCCATCTGGGATGGAAATATTCACTTCAGTCCTTTTCCTTCTTTTTTTTTTTTCATTTACTGTTTCTTTATATATGATGTTGATATAACCCCACAGTCCATCAGATATGATGGCATTAGTCTTGAATGCAGCAAATCTGTTATCACATTATTCTCTAAATTTAAGGGATATATATCATATTTTCACTCTTGTACACTTTTAAAATTTTTATTCAGCTTCAACCTGAGTTTATGTATGACCAATTAGGTAGTCTGATCTTCTGTCACCCCCGTTGTTATTAGATGCAATCCAGGTGACTCTGGCCCATAGTGACCCTATGCACAACAGAAGAAAACACTACATGGTACTGAACCATCTTAAAAATTGTTCCTATGCCTAAGCCAATTGATGTAGCCACTGTGTCAACCCATATTGTTGAGGTTCTTCCTCTCTTTAACTTTACCAAGCATGATGTCCTTCTCCAAGGACTGCTCTCTCCTGAAAATATGCCCAAAGCCTGTAACACAAATTCTTGGCATCCTTGCTTCTAAGGAGCACGTGGGCCTTGATTTTTCCAATATAAATCTGTTTGACCTTTTGCAGTCCATAGTACTTTCAATACCCTTCTCCAGGACCACAATCCAAATGCATCTATTCTTCTATAGTCTTCCTTATTTAATGATCAAATTTCATGTGCATATGATGTAATGAAGAATTCCATGGCTTGAGGCAGGCATACTATAGTCTTCAAAGTAACATCCTTGCTTTTCAACACTCTAGAGAGTTCTTGTGAACCAGATTTACACAATGCAACACTGTGGAAGTTACATAATCTGGTGTCAATTTGAGGATTAAGAATGTAAAGGTTGAGTCTAGGCTATCAATCAGGATATAGCCAATAAGGCCTCTGTGTGGGCATGGCCTTCCCCTAAGGATTCAGGGAATTCCTGGATTTCCTCCTGGGAAGGTGGGAGAGACTCTCTCTCTGCCTGCTCAGACCCTGAGACCATGCTCTACTGACAAAACACATGATGCTATGCCCTGGGAGCTAGAGAAGCCACATGGGCCTACCTGATGCAACCAGACCTCTGGAGACAAAGAAGGCACGTAGAGACCCCTTCCAGGGCTGAGATGCTTAAATGCCACTGGATGCAGAAGACTTTCCAACCCACTGGCCTGTGATCCTCTTGAATTTGGCGTCATTACATGTGTTACCTGAGTCTGAAAAGGACTTTATAGATTGATATCAGACATATGGGCTAATAACAGACTTATGAACTTGATCTGGACCGGGCTGGGATGTTTTCTCAATATTTAATTGCTCTTGTATATAAACCTCTTTCTTATTCACATATGAGTTTCTCTGAATTTGTTTCTCTAACACAAGCACATATTTTGATTGATTGACTGCTGCTTCCATCGCATTGATTGTGGATCCAAACAAGACAAAATCCTTGATAATGCAAACTTTTCTCCATTTGACCTCAGGTTACCTACAGGTCCAGTTATGAAAATTTGGTTTTATTTACATTGAGTTGTAATCTATACTGAAGACTACAATCCTTGATCTTCATCAGCAAATACTTCAATTCCTCCTCACTTTCAAAAAGCCAGGTTGTGTCATCTGCCTACCATAGGTTGTTAATAAGATTGTTTGAATCCTGGGGCCATATTCTTCTTCATATAATCCAGCTTCTCTAATGAGTTGTTCAGCACACAAATTGAACAAGTAGACTGAGAGGATGCAACCTTGAACCACACCTCTCTTGATTTTAAGCCATGCAGTATAGCCTTGTTATGTTTGCACACCTGCCCCTTGATCCATGTACAAGTTCCTCATGTGCACAATGAAGTATTCTGGAATTTTCATTCTTCTCAAGGTTATCCACATTTTATTATGGTCCACACAGTCACATGCCTTTGCATAGTCAATGAATCCTAAGCAAAGGTTTTCTGGTATTCTCTGCTTTGAGCCAATATCCACTTGACTTCCACAATGACATCTATTGTTCCACATCCTCTTCTGGGTAGTGACCCAAATGAAGATCACAAAGGATTCCCATTCCCACATGATTTAGTCAACTCAAATCACCATTGTCACTACTCAAAGAAAGCAGATCTCCACAATCACGTATGAGTGCCTGCAGACCTGAGGGCCAATCCTCCTCCAGCAGTATCTCTGACAATATTCTGTTTCCTTTGTTTACGCTTTCAGTGGTTGACAATGTTTACAAATCGTGCATAAAGTTTTCAATGGCTTCTCTCTCCGAAGTGGGGAGCCGAGTACCTCATTGTCTGCTCTTAGTCTGGAAGCTCAGCTGGACCTGTTCACTTTGAATGACCCTGGTGGCATTTGAAGTACTAGTGACATGGTTTCCAGCATCACAGCAATACACAAGCTCCCACAGTAGGGAAACTTGAAAATCAAGTGGTGACAGTCAGCCCCTGGCCTTGTTTGCATTGTTCTTATTGAGTTTTTCCATTGTCTCTTATTGTGTATTCCATCTGGAGAGGTCATGTACACACATTTTATATATATATATATATATATATATCTGATAAAAGGTATTTGAAATGAAGTATTCCTTGGGTTTGTAAAATTCTATCTTGATATCTGCAGCTCCATTTATGCCACCAGATCATAATTTCCAACTGCTGATCATTCATCGATTTTCATATAAAGAACACATAATTATCACTACATTTTGATCACATATTTGATCAATTTTAGACTGAAGAAACTAGCATAATTCTTCAATTTCTTCATCACTAGTTTTAATGGTTGTTGCATACATTTAAATAATAAGTGTGTTAACTGGAAACTTTGTTATTTCAGCATAGTTTTAATTTGTATTTTTTCCATGTATTGGAAATATATTCATTGATCTTTACCTATCAATCATTTTTATTTTTGCCATTTTTCTGATGAATGTGTATTGTGTTAATATAAAATATTGAAAATTTTCTCCTTTTTCAGGAATTTAATCATTTATTATATAAACAGAAGTTTCTTTTCTCACTTGGATATTTCTATTTACATATTTTTTGTCGTGAGATTTTTTCCATAAAGTTGTTTTGATTTTTAATGTGCATACATTTAATAGGCTTTTTGTTATTTTATTTTTATTTTGCATTGTCCACTGCAAACTATCTGAATTGAAAATTCTCTGTTGTATTTACATAAATATGTTGAATAGATTTTTAAAGTTACTATCTCAGTTAACTAGTTAAATTACAAACCCCAAGTACATAATTTAAATAACAGAAATGTATATATTTTTAATTCTACTGCATAAAACTCTAGAAAAGGACATTGGTCATGTAGCTTCCTTCTTTGTTAGTAGTCATGAGCACTCCTTGTTTCCTTTGTATTTCTTGGCTTATAGATTATTAACATGCCATGTCTGTCCTATATTACATCTGTGCTTTCATTATAACCCAGAAGGCATTAGATTTGGGCTATAAGCAAGTCATCAACGAGAGAGATGTGCTTCAGAGAACCACTGCAACAAAGGCATGAGGAGCAAATACAGATCAAGATTCTGGAGTCCTGAGTCACTCTGGAGAGGGTTCATCAGTGAATTGAATACTGACATAGGAAAAAATTGGCCCTGAGCACCCAGAAAAGAAAAGGATGTGTGAATTGTCAGGTGGTATGCTTATGGGAACATTTAAAATCAACTCCGCTAATACATATTGCAGAATGCTTCCCAAGGACTGACATTGGAGAAAGATGGCTTGTCCCTTTGGTTCCCTACCTTCTTTGTGTACAGAGAAACAACCAGCCCACATGTTCACATACTCAGAGACAGATTACACTTCCCATGCACACTCCTGGGAATACTGAAACCGACTGGAGTAAATAAGCAGGATGGGAGAAACGTGCCATGAAAAGTTCCCCATGGACTTGACTAACTACACTGGAAACTAACTACTAGTGGAAACTAACATACATAGCTAACAAGAGAATGTAGGAAGTCTCTGAAGATGCACACCCCTGAATACTCTTAGCTGAGAGTCCCTGGAGGCCAGAAGCATTTACTTTGAAAAACTTAGATGTTCAAAGCAGGCCCATGCCCCCTGGATACCACAACTAGGAATAATGGAGTAGGACCGCGGTTCTGTTTTGTTGGTTTTCAGAACTGTGGCCATGATTAAGAGGGACAGCAGGGGGTATTCTTATTGCACCGCTAGAGGTGAGATTGTTAGACCAGAACATGAAGGACCAGAGTGAAGGCATTTGACAAGAATGTTTTCATTAATCAAGAACGGGAAGTTCAAAGGTGATCAGATACTGTCCAAGTCCAACCACGAACTCTGCGGTCATCAGCTGGCATTGACTCAGTCCCTGCCCTTGGTACTCACCAGCCATGACTACTACCCAAGGGCTGGTTTAGCTAAGACCTGGGATCGCCCCAATGGTTGGCCCTCGGCCCTGGCTGAGCGCTCAGATGATGGTCGAACTTGACTATCTAGATCAGTGGTTCTCAACCTTCTTAATGCCACCACCCTTTAGTACAGTTCCACATGTTGTGGTGACCCCCAATCATAAAATTATTTTTATTGCTACTTCATAACTGTCATTTTGCTAATGTTAAATCTCGTCATGTAAATGTCTGATAAGCAGGTGGTATTTTCATTGTTACAAATTGAACATTATTTAACCACAGTGATTCATCACAAAAGGTGGCAAACCTCCTGAC
The DNA here is from genome assembly GCF_000313985.2 of Echinops telfairi. Taxonomy (NCBI): domain Eukaryota; kingdom Metazoa; phylum Chordata; class Mammalia; order Afrosoricida; family Tenrecidae; genus Echinops; species Echinops telfairi. The sequence goes on from NW_022104341.1 coordinate 42,219,028, forward strand.
ACACACCCAGCAGCCAGCCACACTCACCCTGTGCATGTCTGCGCTTTAGGAAACCAAACTGGAAAGGGAGATTAGAAGTGACATACCATACTGTGGCCTTGACAACTTGTGTGGGACCACTGATGGGTGGGACCACTGATGGCTGACGAAGACGAAGCAGTTGCTTCTTCTGGGTTGGGTTTTCTTTTTATGTATTCTTCTTTCTTGCCCACCAGACTGGAAACAACTGTCATCATATAACCCAAACCTACCGAACCTTCAAAGATATATTTAAGGGGTTCGGGTAATCAACAACTCTACTATGTCACCTGATCAGTAAGTGAATACAATAACCCTACAAGGTCCCAGAGACAACAGGCCATTTGAATTGATATAAAACCTTAACTATCACAAACCAAATCACAAGAAAAGCTATAAACAAAGTGGACTTAGTACAGAAAATTACAAGGATCAAAGAAAGAAATAATCCCACTTGTGAAAAAATAATAGAGTAAAATGTGAAAGGAATAAATTCATACCTATACATAATTGCTCTGAATGTAAATGGGTAATGTGCACCAGTCAAAAAAAAAAACAGAAAATAAGAAAAGGAATAAATAGCTATAAAATTAGAAACAAAAGAGTAGCAGAATGGATAAGAAAAAAGGCCCCACTGATATATGGTTTACAGTAGACATATCAGACAAAAAAATAGAAAGAGACAAAAATAAAAGATTAAAAAATAGATCAAGCTAATTGTATATAAATAAAACAAGAGTGGCAATATTAATTTCTGACAAAATAGACTTTAAGAGAAAAAATCTAGCCTACAAGGGTACTATATAATGATCAAAGGATCAATTGAACAAGAGGACAAAACTAATAAATAACTATGCACTCAATGAGAGAGCCTCACCATATATTAAACACCTGCAGAGTTGAAGAGAGAAATGTATAATAATAGTAAGAGTCTTCATACATCTCAATAAAGGACAGGATTTGAAAAAAATTAATAAGGTCACAAAAGATCTGAACAATAAAACAACTAGACCTCAACGCAGTATACATTCTTTTCCAGTACACATGACACATTCTCCAGAATAGATCTCATCTTAGGCCACAAAACAAGCCTTACTAATACACATTTTTTTCGATATTAAAAAGCATACTGCATCACACCAATATAAAACTCGATAGCAACTTTAGGAACATAAAGGTTTAAAATAATCAAATACATGGAAATTAACAATAATCTGTCTATAAACTACTAGGTATAAAAGAACTTAAGAATTAAAATTTTTAAATCTTAGAAAACAGTGAAAATAAACATAAAGCCTACCAAAAACATTACCATGGCAAAATGCGTAAAGGGGAATTTATAGCACTAAACACACACAGAACAAAAGAAGAAAGATCTAAAATCAGCACCTTTGCCTGCATCTCCAACAATGAGAAAGAGTATAAAAATAAGCTTTCAGTACCCAAAAGGAGATATATGCAGATATAAATGAATCAGAAGGCAATAAAAGAATCAAAAAGAAGAGAAGTTGGTTTTTTGAAAGATTTAACAAAATTGACAAATCACTGGCCAACCTAAGAAAGGAAAACATGGATGTGGGGTTCTCTAGAGAAACAAAACCAGGACACTAATAATTTTACATATATTTATGTAGATAGATAACATAAGAAATAAAGAGTTAATCTATAAAGCAGTACAAATGACTCAGTGCAACTCACTTCTCTGAGACAGCTGTGAGACACTGGCAGTCCTTCAAGTCTTGAGGGCCACCGGGTAGTCCTCTGTAGAGCAATTCAGGCTATCTGGTCACAAGCAGCAAACAGCAAGGCAGGTCACCAACAGTCAGTCAGATGACAGGGTCCGACAGTCCCCAGCTCAAGAGATGTATATTCCAATGGCAAAGCAGGTCTTGAAGGAACCTCAAAGTACAGCGACACAGTCCATGGGTTAGGTGTCCGACAGGTAGTGTAGCTTGCAAATGGAGGCACAGAACCAGCAAGGCAGGCGCACACTGGTCTGATGATCAAAGAGCAAGAGGCAAGGCTCGCCGAGCCATTTATCTCTCCACCTTTTAATTAATCCCACATGTGTTCATTGGCCGTGTTGGTACAACAAACCTACCTATCACAATGAATATACAAATATCAAAAATTGGAAATGAAATAAACAATATTCAAACAGAAATAACTAAAATAAAAATATTTTAACAAATTTATGAAGGACTGAACCACAACAAATTTCAAAACCTAGAAAAGTGGATGAATTTCTAGAAACACACTTATCATAGACTGGTATATAAAGCCTGAATAGATATATAAACAACAACAACAATTGATCAAGTAATTAAAAAACTTCTAACACAAAATAAGCAGTCAGCTTCAATGGTGAATTTCAACAGTTAGAAAAGAATTGACACTAATTCTCTTCAAATTATTCAACAATATAGAAAATGATTAGAAACTTCCAAATTCATTTTTTTAGTAAATATAATTACTATATGAAAACCAAGCAAAGAAAAATTATAGACCAATATCTCTCATGAACATAGACACAAAAATTATTAGCAAAGTGTTAGCCAACAATATATGAAAAAATAATACATCATGACCAAGTAGAATTCATACCATGTATGCAAGAATGGTTTAACATTCACAAAGCAATCAAGGTGATATGTCGTACTTTTTAAAATATTAAAAGAAAATAACATGGTCATATCAATTGAGGCAAAAAATAAATAAATAAAAGGCATTTGACAAAATCTAACACTCAGTCCTGGTAGAAACATCCCACAAAGAGTAGAAGGAAAGATCTTCACTAAGTCCCGATGTTTAATCGATACGTGTAACTGTTTCTTCTCATTTTGAATCGTACACTGTCAGCAAACGAAGACCTTAAAGAATTTACTCTTTCGGGTTTTACTACATTCCCATTATTATTGTTTCCCTCTATTCTGAGAAAGAATCTCTTGTTCAGCCATGTTTTGAAGGCCTTCAAGTCTTATGGGCTAATATTATGGCAATATCTCTGACAATTTTTGGTGACAATTCATTAGGTTTTGTAGAATGTAACAGATTTTGCCTGTAGTCATAAAGGTTTAAATGGCCAATTCCTTGGAAGTAGAAAGCTTATTACTTCTTCATTGACTGTCAGTCTAGAAGCTCTGTTGAAATTTGTTCATTTTTTATCACCCTCCTGGTATTTGAAATGCCCAGTGCCATACCGTCTGACATCACAGAAACACACAAGGCACCACAGTACAATCAACTGACAGAGAAATGTTGGATACATGCACACATATGTTATGGAAACATTTCTTTATCTCTTGTGGTATGTTTTTCACTTCTACCAGATTTTATTGGTCAAAACAGTCATGAGGTCACCTCAAATCAAATTCTGACAATGTTCTGTGATCATTTATGAGGTTTTCAATATTTGACAATGTTTTAATGCTGTCCATAAAGTTTTGGTGTGTAATTACTCAGAACTGGACAACTTAATCCTTTTTTACATAGAAAGACTGTACATTGTGAACAGGTCAATATTATTTAAAGTAATCTATAAATATAATACAATCCCAATCCAGCTACCAGTATCATTTTTAAGGAATTGAAAAACTAATCACCTTATTTATATGGAAAGGAAAGGAATCCAGGATAACGATGCATCACTAAAGTAAAACAATGTAAGGAGCTTCTCACTTCTGGTGTTACACTGGCTTCTCTAAGGAAGCAAGGCCATTGATGCTTATATATGTGGGTCTATAGAAAAAATTCATAACAAAAAAGTCTTCCCATAATTTTAGCAGGTAAATCCAGTTAGATTCAAGCCCTTGAGTCAGAAGCTAAGCTGACGTATTTCCTTGAATCATATAGCTTTTAGAGCTGACAAATCAGGAAGCAGGAAACAAACTAGTCAATCTAATTTAAGTAGGGCACACTCATAACTCCCTAGTGAAATTAATCTACCTTTGGCAGAATGTATGGCAGACTACTGGTAGCTCCTAGAGTTGGCAGGCTACACGGTGGCTTGTTCACTTAAAGTCCAAAGAACCAGTGTAGGATCCAGAAGACCAAGAAGAGACAAGATCCACATGGATTCTACTTAAATAGGAGTAAGCCACACCCCAATGGAAAACATTTCTAATTGCATCAGGGTTGTGAACTGAATAAGTATGGAGGACTCCATCCTATCCTTCCCACAAGCGATTGCAGCATATTCCATTGGGGAGTACATTATATTATGTTATATCACATGATGTGGGAAAACTACAATACCAAACTACTGACAACCCAGTTGACAGAAGACCGACCACACTTCCCAATGATAGATATGTAAACCATTGGAATAGAGCACATAACACAAGAATAAACACATTGACTAACAGACAATGGATTTTTGACAAAGTATCCAGCACATTAAGTGAGGAAAAGATAGTCTCTTCAACAATTGTACTGGAAAAAAGTGGGTTTCTATTTGCAAAGCAATAAAGCAGTATGTATGCCTCAGTTTCTATATAACAGCAAGCTGTTATATATATAAATTCTAAACATAAAAGCTAGAAATAAGAAAGGCACCAATGGAAAAAATATGGACAAATCAAGGCACCCAAATACATGGCAAAACACGAAGAGTAACACCCCCATACAAAAAAACTATTTTTTTTTCAAAACTATGTATTTATTTATTTATTTTTTACAAAACAACCTTATCACCTTCAAATATTGTCCATTACATTTGATGTATTTGTCAAATCTGTGATTCCATTATGGGAAACTTTTTCAAACTCATTTGTTTGGATACCTGACAGCAACTCCTTCATTTTTTTCTTCAGCTCATCTACATTGTTATCAAATCATTGTCCTTTCATGTCCCTTTCCATTGGCCAAAACAAAAAGAAATCACTTAGAACAAGGTCAGGTGAGTCAGGTGCATGGGGCAAGAAAGGCATTCTGCTTTTTGCCCCTAACTGGCACACTGAGGTGGCTGCATGAGCAGGTTCATTATTGTGCTGGCAAAACCAGCCCCCACCTGCCACAAACAAAACCTTTCTCTTGCACACTGTTAGGCAACCTTTCAGAACCTATAAATAGAAAGCTTAATTAACATTCTGACATGGTAAACAAAGTACAAAGGCACTATTGCTCTCATATCACATCTTATTTGGGGGCACCTCTCATTTATCAAACAATACACACAGCAGACATCAAATAGATGGCTGGGATCTCCTGAATATATAAAGCATTTGTATACATCTAAAAATTGAATTAACAGTGTGAAAAGGGAACCCATAGACAGCGAAAAATTGGGGGCAATAACATATCAGGCAAGGAACTAATCTCTAAAATAGATTTTTAAAACTTCAACACCTCAAAAAGAAAAAAATCCAATTTTAAAATGGCCAAAAGGACATGGACAGTCCGCCAAAGAAGATATGTAAATGACCAACAAACATATGAAGATATTCTCACAGTAACTAGCCATTAAAGAGAAGTGAATCAACAAGTTAGAAACCACCCGACATTAGCATGAGCAGCATTAAAAAAAAAATATATATATATATATACACACACATGCTGGAAGGGTACATAGGACTGTAAACTGCTGATAGGACTGTAAAATTGCCGAACCATTAGAGAAAGCAGAATGATGCTGCTTTAAAAATTGGAAATATAAATATATGAACAGGCAATTCCTCTACTTAGTATATGTCCTAAAGAATTAAGAACATCTGCATAAGAAATATATGCACATTCTCTGAAATTCAGATAATTTAATAATGGTTTGCTGACCTAATGATCATTTTAAGAATAATAAAAGATATACTGAAAGGTAGTTTATTATTTCATACAGTTACTACTTATATAAGAATAATAAAAGAGGTACACAAAACTAGATTATGTTGTTTTCAAATATTAATGAAAATATTAAATAATACCCGACAAACACAATAACAATGAAACTGTTCTTTAAAATCATTCCATATTGTTTCTTTATTTGCATCCTTACTTGCGATATGCTTTGCTTTTATTCAGCCATCATTGGCTGTGTGATTTATTCTTAATCATCTTTTCACTGAACGAGTAGGATCTCAGTCCTTTAGAGGTAGGCCAATTCGACAACAATTTTATTTCATAGAAACAGCGATTTCTTTTCTCTGGATGTATTATTTTCAACCTTAAGTAACCCTTCTCTGCCTCTACTGAACTTTCGGCAACTGTTATGACAATACTTTTAGCAATTTGAACACTTCAGCAATTATAAAATTGACTCATAGTATCCCTTGGGAATTTGAGTGTAACACAAAACTTAAACAAATGACACTGTATCACCCTCTGATTCTTTGGCTGTTTTTCTCTTTGTTTTATGTTAGCTTACTGGAGTAACACATTCAAGAGAATAAAAATATATTTCATCAAACGTATAATGAGTTTTATTAAATGAATGGATCAATCTTACAAGAATATTTCCATCTAAGTTTTTATACCTATGGATAAAATGAAAATTATTTTGGGCACTTAGAAAAATCTGTTGCACAGATGAATGTTAAAAAAAAAAGTTAAGGAATGCAAACATGTAATTTCCACATTGGGTGGCTGCCCACTTCCCCACCTTAGAGGGAAGTCTGATTATAAGTTTCATTTTAGCATCTGATTCACTGAACTCAACAAAAAAATTAGGTATTGGTTCTTCTGAACCAGTACAAACCAGCTTTGCCCCACCATTAAGCACATGCTTGTTCATCAAATCACTATTCAAAGCAGCAAAAAGATGTAAATGGCCATCTAGAAGAATGTTGGCCATACTCTGAAACACTGCATAATGTTGAATAATAATGAACCTTCATAATCTGGAAGATATTGTGCTAAGTGTTAGTCAAGCACCAAAGACAACTATTGCATGTACCTCTATTGTGAATAGTTGAGAAAAGATTTTTCCACTAAAAGAAACAGACTTTGATGGTTACCAGAGGGTTAGGAGGGGAAAGGAGGCACAGAGAAGTCATGAACTAAAGGATAGACAGTAACTTGGATCAAGGGTAAGCCAACGATAGAAGATGGGCAAGAAATTATATAAACAGGGCAAGTCATTGAGAAGTTTGCAAGAGATAAAGGCAACAAATATGGGAGGAAGGGCAATATGGCAAACAGGGTGGTAGCTCATGCCTGTGCCTCTATGGAGATCAGTGAATGGGGAGATTAGGGGGATGAGTAAGGGTTTTGAGGCTGTTGGTTGATTCCCCACAACAGCCTAGAGCACTTCTCTGAACCAGAAGTGTACTTTAAACCCATCACCTGCACTCCCTGCTGATTCCTGAGGACCCAGGCCTGCCAGCCACCTCTTTTGAAGTGCTCCAGGATGGACACCCCTTTCACAGCTCTCCAGACCTGCCCGACATCTGGCAGAGGCTTCCATCCCACCACGGTGCTACCCACAGGGCAGCCAGCCAGCCTGCGACCCCATCAGTGGTTCCTGCCCCACCATGGTGCTCCAGGTCCGCCAGGTGTCTGGCAGAAGCTTGTGCAGCTGTAGTTTGAGGACACAAACACACAGGACCCTCCCACTACTAATTGGAAGATGAGCATTCTCCCTTCTAATTTTTCCCTGTTCAATGCCACTGCCCTCTGTGCTCTGAGCAGAGGATCTGCACACTAACAGAAGTAGCTGGGCCCTCCATCCCAACCACCATCCTGTCAGAAGTAGCCTGAGATAGTTAAAGTTTATTGTGCCAACCTGGCCAATAAACACATATGGGGTTAATTGAAAGGTGGAACAATAAATGGCTCAGTGAGCCTCGCCATTTGAGTTCTTGGATATCTTGCTTTCTGATGATCAGACTAGGGTTCAGCTGCCTTAGCCAGTTCCCTGCTTCAGCTGGCAAGGCTCACTTCCTACAAGACATCCCTGAGGAGAAGCCACATGGACCTACCCCGATGCAGCCCTGGGTGCTCGAACAGCCGTGTAGAGACCCCTGCCAGCATTAAATGCTTACATGTTCACTGATTCGGCTTTCTTCCTGCCGTCATCATCATTGTGTGTGTTTTTTGAGATGGGGAGGACTTTGGGGATTGGTGCCTGACATATGGGCAAATGTTGGACTTGTGGGCTTGGGCAGCACTGGGTTGAGATGTTTTCTTGATGTGCACTTACCTTTTATATAATAAAATGAGTTTCTGTGGATTTGTTTCTCTAATGTACCCAGACTAATACATGGCCCTAGCCAGGAACAGACCACCCAACACTCACCTCATCCCCAGATATTGCTCGGGACAACACTTTCCTTCAGACTGTGGCACGCACAGCTGCAAACAGCTACTATGGAGGCCTAAGGGTGGCTGGGGCATGACCCATAGTCTACGGTGAGACAGGACCCCTGTAGGAAAAAGGTGAAACACAACTCCCAAAGCAGTTGGTTATAGACAGCCTGCAGAGCCACCAATACCAACCTCCCAAAGAGAGAATCCAGGGCTCTATGGCTCCTGGAAAAATGACACCTAGTTCCAATAAATTGAAAATAAAGCAGCAAGCTGCTACCGGCGTTTGAGAAACAAAATCCAATGTCAGAGGATGATCTGGACCTAATGGCAGTCATAGAAAAGGCAGATGTTGACCACCCAGAGACATAAATCTTTGGAATGCTCCTTATAGTCATACAGGATATGAGGGAAGCAATACAGAAAAAGGATAAAATGTTAGAGGAGATAAAGACCATACACCGAAGGGACATACAATAGCTAAGAGATGAGGTAACAAAAATTATTAGCAAATTCACAGACTATGCCTAACAATGGGAGGAGGCAGAGAACTGTAACAGTGACCTAGAACACACCCAAGCAGACATTAACAAATGTGAAATAAAGTCAAATAAGTTCATCAGAGAACCTCAAGAAAACCTATGAGCTATGTCTGATCCTATGAAGAGGAGCAGCATCAGAATAATTAGATTACCGGAGGAAAACACAACAAAGAAGTCAATGGCAAAAATAGTGATGGAATTCTTGGAAGAAAACTTCCCCAGTTTAATGAATGAAAACAGGCAGCCATTCAGAAGGCTAAAAGAACTCAAGCTAGACTGAATCCCCAGAAGTCATCAAGGCATAGAAAAGTATTCAACTTTGAGACAAAGCAGAAAATCATGAGAGCAGCTAGGGAAAAACAAGCAGTCACATATAAAGGCAAGCAGATAAGAATATTCTCAGACCTACCAGTGGACACTATGAAGAAGAGGAGAGATTGGAGCAAAATATTCTGAAAACTGAAGGAAAATAACACAAACCCAAGAATACTCTGTCCAGGACAAGGCAAAATTCTAAGTATATGTTATAAGGAACTCAGCACTACAAAAGATCCTTGCTGACCCAGTATGTGCAGAAGAACAACACTCACCAAGCACAAATAAGAGACCGCCACATAGAACAACTCCAGAGACCAACAAAGGGGAAACAGCCCCTTTGTCTCAACAGTGCAAATAAGGCAAGTGTGAACCACACACACACCTCCACAGCCCAAGGATAAGAAATAGGTAAGAAAACATCCAACACAAAATGGTTCAAGGTCACATTGCAGAGTCCACAGATGGATGTAAAGATCCTGAATATCAATGGACTGAACTCAGGCCTTAAAAGGCAGAGACTAGCAGACTGACTTAGAAAACATAACCCCTACACATAATCTGCTGTCTAGAGGAGACACATCTCAAGATTACAAACAAAAATAGGTTGAAAATCAAAAACTGTTAAAAACATATCAAGTAAATAGCAACTCAAAAAAGCAGGGGTTGCAAGCCTAATCTCAGATGAAATTTACCTCAAAGTGCAAACCATAACAAGAAATAAGGAAGGATACTATATAATGCTCAGGGATCAGTAAATCAAGAAACAGTGAGCGTATTAAACACATATGTGGCAAACAAGAGACCTGTGAAATTTGTTAATCAAATGCTTCAAAAGATGAAAAAAGAAATCACAGGGTCAATGAATATAATAGGTGGCTTCAATATATCACTCACTGAGAAAGATAGATCACAGGGAAAGAAGCTGAACAAGGAGGCTACAGATCTAAATATTATAATTAGACTATTTGACTCAATAGATATTTAGAGAGTTCCCTACCCAAATACAAACAAAATCACATTATTTTCAAGCCCACACGGTACATATTTGAAGATAGACCACATGCTGGGGCACAAGTCGAATCTGTGTAAATTTAAGTACATTTATATACAGACCTCTCTTTCTGACCATTGTGCCATAAGGCTGTAAATCAACAAAAGAATGATGAAGAAAACAAGAACAAACAATTGGAGGATGCATAACTCTCTATTGCAAAAGGAGTGGGTACTGGCCCAGATCAGAGATGAAATTAGGAATTGTCTAGAAACCAATGACAATGAGAACTTGACATAACAACACTTATGGGAAACAGAAAAGGCAGTTATCAGAGGAAGTGTGATAGCAATACATTCTGACTTGGAAAAAAAGATAATCTTATGATTGGTTTGCTGGCACAAAATTTACAGCAACCAGGGCAGAGTCAACAGGACAATCCTATTAAAACCAAAAGAAAGGAAATAATAAAAATCAGGGCTGAGATTCAGGAGAGGGAAAAATAAGAAAACTATGGAAAAGATCAATGAGGCTAAAAAGTGGTTCTTTGAAAGGATAAACAGAATCAAAGGACTGCTGGCAGGCCTAAACAAAGAAAGGAAGGAATAAATGTCACTAGTAAGGATGAGGGATGCGATGAAACAGAAGATATTACAACAGATCCTAACGAAATCAAAAGGATAATTACACAGTACAGTCCTAAGAAGGACTGCACTCCAATGAATGCAACAACTTAGAAGACATAGACAAATTCTTGGCAAAACAATCCCACCTTAGACTATCCCGGATGGACATCAAGAATCTCAACAGACACAGTCTAATAGAAGAAATAGAAAAGGTTATCAAGGGAGTACCAACAAAAACATGCCCTGGACCAGGTGGCTTCACAGGAGAATTCTACCAAGTATTCAAGGAAGAAGTGACACCAATCCTACACAAACTCTTCCAGAACATAGAAAAAGATAGCAAACTCCCAAACTCTTTCTATGAAGCTAGTATAAACTCTGAGATAGCAAACTCCCAAACTTGTTCTATGAAGCTAGTATAACTCTGATACTGAAACCAGGCAAAGATCCCACAAGAATCGAGAACTACAGACTGATATCCCTAATGAACATCGATGCAAAAATCCTTAACAAAATACTGGCCAATAGAATACAAAAGTATATAAAACAAATAATTCACCATGACCAAGTGGGATTCATCAAGGGATCCAGGGATGCTTCAACATACAAAAGACCATGTATTGGACTGCTTTATACATAGGACAAGACCA
>NW_022104341.1:42230504-42232440 GCF_000313985.2 Echinops telfairi
GTCAAGCACAAATTGAAATATCTACAGATATACCTGACTAAAAAACAAAACTAAACTAAAATATACCTGAGGAAAACTACAGAACACCATTACAAGAAACCGAGAGTGACCTTAACAAATGGAAGGATATCCCATGCTTGAGGATTGTAAGACTAATATTGTAAAGATGTCAGTTCTGCCCAAGGAACTATATACATTCAATGCTATCCCAATATAAATACCATCATCTTTTTTCAAAGAATTGGAAAAACTGATTACCAACTTCATATGGAGAGTGAAGAAACCCAGATTTAGCAGAGACCTCTTCAAGAAGAAGGGCAGAGTGGGAGGGCTTACTTTATCTGACTTTAGCACCTATTATGCAGCCACAGTGGTCAAAACAGTGTGGTATTGGTATAATGATAGATACGCAGACCAATGGATAAGGACTGAAAACCCAGAAATAAAATCATCAGCATGCAGACAACTGGTCTTCGGTAAGGGCACAAAAAATATCAAATAGGAAGCAAATGCCCTCTTCAATAAGTGGTGATGGAAAAAATGGATATCTACCTACAGAAAAGTGAAACATGACCCTTACCTCACTCCATGAACATGAATAAACTCAAGGTGGATCACAGCCCTTGTGGTAAAACCCAAACTTATTAGGGCCATCAAAGAGGGAATTGTGACAAACCTGAGAACTTTGACTGAGGGAAGACATAGCCTATCAGAAATAGGGAAGGACATAAACACAGAGGAGGCATAAATTGACAACTGGGATATACTGAAGGTAAAACACTTGTGTACATCGAAAAAGTTCACCAAGAGAGTAATAAGAGAGCCCACGGACTGGGAAAACTTCTTTAGCAATGACACACCAGCAAAGGCCTTATTACGAAAATCTACAATACTCTCACAACACAGGGAATTCAAAACAGCGAAATACCTCAGGACCAATAAGGGGAGAAGCGATACTAGGAGGGTAAGGGATAGGAGGAGTGGGAATAAGGGGGAACCGTTCACAATAATCGACATATGGCACCCCCTCCCAGGGGGATGGACAGCAGAAAAGTGGGTGAAAGGAGACAGCTGTTGGTGTAAAACATGAAAAATAAAAAGAAGAATTTATAAATTGTCAAGGGGACATGGGTGATTTAGGTTGGGGGAGGAAGAGTAAAATGAGGAGCTGATACGAATTATTCAAGTAGATAGAAAATGTTTTAGAAAAGGTGATAACAACATACATACAAATATGTTTGACAAAATGTACATATGTAGGGATTGTGATAATAGCTGTAAGAGCTCCCAATAAAATAAAATTTTAAAAAAGACAAGCTGATCCTGCACTGATACCAAATAATTTTTTAAAATTTGTCTTTCAAAAAAAATTAAAATGCAAAAGAGACAAATACTATTATATACACAATCTTGCAGTAGTGTTGTACTACTAGTAGATACCTAGAGAAGCACGCAGACTTAACAGATGTGGAAGATAGAGTGGAATTATACCACCATTGAATATATGAACATATGTATGTATATACGTACCCTGTTTCCCCCAAAGTAAGACAGTGTCTTATATTAATTTTTGCTTCCAAAGATGCGCTAGGTCTTATTTTCAGGGGATGTTTTATTTTTCCATGAAGAAGAATACGGTACATACTTATTGTTTATTGTTTTATTAAAAGAGACCTCACACTTCCTGTCTGCTCCAGCTGCACTGTGGCCAACAGTGAGCTGCACGGCGGTGCCCACCACTATGGTTCAGAGTCCAGAGTTACGGTAGTTTGGGGGGGGCCTTCTTTTCAGGGAGGTCTCATTTTCAGGGGGATGCCTTATATTTTAGTGAGAGGCAAAACTGTAAGTAAGTCTTATTTTTGGGGAAATAGGATACATACACAGAAGCTATTTATAAATGTATGTTTATATTTACTACAAATATACCCATGAATGT
>NW_022104341.1:42232540-42239924 GCF_000313985.2 Echinops telfairi
CAACTGTTAGTCTCTTCCAGGCCAAATAAATGAAAGTGGTGAAAATTGGGAGGTAAATGAAAATAATTTGTGCAGTGACTAAGAGACCACGCAAAAAACTTAAGATGAGAAGAAACAGGTGGTGCCTGGCTACCACCACGATAACTGAAAAAAAAAGATCATATTACAAATTTCTGGATAAAAGAAGAAAAATGTGGAACAAAACTCAAAATCTTCAGCGATCAGGCTTATGAATAGGAGAAGGATAGGTGAAACCCTTGAAGCTATGACCCACAGTCACCCTTCAAGTCTTGAACTGAACCCGGTCTTGGGATCAAATAATCAACTATTCATGTAAGAGATGCAATATCTATTCTAGATCAAAGTCCAGAAACTTATAAAAGAGAGAGGAACTGAAACAGGAAACATAGGGTTAAAGTGGAACACACCTCGGCCCACCAAGCCCTAAAGACAATATTCCCTGAGGAATAATATAGCCCTTTCCATACTGTCTACCTCCATCTGTCATTGTATGTTAAGTGCTTTGGAATTGGTCCCAACTCATAGCAATGGTAGGCTATATTGAGGGGATTACAATGAAAGAATTGAAACAAAGCATGTATTAATTGTTGAATGTAACAATGATGTATTCTTTTGTAAATCTTCACCTAAATCACAAAAATTTTAACAAGACACAAATTATTAGATTTTAAACACACACTACTCAGACACACCCTAATTATGATAACAAAGGAAATCCCACTTCTAAGTAAGTTCATATTTACTGGTATAAAAGACAGAACTCCAATAATATGGTGGGGTGATACAATTCATTCCATCAGTCACCCATGTGACCTGGTTAGAAAATATAGAGTACATAGTAGTCGTGTCAATGGCTATTGTCTCAATGTGAACACATCTTTGCAAGAGAGGCTAATGTGAAATTTCACTCAGGCATTTCTTCAAATGGTAAGCAACAATGTTTTCAAAATGTTTTTGTTTATTTTGCTAAGTGCTGTTTGGTATTTTTATATCATTTTAACAAAATATTTTATGTGCTTTATTTACATTAGAATTTATGTTCACAGCAGTGTAAAAGTAAAGCATCTTTTGTATTAAACACAATACAATATCCTTGCTTACTGAGTATAAACATACCTACTAATTAAATGTTAAATTATTAGGTAATTGATGTTTTACATGCTTTATAATAGTCAAAAGTCCTTGGAGGATTGCTTTATTGCTATTTTAGAGTGTTTATTGACATTTGGGGAAATTAGCTAGGGTTTTTGGATGGTGTTGTTGTATGTTTAGTTTTTCCCCCATTTTATATAACAGAATATAGGCTCCCTCTATCTGAAAATATGCCATCCAGCATGTTTAAGCTTGGTTTAGATTCAGAAAACTTACCAGCTCAATAATTCAAATGCATCAATTATTTTTTCTTGTCTTCTTTATTCAATGTCAATTTCACATGCATATGAAGTGATTGAAAATATTATGGTTTAGATCAGGTGTACTTTAGTTCTCAAATTAATATCCTTTCTGTTCAAAACTTTAAAGGGGTCTAGTGCAGCAGATGTACCCAAGGCAATAAATTGTTTAATCTCTTGAGTGCTGATTCAATGACTCACAGCATTCATTGTGGTACAAGCAAGAGGAAATATTTGACAACTTCAGACTTTTCCCATTTGTAATTATGTTATGTATTTGCCCAGTTGTGAGAATTTTTGTTTTCCTTACATGGAGTTGTAATTTATACGCAAGACTGCAGTCTTTGATCTTCATCAGCGTTTCAAGTAATCCTCACTTTCAGCAAACAAGATTTTTAATAAGCCTTCCTCCCATCCTGATGATGAACTCTTTTCAATATATAATCCAGGTTTTCTGATTATTTTCTCAGCAGAAGTTTTTAATAAGATGATACAACCCTGATGCACAGCTTTGCTGAATTAAATCATGCAGTATTCCCTCATTCTGCTCTCACAGCTGCCTCTTGACCTATGTACAGGTTTACATGAGTACAATGAAGAGTTGTGGAATTACCATTCTTCTCAGTGCTATCCATAATTTGTTATGTTCTACACAGCCAAGTGTCTTTGAATTATCAACAAACACAAATCCCACTTGCATTATTTTGATGCCTCTAATTTTGATGTCTCTCTATTTTGAGCCAAGACCCATCTGACATCAGTAATGATATCCCTGATTCCATATTTTCTTCTGAATCTGGCCTGAGCTTCTGGCAGGTCCCTGTTAAAGTACTGCTATAACCTCTGTTGTATTATCTTTAGTAAAACTTTACTTGAATGTGATATCAACAATATTTTTCCATAATTTTCACATTCAAAACAATCACCTTTATTCAGAATGAATACAAATATGAATCTTTTCCAGAAATTGGCCATGTGCCCATCTTCTAAATTTCCTGACACAAACAAGCGAATACGTCCAGTGGTTCATCAGTTTGTTGAAAATTTAAATTGACATTTCAGCAATTGTTGGAGCCTTGCTTTTGAATAATGCTTTCAGTTCAGATTAGACTTATTCCTTCATTGCCACCAGTACTTGATTTTATGCTACCTCTAGAAATGGTTGAGTGTAGACAAGTTCTTTTTGGTATAGTGATTCTGTGTATTTTTCTGTCTTATTTTGATGCCTCATGCATCGTTCAATATTTTGCTCATAGAATCTTTCAATATTGCAAGTGGAGGCTTGGATTTTTATTGTGTTCTTTTTTTTTCAGATATGGTGTGTGAATTCTTCCTTTTGAGTTGGTCCATTTGTCTATTATTTTTATTGCTTACATGTATATTCACTTTACATCATTTTTCTTTCCTTGACAGGGAGCTACCAATAGTTGTACTTAGATGGCTGCTTGGAGTTTTTAATATCTCAGTTGTTACTTAGAAAAATAGGATGTAGAAGATGTTTTCTTGTGGATTGTGCTATGCCAATTGAATCTGTGTCTCTGTAACTATGGCCCTGAGCCCCACACTCCAATTTTCCCCTCAAAGTATTTAGTTATGTCTAAGAAGTTTTTATAGCTTTGCTCCCTGTAGCTTCTACCGCATCCGTAGATAGAATGGCAGCAAATCTAAATAAACCAAAACCATACTGTGCTAGTCTGCATAGACTAGAGAAACAAATCCATAGACATGAATATGTGAACAAGAAAGAGGTTTATCTACAAAAGCAGTTGAATATTAAGAAAACATCTCAGCCCAGTCCAGATCAAGCCCATAAGTCCAATATTAGCTCATATGTCAGATACCATTCTATGAAGTTAACTTTAGACTCACTAAACACATGCAATGATGCCAAATGCAGGATGATTACTGGCCTGTGGGTGGGAAATCTTATGGATCCAGTGGCATTGTAATCACTTCAGCACTGGCAGGTGTCTCTACATGGTTTCTCTGGCTCCAGAGGTCTGGCTCCACCAGCCTTTTTCCATGTATCTTCTCCACAGGGATATCTCACAGGGTGTAAGCAGAGAGAGAGTGTCTCCCATCTCCAAGGAGGAAAATACAGGAGTTCCCTGAATCCTCAAGAGAAGGCCATGCCCACACAGAGGCCTCATTGGCTATATCCTGATTGACAGGCTAAACTTCACCCTTACACTCTTAATCCACAAATTGACACTGATTATGTAACTAGCACACACACTGACTGCTATTGATTCAGTGCTGAGTCATAGGCCCCTTCTGGGTTTCTGAGACTGTAAGTGTTTGTGAGAATAGAAAGCCTAGTCTTTCTCCTGTGGAGCAGCTGATATTTTTGAACTGCCCACCATGCAGATAACAGCCCAACACATATGTACCAATTTCTTCTGCTAAAATCATATATATTTATGAGTATACTCCCATTCTCCCTAGTGCACCCATTAATCTATGTGTATTTCTATGCACCTACTCATACATCACAATTATTGCAGGATTGTATTTATGACAGTATTTATTTCTGTTGTATTTAACTGGTGCACTCCACCCTTGCACTCAGGGTCTTCCCCTCGCCTTCATTGTTTTTGCTAACAATACTTCTAATTGTATATTGATCTTCTCTTCTCCCAAGTTCTTGAAATTGACTTGACTTCTCTACTTGGAGGGTCTGTAAAAACAAAACCAAAAACAACAAAATTCACTGCCACTGAGTTGATGCCAACCCATAGTGACTATACGACATGGTAGATATGCCATGTGAGTTTTGGGGACTTTATCTGTTTTGAGAGATAGAAAATCTCATCTTTCTCCCTGGGACTCTTGTTGGTTGCAAACTACTGACCTGGCAGTTAGCAACCCAAGGTGTAATCACTATCCCACCAGGGCTCTGTAAATAATATATCCTTTCTTTTTACTTTGTTACAAATTGCCTTCATTTTAAATGGATACTTTCCTAATGGTCTTTGTTATAAATTGATAAATCTGGTTATATTCATACTTGTAGATTTTTTTTAAAAATTCTGAATACTTCTATATCTGAGTGATATTTTCAGGTATGTTATTCTCAGGCTTTGGTCTACTGTTATTGATTCTTTGTCTGAAGAATTCCTTTTAGAATTTGTATTAAAGATGGTCTGGTATTTACAAACTCTGTTAATTTCTGTTTATCAAAAATGGTCTAATTGTGCTCTTGCATGTCAGGGACTATTTTGCTGGGTAAAAGATACTCGCTTGTAATATTTTTTCATTCGTAATTAGGAATAGGAAAAACAGAGAGTATTGGAGAGATGACTACAGTAGATTAAAATGATAAATCTGACTGGAACATTTAAAATCTTGTCACGTGACTTCCCCTCTGATGCACTTTGGGCTTGATCTGGGTTTAAATATTGTTTGTGCCTTCTATTTTCCTATTGGAGTTTATTTCTGTTGTATTTTGTCACTATGTATAGCAGTCTTGGATCTGATATGTATTTTTCTATGGTTTTTGGTACATGAAACCTAGTATAGAGACAACAACTAGAATACGTGTTCCTAGGGGACATCGTGGGGGTAAAGAGAGCTAATATCAAGGAGTTTAAGAAGGAAGAAAGTGTTTTGACACTGATTTTTGTCACAATGGTACAATACTGATTGATGTGATTGAATTATGGAATGGATTAACTCCTAAAATAATGGTTTGGGCAAAAAAAATCACAATTAGGCATAAGATGCTATGTACTTTTGAAACACTTTAAACTATTAAATAAGCTCAGGTTTTCTTATTTGCCTTTGTCCTTAATTCTAGCTTTTTCCAAGGTCTATTATGTCCCATCACAGTTTTATTTTTAATCTTTTGAAGAGCATGTAAACTTTACACTTTACAAAACAAGTTTTTTAACTGTGATTTCAGTGAAATTTTATAGTGCACCTTAAATTGAAGCTCTCCTCTTTTACCCAAAACCAAAAATCACTACCATCAGATTGATGCTAACTCATAGCGACCCTATAGCAGGAAGAACTGCCCCTGCATGTTTTGGAGACTATAGCTCTTTCGAGAGTAGCAGCTTTTTCTTTCTTCATCTTTACAAGCATCAAAATCAGGAGATATAGTGATATTAGTAAAATACAATAGCAAATTTTATTGAAGATCTTTTTCAATGAAAATTATAAAATTATTTTCCCAAGGGTGAAAGAGGGGAAAAAACCTATCCCTACAGGGACAAAGGGCAGCATTTGGTGGCAAGTTAGCACAGCAACCAACAACTTTGAAAGTAGTTAATTGTGACAGTTGCATTATCTTTTGTAAACTTGCGAAGGGGTGGAGCCTAGTCTGTCACAACTTGATGACCTCATTTGGAGGCTGACTGGATGCCAGATACACACTATATTCTCTGTGAGACATGCCTGCTGACAAGACACATAGAGCTATGCTAGAACCCTTGAGCTGGAGAGACCACATGTTGACCCACGCAGGTGCTGAGATGCTTCTAACACCACTGGACCCACAAGACTTTCCACCCACTAGTCTGTGATCTTCCTGCATTTGGCGTCATTGCATGTATTGTATGAGTCTGGAGAGGAATTTATAGACTAGTATTGGACATGTGAGCTACTAATATCAGACTTATGGATTTGGACTGGGCTGCGATGTTCTCTTAACATACAATTGCTCTTTTATATAAAGCTCTTTCTTATACAGATATGAGTCTCCCTGGATTTATTTCTCTAGTCTCCATGGACTAACACACTAATTATTATTAGTGAGGTGACAAATCACTTTTGTTTTAAATGTAGATTAACCAGATGCTTAAAATACCATGAACATTGGCCAAAGCAAGATTCTAGGGGGCCTAGAAAAGTCTCTTGATTTCATTTTTATTTATATATTTTTAAATTGGTATGTTAGAATTACAGTAGTAACTATTCATGAATTATTTTCATTATAATACCATCACAAGTTTGAAAAATGTTGTGAATTGGGTATAAATTTACAGAGAAGGTCTGTTTTCCATTGAACAGTTCGTACAATGTGTGTGTTGTTGTTTTTTTCCAATTCCCATAATGTAGTATCTCTTATTCCACTACCCTGTTTCCATTCATTCTTCTTTCCTAACCTCTCAACTTTGTTGCTAGCCAAATGTTCACCTTCTGAGCTCCAATGGTTGCTTTTTCTGAGGTGTGCCTACACTAGTGCTAGTGGTCTCCTTATTGACCTATGGTTTGGCTGACAACTAAGCCTTAGGGTGAGTTAATTTCCAGATCTCAAGGGTGATTAAAGAGCTCAGGTGACTTAATGGGTTATGTGTTAGGCTGCTAACTGAAAGTTCAGAAGTTTAAAACCACCAGATAACTCTGGGAAAGAAAGATGAGACTTTTGACTCCTGTAAAAACATTACACTCTTTAAGAATATTGAATTAAGAATTAAGACTATAACATGAACAAACATATGTACAACTATGTTTATTGCAGCAATTTCCACGATCGCAAAAACATGGAAACAACCAAAAACCCCAACTATAGAAGAATGGATAAACAAACTCTGGTACATTCATACTAGGAATTTTATGCATAAAAAAATTATAACTCTCTGAAACATCACAAAACATAGAAAAAACTAGTTAACATCATTCTTAGGAAATTCTCAGTCTTACATAGATCAATATTTAATATCACATAGTTATAAGGAAAAACAAAGAAGAAATGTGGTTTATGCACCAATGGACAACACTTTGACATCTAGGAGGAGGCCACGGACAGGATGGGAACAGAAATAATGGAGGATGAAGGAGAATGGAGAGTTTAACAGGACATTGTTGTTGGTTTTATTTATTGTTCAATTCATTCACTTCAGCCGGGACGGCTGACCTAGGATGGATGCCTTGGACTGATATCTGATCCATTCAGCTTGGCCTCCACTGTTCTGTGGTCTTCCTGCTTCATCTTCATCTTTCTGTTCCTGCAACTATACGAGTAAGGAGAA
>NW_022104341.1:42240024-42245121 GCF_000313985.2 Echinops telfairi
TATATATATACAGTACATACAATATGTTACTTTAAACACAAATGAACAAGCAAACACAATACTTACAGATTTCTTATACGTCAACATTCAATTGTGCATTAAGTGGCTTTAAAAAGAAAAAGAGGAGGAAAAGTAAAATTGAAATGGACTTGAAGACTAGTAACCAGTCCATCTTAACAACAACAACAACAACAAACAACAAAGCACGTCAAAGTCTCAGAAGCCCACAGGGCAATCCGAGGTCCTTCGTGGTTGCTATGGATAGAATGGATTGAGGGCAGGGAGGAGAGAACTGTGACTAAGGGCATTCCACAGACATCCATCAAATCAGTAATCTAAGTCCTTTTCTGATTTTGAATTTTATTTCACATTTACATAGACTATAGGATTCTTTTTCCTGTTGGATTCACATATAACCCAAAGTCATTGGATAAATATCCAAAGAATAATCTAGATGGCTTATAATAATTTATATCACCAAACAAACGAAAAACACTCTCACTGCCATCTAGGCAATGCCAATGCATGGTGACCCTAATTACAAGGTAGAACTGCTGTTGCAGGTTCCAGAGAGTACAACTCTGCTGTAGAAGAAGCCTGGTCTTCCTCCCATGGAGAAAGCAGCTCATGGTTTCAAACTGGTGCTGTTGCAGTTAATGTCCAAGAATGTAGTCATGTCAGCTTAGATGTTTTTTTTTGTTTGTTTGTTAGTTTTTAATGTATGGCTTTTAAATATATCTTTAGATAGAACTTTTCCTTAAATTATTTTGTTGTCTTGTGTTTTTCTCTATACTTTTACATCTTGTTTCCCCTTTTCCTTAAGATCTATTACTTTCTATTGCAGCAGAGCTGACTCATCTGATTTACTATCTCTGTGTAGACTCAGGCAGAAATGAGTTTATTTCATTGTGTCTTGTATTAACCTACTGATGTGGGAAGTGACAGAGGAAGTAGGCATGAGTGTAAGGTGAACAAAATGACACTCACAAATATGAGAGACACCAGTGCCACTAGAATTGATGATCAGAACAACAATGCTGTGAATAATGTGCCCACAAAATGAAAACTATGTATACATATACTCCTCACTTGGTACACTCCCTAGGTCTGATCTTGCATGCTGCTTACTATCTTTGAACATTTTGAGAGACAAAACTAAGAACAAAAGATTTAGAACACTTCAACAAGTAAATCCTTGCCTGGCTTGTCAAGTTGTATATACTTACTTTATAACGTATCACAGCTGGTATTCCTGACCTGACTCCAGGCTAAGAGATTCAAGAGCAGCATGTTCCTGTAACTTAGGATGCTTGCCTATAGAGATGTTCTGATAGTTTCCTTGACAGGTATATCATGCTCTAAGAAAAATAACTGGGAAGTTTTAACCTCATGAGTACTGAAATATAATTTATATTCTTTCATTTTCTTAAAAAATTTGCTTTTTTCAAGCATGCATTTTAATGTTTTTGTTTGCATAATTTTAGAACTCCAGTAGTGTAGTGGAATGCTGGTGGCATAGTTGTTATGCTTTGGGCCGCTAAACTGGAGGTTAGCAGTTCAAAACCACCAGCCAGCTCCTTGGGAGGAAGTGGAGGCTTTCTACTCCTACATAGAGTTAAAGTCTCTGAAACCCACAGGAACAGTTCTACTTTGCCCCATAGGTACACTATAAGTCAGAATTGACTTGAACGTAAGGAGTTCAATGATGCAATAAATTAACTTTAACTGAGTGTTTAGAGACTAATAGGTACACAGTATTTATGATCATGGACAGTTACAGCGGTAGAAACTGACACTCATTTATTTGTTGGAAAAATCAAAAACCATTGGCTATAGTATACACTGTGCTCTTTCATGGACATGAAATATGATAGGAAGACCTCCAGCCCAATGAGATGTGTTTTTTGCCCAATAGATACTAATATATCCAAAGAAATGGAGGTTTATGAAGAATAAGATATATATTGTTTCTTTACTCTGACTCTTGGATTCTATTTGGAATAAAGTAGATGGAAAATATGGATTAAAATATTTAATTAGAAGAACTAGATCATGCTCAACTACCATTGCTGACTGCTCTGAAAGGGCTAACAATAAGAGGTCTTGGAATGAGTGGGGAAAATGTGGACAAAACTCAAAATCATACCTATCAAACAAACAAAACAAAAAGTCTGGGCTTACTGGCCTGATAACAGATTGGGGAAACCCTTCAAGGCAGGAATTAAACTCAACCTTGTGGCTCAGCATTCATCCCAGTAATAAACAACCTATATGGTGAAAAAAAACCCACCACAAGTTATACACTTTTTCAGATCACTTAACAACATGTGTTTGAAAGGACAGCCATTCTTCAGGGTAAAACTCAGAAGGCAGGAAAAGCAGTAATGATGGAAAACTGGAAACAGTAGAACAATGAAAGGAAGTGTGAAGATTGCTGTTACAATGGTATATTACTATCAATACTATGGATCAAAATATGCATAAATTGCTTGACGGGAAACCAATTTGCCCTTTAAACTTCTACCAAACCACAGCAAAAGTTTTAAGATTTTTAACTACAATTTTTATAGTACTACAAACAGAAATATAGCTTTTAATGAATGTATATAAAGGGGTAAAATATATTCTGAATGCTTGTGCTGTGGAAAGTGTTTTTCAAGAAGTGAGTCTTTAAGTTGAGCTTTCAAGGTTAAAGGAGGAGTAAGGTGTTGGGAAAAGAACATTCCACAGAGAGATGATAGTATATGCAAAGACTGAAGATTAAAGAAGATGTGAATATAAAAACCTTAAAAAAAAAGAATAATAAGGGAGTCTCAAGAGGCAAGTAGTATCAATGCCATTGGCTTTAAGAATTGCTCATATGTTTTCAAATGTATTTTTAATTTAAATAGACCATAATATTACTTTACTTATGTTGTCAGCATGACTATCAGCTAGCTCTGTCATTTATTCGTGCACACTAACTGTTAGCTTTTGTGATGGTTAACTTTTACATATATCAATTTCAGTGGGCCAGGATTCTCCCATGATATGCTCTAACATACTGTAGTCAGCTCCATGATTGGTTCTTCTGTGATTCAGTCAAACAATTGATCTGATCAGACTTGCTACAAATGAGAGAGTGTTCATGCAGGGTGTGGCCTACTTTCATTTTAGACTGACAGTATGCAGAAGCTAGCTTGTTTCTGCTGCTTCATTTGGTTCCTGCATCTAGTTCATCAACCTCCAGCATATCACCTCCCAATTCCAAGAGCGAGCCCGGGACAGCTGACCTAGGATGGATGCCTTGGATTGATATCTGATCCATTCAGCTTGGCCTCCACTGTTCTGTGGTCTTCCTGCTTCATCTTCATCTTTCTGTTCCTGCAACTATACGAGTAAGGAGAAACCTTCACCTAACATTTGACCTTGAGAATTTCCCACTTCTACAACTATGAGCCATGGCTTGCTAGAAATCTCTTTCTCTATACATATGCATACAAGAGGCACTGGTTTTCCTTCTCTAGAGAATCCAGCCTAACAAAGCTTTCTGCTATTCTTATGAAAATAATTAAATCAGGTCACACATTACCATGCAAAATGGGTCCAGACTATTCTGGTGTCCTCTATAAATTTTCATGTATTGGATTAGGTAAATCTCATACACACATATTTATGGCTCACTTACTTCAATGTCACTTGTCACATTGTATTTTCCTCAGACCCACAGCTGACATATGTATCATCCCTGACTCTTTCTTGGCTATCTTTTCTCAAAATTCTTTGATGCTGTTCTAATGATTAATTTTCTGGCCTTTCTTTATCCTTCGGTTGTTAAATGTAGGTTTCTTTTCATTTAAGTTTTCTCTTTGTATCCCTTCCTTAATAATGTTATTACTACTTGGGATATTGTAGCAATTGAGATCAAATATAATAAAATTGAATTTTATTGAATTTAATATCAGACAGACGTTATGCTTTTGGGTGTCTGTTTGAAAACTGTCATTTGCTTGTTTGGGTCTTTATTCTTTTCTTGTTTAGATTTGATTTGATTAGATGTGTCATTGTAATTAACACTTAAAACTTTGGTTCTCAACCTGTGGGTCGCGACCCCTTTAGGTGTTGAACGACTACTTCACAGGGTTCACTTGATTCATCACAGTAGCAAAATCACAGTGATGACGTAGCAACGTAGCAACGAAAATACTCTTATGGTTGGAGGGCCACCACAACATGAGAAAGTGTATGAAAGGGTCGCATCATGAGGAAGGGTGAGAACCACTGCCTTAAAGAACCCAGATTATTATTGTCTCTGCCGAACCAGCCTTCACTAGTTCTGTGCTGGAGCACATAAATTACTATTCAGGGAAGTATTGCTGGTAGCTCCATTTTATTGGTGAAAACTGTCAGAGAAAAGATAAGCAACTGACTGAAAAATCAAATGTAAATAGAACCAATCTAAGACTTAAGCCCAGACCAGATGACTTGAGTTCATAGCTTGGTGACTGTTCCTCACCACAGATGACTCATGATAAAGTACACCAGTTGCACAGTGTGCGATGATTTTTGTAGCTGTACTAAACAGAAAGGCATTATTTTGTATTTTTACTTCATTAGATAATAGCTTTATAATTTTAGTAACTTTCTGAATTTCATCGTTTTATTTTTCATCAATAAAGTTAAGATGTGAAAATGCATACTTATAATATTCTTTTAAGTATAAAATAAAAGCATGCATTTAATAGAAAGCCTGGCACATTGCACTTAAAACTCTGATTCTCCGTCTGTGGTAGATATATAATTGTTTGTCAGTTTGAGGATTAAGAGTGTAGGGGAGTCTAGCTTGTCAATCATATCATAGCCAATGAGGCCTCTGTGTGGGCATGGCCTTCTCCTGAAAATTCTGGGAAATCCAGTACTTCCTCCTTAGAGGCGGGAGACACTTCTCTCTCTGCCCCTCCCTGAGAGACACTGCGGCTGAGAAGTCACATGGACCTACCCTGTTACAACCAGACCTCTAAGGCCAGAGAAGCCACATAGAGACCCCTGCCAGTGCTGAGATGCTTACAATGCCACTGGATCCAAACACTTTCTACCCACTGGCCTGTGATCTTCTGC
>NW_022104341.1:42246902-42250626 GCF_000313985.2 Echinops telfairi
CACATAACTATATTTTACTATCAATTTTCATCATATAATTATATGTGATAAATATAGTAGTAAATTGCTTACTCACCACTTGTCTGTTAGTGTGTTGTATGATGATTGATGATGGAAGTTATGTCACTGGTATTTCAGGTGCAAGCAGAAGAACCCAAAGTGAACAGGTTTCCACAATGTGTGAGTTTCCAGATTACAAACAGATATCGAATAAGAAGGACTCAGGTCCCCACTGCCGAGGAGAGAGCTGTGGAATACCTTATGCATAACTTCAAACCTTGTCAGATACTGAAGGTGTAATGAATGGAAGCAGAGCATTTTGGGAGATACTGACAGAGGGTGAGGTTATTGGGTTGGTTAAATCCTGTGGGATTGTAGGCTTCAGGATCTTCATTGGCTGTTGGGGCACTTCTCAAGGTCAGAAGAAATAGTTGCAAAAATCTAATAATGATCAGAAGTTGGAATGAGTGAATTATGAATCTAGGAAAATTGGAAGTCAAAAGTGAAATGGGATTCATACAAAGCTATAACCCATGCATTAGTGAGTTCAAATAAATTGGTAATGGTCACTTTGGATAATAAAAGCATGTGATTTACTATGCCAGGAAAAACACAATCAAGAGGAATGATGTGGTATTCATTGTCAAAAAGGACATTTCTAAATCAAACATGAAGTTCAATACTATCTGTAATAGGATTACATCTAACCATCTTCAAAGAAATCTAATCAATACAACTGTTATTTGAATTTATGCACCTACCACAAAAGTTGGTAATGGAAAAATTGAAAAATTCTACCAACACTTCAGTCAGGACTTGATCAAATATTTAATCAAGATGCAGTGATAATTATTGGTGATTGGAATGCAAAAATTGAAAACAAAGAGAAAGGGATACTCATTGGAAACTATGTTTCTGGTGATAGAAATGAATATGGAGAACTCATGATAGAAATTTGAAAGATGAGCAACTATTCATAGCAAACACATTTTTCAACAAAACCAATAGTGACTTCACACATGGACGTCTCTAAATGGAATACACAGAAATCAAATTGACTATACCTGTGGGAAGACATGATTTTGGAGGGATTTTTATGTTATGCAATGGACAGGATTAAGGCCTCCACTTTAGTTTCCTTGGAGGTAGGGTCTGCTACAAGATAAAATCACAGCACACATCAGAACCATTCCTCTGTATATAAAAGCCATCTCAGAAGTGGAGGTAAATTCCCAGGACGATCCGAAGAACAGTCTGTTTGAGATGCATGTCTGAAGAAGTGAAAGCTAAAACCAGGGCATCAAAGATTGTGATACACAGAACATGGGACAGAGTAAAGAAGCTAGGCCAAGAGCAGAGATCAAAGCAAGGAGTCCATCACATGAACAGAGCAGCAGCATTGACACCATGAGACTGTGAGGCAGAGCAGTGGTCTTCCTGCATGGTCCGTGGAGGAAGAGGCCAAGGTAGCAGGTGGCTGAGAGGCTGAGGAGTAAAGAGAGAGATTTGCTGCTGGCTGAGCAGTGTGGCTGTTGAGCTATGACAGCATCTTTACTGCTTACTGGTCCTAACTTTTGTTAACCTTTTCCCTGAACCCTTTATAATTTATAAATTATTATTTTGTCATATCTTGCAGTGTCCGACTTCTCTCTTTACCCACTTTTCTATTGTCGGTGCCCCAGGGAGGAGGTTCTATGTAGATCTTTGTGATCTGTTCCCCCTTTCCACCCTATCCTCCGTCCACTCTCCTGGTATTGCCACTCTCCTCACTGGTCCTGAATCATCTGCCCTGGATTCCCTGTGTTTCCAGTTCCTAATTGTACCAGTGTACATCTTCTGGTCTAGCCAGATTTGTAAGGTAGAATTAGGGTCACAATAGTTGGGGGTGAGGAAGCAATTATGAACTAGAGAAAGTTTTATGTTTCATCCTTGCTACACCTCACCCTGACTGGCTCGTCTCCTTCCCATGACCCTTTCGTAAGGGGATGTCCAATTGCCTGCAGATGGGCTTTGAGTCTCCACTCTGCATTCCCCTTCATTCACAATGATATGATTTCTTGTTCTGATGATGCCTGATCCCTGATCCCTTCGATACCTCGTGATCACACAGGCTAGTGTGCTTCTTCCATGTGGGCTTAGCTGATATCTCATTTAGTTGGCTGTTTGTGTGGAAATAAGCCTTTAAGACCCAGGTGCTATTCTTTCTGATAGTTATGACAACCTGATGTCTTCACCACACATTGCTATAGCACCTATAGTTTTTGAGTTTCCTTCAGGAGGGCAAGTATCAAGTAGGGCCATGTTGTAAAACTAAATGTTCATAGATTGGAGCTATCTTTAAAGAATGATGTCCCCTTCATTCACAATGATATGATTTCTTGTTCTGATGATGCCTGATCCCTGATCCCTTCGATACCTCGTGATCACACAGGCTAGTGTGCTTCTTCCATGTGGGCTTAGCTGATATCTCATTTAGTTGGCTGTTTGTGTGGAAATAAGCCTTTAAGACCCAGGTGCTATTCTTTCTGATAGTTATGACAACCTGATGTCTTAACCACACATTGCTATAGCACCTATAGCTTTTGAGTTTCCTTCAGGAGGGCAAGTATCAAGCAGGGCCATGTTGTAAAACTAAATGTTCATAGATTGGAGCTATCTTTAAAGAATGATGTTGGGATTTGGATAGAGATTGCATTGAATTTGTAGATTGCTTTAGGTGGTTTTATCATTTTCACAATATTGAGTCATCCTATCCATGAGCATGGGATATTCTGCCATTTGTGTAGGTCTCTTTTGGTTTCTTGTATATATGTTCGGTGCTTTTCTTTGTACAGGTCCTCCCATGCCCACCCCCTTGGTTAGGTTTATTCCTAGGTATTTCAGCTTTTGTACAGCTATCGTGAATGGTATTGCTATCCTGATGACTTTTTCAGATTTCTCATCACTGGTACATAGGAGTCTAATTGATTTCTGCTTGTTAATCTCGTATCCTGCTACATTGCTAAATTCCTCAACTGTTTCCAACAAGCCTATTGTAGAATCATCTGGGTTCTCTCTATATAAAATCGCATCATCTGCAAATAGTGAGAGTTTCACTTCTTTGCCTAGTTGCACTCCCTTAATTTCTTGCTGTGTTGAAGATCTGGCTAGGACTTCCAGCATGTTGAATAAGAATGATGACAAGGAACATGCTGGTCAGGTTTCCATTTTCATTAGGAATGTTTTCAGCTTTTCCCTAGTGAATGTGACACTGGCCATTGGTTCCTCACATATGGCCTTTATTGTGCTGAGGACTATCCCTTCTCTTCCTATCTTATTGGGTGCTTTTATTAGGAATGGGTGTTGGATTTTGCAAAACACTCTTTTTCTGCATCACTTGACAGGATCATGTGTTTTCTTTATTTCCTTTATCTTGTTTATGTTGTAGATTACCTTCATTGATTTTTGAAGGTTGAACCATCATTGCCTTCCTGGTATGAATCCCACTTGGTGAGGATATATTACTTTTTGATATGCTGTTTGGTTCTATGGGCCAGGATTTTGTTGAGAATTTTTGCATCTATGTTCATGAAGGATATTGGTCTGTAGTTTTCTGTTTTTCTGGGGTCTTTACCTGGTTTGGGTGTCTGCATTATGCTGGCTTTGTAGAATGAGTTTGTGTGTTTTCTGTCCTTTCTGTATTCTGTAATAGTTTGTGTAGGACTGATGCAGTTCTCTGCATACT
>NW_022104341.1:42254542-42255629 GCF_000313985.2 Echinops telfairi
CCCCACGGCCTTATTTTAAATTAAAAGATCATATTTGGATATATGTCGCCAACATTCTTTATTAGACATGTACTTTATATTGAGCCTTAGCTATCAGCTTCTCTTTTTTCTCTCCGTCCCAACCCCCTCACCTTTGTGACCCCTCAATAAATGATAAATTATCATTATTATCATATCTTACACTGACCACTCTCTCCCTTCCCTTATGGTTTCTGCTGTTCATCCCTGTGGGGGTGGGAGGTCTTTGTGCTTATCCCCTTCCTCCCCTCTTCTGTCCCCCTTATAACTACCCCTCTTTTATCGCTACTCCCATACCTGTTCCTGGATTCCATGTGTCCTTAGCTTTTATCTCTTATT
Source organism: Echinops telfairi (assembly GCF_000313985.2). Lineage (NCBI taxonomy): Eukaryota > Metazoa > Chordata > Mammalia > Afrosoricida > Tenrecidae > Echinops > Echinops telfairi. The sequence continues at coordinate 42,254,900 of NW_022104341.1, forward strand.
TTTACCTGTGCACATGCTCCAGTCTAACCAGAAATGAAAGGCAGCCCTGGGGTCATAATAGAGGGGGTGAGGAAGGGTCAAGGAACCAGAGGAATATTGTGTGTTTCATCAGTGTTTACTGTGCCCTGGTTGACTCATCCCTTCTCTGTGACCCCTCCGTGAGGGGATGTCTCATTATCTACAGATGGACTTTGGGTCTCTGCTCTGACCCACTTTGTTATCAACAATATATATTTTTTTCTTGTTTGTTTTACCCGATTCCAGTGACACTTCATGATCATTTTGGCTCTTGTGCTTCTTCCATGTGGGCTTGTTGCTTCTCTGCTAGATGGCTGATTTTTTAACTTCAAGGGTTTAAGACCCCAGATGTTATCTTTTGATAAACGGGCACCATTTGCTTTCTTCACTGCATTTGCTTATTCACCCATTTTGTCTTCAGGGATTGTGCCAGTAGGATGAGCATCACAGAATGAGAAATTGATAGACCAAAGTGTTCTTGCATTGAGGGAGGGTATGGGCAGAGGCCCAAGGTCTGTCCACTACCTCAGTGTATTGACATATAAATATATGTACCTGTATTTTTATGAATTAATGCATTTACATATATACAGTGAACCCTCGTTTATCGCGGTTAATCCGTTCTAGACCCTACCGTGATAAATGAAATTCCGCGAAGTAGGATTCCTTATTTGTAAATCAAATATTTTCGTAGTTAGAGCATAGAGGACAT
>NW_022104341.1:42257283-42262725 GCF_000313985.2 Echinops telfairi
TCTATGGTGTTGTTTACTCACTGCTCCCTTTCCCTACCTCCTTCTCTCCCAAGTGACTCCAGAACCATCGATCCCATTGTTTTCTCCTCGAGCTCGCTCCCCATGCCTATTTTATATAGGAAGGCAAACCAACAATAAAAGAGACCAAACCAAAAGAAAAGAAAAGATTGAAAGAAAGAAAAAATTACACAATTCTAGGTCTGTTGGCTAACTTTTATGACTATCTCCCCAGTGGTCCTGGGGGAATTCTTGGAGTTGCCCCTTCTAGCCTGAAGTCTATTTGGGGGATTCTTTAGGGACTTTGTGGCTTGGCTTTGCTCCAGATGCTGATCTGTTATCTTCCCTTCTTGGTTTGCTCCACTGTGGGCGGTTCAGATCTAACCAACTCCCTGCTGTGTGCCCCCATATGGTCCTCTGTTGCATTATGCTGCAGTAAAGGGACAACATGTCTTGAGCTGTTGTCGCCCCTGTAGTTCTCTGTGTGCCACAGAAGCTCCGTGCAGGGACTTCGTACTCCAGGCTTAGTGTTCCCACATGGGGTCTGTCCCTTTTCCTTCTTGGTTTGCTTCTGTGTGGGCATGGCAAGCCAGCCCCTCTGCCGACCTGTAGGTTTGGTGGTATGCTCTGTAGCACATACTTCTAGGGAGGGGGTCAGTTTTGCTCTCATTGGGACCAGCCCTATAGACCAATCTTTTCATGCATTTCTCCACAGGGTTATGTTGTCCTCAAGGTTGACGAACCACGGTGGGGTTTGCATGCACACTCCCAATTCTGTGGAGACATAGCCAATACTCTCCCTCCGGGTGGGTTAGTCTCCTGCTCTCCCTGTTCCATCATCTCCCTTCCCCTACTTCTCCCCCTGTTCCCCTTCTTTGTGTTGGAATAACATGTATCTCCTTGGGTTTGGTCTGACCTCCACCCAACTGCCTGTACCTCAACCTGTATAGTTGAGAGAAGTGGCTTTTCTTCTTTGCCTACTGCACGGCTTATACTTTTCTCAGGGGACTCATGTACTTTTCCTTTTGTGATTGGCTGACTTAGCCAAGCATAATTTCCTCCAACCCTTCTCATGAAATGACATGTTTAATGTGATTGTCAGTGTGTTTAGTGATATTTGTACTCCATTGTGAGGATGTACCAGAGTTTACTAACCCACTCCTTTATTGAGGGAAATTTAGGTTGTTTCCAATTATTTGTGATTGTGAATTGCACCGCAATAAACATCAGAGCCTAGACCAATGGTCATGCTCTATTTCTAACCTCTTCTGGGTATATGTCCAGTAGAGGGATTGTTGGGTCATAAGGAAATTAAATTTCCATTTGCTTTAAATATTGCCAAATCACTTTCCACGGAGGCTGCATGTATGTTCATAACCATAAGCAGTGGAGGATAGTTCCTATCTTACCACATCCCCTCAAATATTTGTGGCTCTCTGATTTTCTGATTTGAGCTATCCAAGGGTGTTAGAAGGTAACTCAAGGTTGTTTTAATTTGCATTTCTCTGATGGCTAATGATCGGAGCATTTTCTCATATGTTTATTGGCCATTTGGGTCTCCGCCCTTGTTAAGATTCTGTTCAGGTCTTTTGCCCACTTCCTTAGGGAGTTAACTGTTTTCCTCTTTATACAGACTAGGAGAGTATCATTGATTTTAGTAATAAGCCCTTTGTTGGGTCATTGCTAAAAATCCTCTCCCAGTCTGTGGATTTTTTGTTACCCTGTTGGTGAAGCCTTTGAATGCACACAGGCATTTTATTAACAGAGAGCCACAAAAGTATATTCTACTTGTCGATTTCAGGTGTGTGTGTGTGTGTGTGTGTGTACCCTTGCCTATTGCAGTTAGCCTATGTATTCCCTGAGCCAAGGTTCTTAAGTTTGTTTCAATTCCTTCATTAATGGTCCAGATAGTTTGGCCTTTTATTTCTATAAATGTGATCCACCTGGACTTTGTTCTTGTACATAGAGTGAGGTCAACATCTTGCTTCATTTTTCTAGCATCACTTGTTAAAGGGGCCTTCCATCTCCCAGTTGATGCTTTTTGGGCCCTTGTTGCAGATCAGTTGTCTATATGCTGATGGTTTTATTTTATGGGTTTTCTGTTCTTTTCCATTGGTCTGCATATATCTATCATCATACCAGTATCATGCTGTTTTGACTACTGTGGCTGTAGTAGATGCTAAAGTCAGGTAAAGCAAGCCTTCCAACTCTGTCCTTCTTCAGGAATTCTTTGCTAATTCTGGGCTTCTTCCTTTTCCATATAAAACTGGTGGTCAGTTTTCCCAATTCTTTGAAGAAGGTTGCTGGTATTTGAACTGGAATAGTGTTAAACATATATAAAACTTTTGGTAAGATTGACATCTTTACTCTATTGATTCTTCTGATCCATGAGCATGTAATATTCTTCAATTTCTGGAGGTCGCTTTTGGTTTCCTGTAGTAGGGTTCTATAGTTTTCCTTGTATAAGTCTTTTGAGTTTTTGTTGTTGTTGTTGTTGTTAAACATATCCCTAGATATTTCAATTTGTTCTTGGCTATTGTGAAGGGTACTACCTTCTTGATCTCCTCTTCCATGGTATTGTCCAATGTATACAGCAAACCAATAGACTTCTTTTGGTTGATCTTCATGTCCTGCCACTCTTCCATATTCCTCTATTGCTGTCAGTACTCCGGTTGTGGAGCTTTTGAGATTTACAATGTATAGAACTATGTCATCTGCCAATAGTGGTAGTTTCACCTCCTCATCTCCCAGTTGGATACCTTTATTTTCCTTCTGCTGTCTTATGCTGTTAGCTAGGACCTCCAGTATGATACTGAATAGAAGTGGGGTCAAGGGGCAGCTTTGTCTGGTCCCCCTTTCTAGTGGGATGTTTTTGTCTTTTTTTCATTGCCTATTATATTGGCTGTTGCTTTTTTGTAGGTAGCTTGTATTAACTTGAGGAATTTTCCATCCATTCCTATCTTCTTGATTGCCTTAATTAGGAAAGGGTGTTGGACATTGTCAAATGCTTTTTCTGTGTTTATCAATAATATCATGTGATTAGTATATTTTTCCACATCAACGTGGTGTATAATATTGATGGATTTTCAGATGTTAAACCATCCCTGTAGTCCTGCAATGAATCCCACCTGATCATGGTGGATGATATGTATTATATACATTTGTATTGTACTGACCAATATTTTGTTAAGGATTTTTGCATCTAAATTCATTACAGATATTGGTCTGTAGTTCTCTATTCCTGTGGAATCCTTGCCCTCTTTGGGTATTAAAGTTATACTGACTTCATAGAATAGGTTTTGGATTTTGCTATCCTTTTCTATGCTCTGGAGTAATTTATGGAGGATCAGTGTCAGCTCTTCCCTGAATGCTTGGTAGAATTATCCTGTGAATCCCTCTGGTCTGGGAGCTTTTTTTTGGTTGGTAGTTTCTTGATAGGCCTATCTATTTATTCCTTTGCTGTGGGTCTGTTTAGATTCTTGACTTCTATTTGGGATAATCTAGGGAGGGTTTACTTTTCCAAGTATTTGTCCATGTCTTCCACATGTTGAATTCATTAGAAAATAGACTTGCATAGTACTTTGTGATTATCCTTTTAATTTCATTGGAGTCCATTGTGATTTTCCATGTTACATCCTTCATCCTGGCTATTGATGTTTGCTCCTTCCTTACCTTGGTTAAGTTTGTCAGCAGTCTTTTGATTATTTTGATCCTTTCAAATAACCCACTTTTTGCCGCACTGATTTTTGCATTGTTCTATTGTCTTCTCTTGCATTTAACTCTGTCCAGAATTTTATTAATTATTTACTTTTGCTACTGGAGGGGTTGTTCTGTCGACTCTTTTCTATTTGCTGGAGGTTTTGTGAGAGTGTAGCAGTCATAAGTCTCTCTTCCTTTTTCATATATGCACTCATTGCTGTCAAGCTACATCTGATGACTGCTTTTGCAGTGTCCCATAGGTTTGGTATGTTGTATTCTCGCTCTCATTAGTGTCTAGAAACTTCCTAAAGACCTCTCTAATCTGGACCAGTACCCATTTGTGTCACAGAAGATCATTATTCATCCTCCAATTTTTTGCCATTGTTTTTGTGTTCATCCTATTATTGATCTCCAGCTTTATGGCGTGGTTATTGGAGAAAGACATCTGAGTAATTGCTATGTGTTTGAATTTACTCAGGCTCCACTTTTGTCCCAGCATATGGTTTATTTTCAAAAATGAGCCATGTCACTTGAGAAGAATGTGAAATTTTTTGCATTTCATAATTTTATTTTCAAACCTATGTATTTAAAAAAATTTACAAAACAATCTCATCACCTTAAAACCACTCTCCATTATACTTAATATATTTGTCAAATCTACAATTCCATTCTTGGAAACCTTTTTCGAACTCATCTGTTTGGATACCTGACAATACCGCCCTCGTTTTATTCTTCAAATGTCATCAAATTGCTGTCCTTTCATGCCCCTCTTAATTAATGGGAGGAAACAAACAAAAAAAGAAGCCACACAGAATGAGGTTCAGTGAAGGAGGTGTGTGGGGCATGAGAGGCATGCTTTTTTTTTTGGATCAAAAACTGGCACACTGAGATGACTGTGTTAGCAGATGCATTGTCATGGTGGTAAAATCAGTCCCCTGTCCGCTACATATCAGGCCTGTTTTGTCGCACACTGTTAGGCAATCGTTTTAGAACTTCTAAATAGAAAGCTTTATTAGCAGTCTGATCTGGTTGAACAAACTCCAAATGTACTACCAGTCAACTTTTTCATCTATTGTGGAGGTTGACAGATGGCCATATGAGGTTTGTTATCAATCAACACTTCACCTTTTTTGAAATGAGAAAACCACTTATACTTGAGATTTTCCCATAGAACTGTTGCCATAAGCTGTGTTCAACATCCGACAGTTTCTGCAGCATTTTCCCTAGATGAAACAACATGCTTTTCTCTTAAATTGATCATCACAAAAAACAAACAAACATACAAAAGAAAAAAAAAGGGTTTGAGCAAAATTCCTTTCATGATAAAATCACTGTGACTAGAGAGAAACTTCCCAGGTGATGACATTGGGTGAACTAACTCAGAGCAAGTTGCTGGATGCTTGCCTAGAGGGAAAAAATGTATACTACAAAATCTCTACTCCACCAAGTACAATCGTGGTACTCTCTCATCTGTTGTTCTATTTTCTACTTTCCTTCAGCGTTTCTGTGGAGAGACTTGTGCTTATTCTTATCTGTTTACCTTTGTTTGTGATTATTCTTTCTAGATCCTTTCAAGATTCTCTCCTTTTCCTTGAAGTTGGATAATTTGACGAGTATTCCTATTTGTGTGTGTGTGTGTGTGTGTGTGTGTGTGTGTGTGTGTGTGTAGGGGGGGGCGGGGTTTCCTAAGCTAGTGTTCTCTCTGCTCACTGGCTGGTTATCATCTCTTCCTTTGTAACACTGAGG
>NW_022104341.1:42263324-42294902 GCF_000313985.2 Echinops telfairi
ATCATATTGTGTGTAGATAGGGTGAGTAGCATGAATAGAGATAGATGATAGGAGTATGAAGTATTCTTTTAGTTTGTATTAATCATAAATGATCTTCTGGTTAAATAAAATGATTTTTGGTAAATCAGAAAAGGGGATTTTAAGAGAGGTGCTAGTACTTGTTAGTTTGTGAAAGTATATCTCATTGAGAAAGGAATAATGTGGTCTTAAGGTAGTGATGGTTAGGGTAGGGGGGGAGCATATATAGTCATCTACCAGAGTCTCTTATCAACCCACTATATAATAAAGGAGAGCACAACAGAGCAATGCTATCGTGTTTATAAAAAAGGGTCTTTGGTTTTGTGCTGGCTTGTAGGGCTTTACTTAATAAATGTAGTGGTTAGCACATGACTGACAACTGTTAATAGGGCAAATTAAACCATCAGCTATTCCATGGGAGCAAGGGGAGGCCTACTGCCCTCACAGATATTAAGTGGTATCTCAGGAGTGTCATTGGGGATGACCACTTTGAATCTGCAGTGTGCTTTTCAGTTTTTGGTGTTTGAAAGCTAGGACTGATGAACCTATAGAGTCAGCAAGTGGAGTAAGGGTTTTGAGGTAAGGGGGGCACAAACGTGGTGGTGAAGTGAGGGGTGATGACATCAAGGAGTCTATATAGAAAGAAAATGTTTGGAAATGGATTGTGGTAGCAAATGTACAATCCTGGTAGACATGATTGAACTATGGAATGATTTGATATATGTATTAATCCCATTAATAATAATAAAAAGAATAACAATCTCTGAAACCTGTAGAGCAGTTCTACCCATTCCTATAGGGTTAGTATGTGTCAGAATTGACTCAATGGCAGTGAGTTTGGGTGTGTGTGTGTGTGTGTTTAGGGAGGAGGGGTTATAATAGTGCATATACTTAAATGATCAAGGTCTCCATAAATTTTACATTTTATCGCGTTATAGAAATATAAAACACTTGCAATAGTATAATTTATCCTTCCTTTTTATTATTTGCAGCATTTTACCTCTGCATATATAATAAACTCAAAATACCTTATTCTTGTTCGAAAGTTAGTAATTTTTAACAATATTAGAGACAAAAATTTAAAAAAATAATATATATTTATCATATCTAGTGCTCTTCATTTATACATAAATCCAACTACTGTATTTGACATTACCTCTGTGCATACTCTTGTGGAATTTCCTAGTAGTAAAATGTTGTGGAGTTAACTTGGAAAACTATTGGAACAGTGCATGAATAAGGAGCTGCCAAAAAAATCAAGCTGGAATCAAGAGAGAATTTGAATCCGTTATATCTTGATTGAATCAAATGGATTTAACCTCAAAGCAGAGAATATCAGAAAAATGTATACTTCTGTTTCACAAACAAGGTAAAGCTGTTTGACTCTGGATCATCATAAACAAAGAAACAAAAATCAACTATGGAGAGAATTGAGAAGAATGGGACTTTCAGAACATGTAGAGAGGTTCCTGTGGAGCTGGTGCACAGACCAAGAGGCAGTTGTGCAAACAGAACAAGGACTATTGCATGGTTTAAAATCAGGAAATGTGTGTGTCGGTATTGTATCCATTTGCGTTTATGTGCAAGCTGAATTTTGAGCAGATGATTTGAAAAGTTAAACTATACAAAGAAGAAAGGGACATAAACGTTGGAGGAAGGCTTATGAGCAACCTGAGATATGCAAATGACATAAAAATTGTCTCTGAAGCCAAGGAGGCCTTAAAGCACTCACTGATGAAGACAAATACTGTAATGAAAGGAAAACAAAATCCTCACGTATGAATCAATAGACAACATTATGATAAATGGAAAAGATATTAATGCTGTCAGTAATTTAATTTTAATTGGATCAACAATCAACTCTCACTGAAGTAGTAGTCCATAAATCAAACATGTATTTCATTGTGCAAAATCAAATGCACAAGATTTCCTTAGTATTAAAGAGCAAAGATATCATATTGAAGACTAAAGTAGTCCTTACCCAAGCTACAGTATTTTAAATTGCTTCATATGCATGTGAAATTTGGAAAGTGAATATGGAAGATTCCAAAAGAATTGCTGTATTTGAAGTCTGGTCTTGGCAAAGAATATTGAATGTAATAGGGTCTACAAGAATGAACATCTGTTTTGGATGAAATACAAGTAGTATGCTTCTTGGAAACAAGGATAGCAAAGCTTCATCTCAGATACTTGGAAATGTTCCTCAGAAGAGATCAGTCCCTGGAAAAGGATATAAGAAAGACGTTTTAAACATTAGCAAAGTAGAAGATTCTCAATGAGAGGTGGATTGACACAGTGAATTCAGCGACGAGCTCAAACATAGGAATTGTGAAGCTGGCGCAAGTGCAGGCAGTGTTTCATTCCATCGTGTATAGCACTTCTTAGATGGAACTGACCAGATGAACTTAACAATAGAGACATGTGTGGTTTTATTATAGTTATGACTATAGTGCCATTGGATATTCTAATACGTAATTGTAACGGATAAAAGATATGTATTTGTATATCATAAAATTTATATGTAATTTTGCAAATCAAACAACATAATTATTATGTAATCTATCTAACTCATATTCATACTAGAGTAGTATATACACTTGAGTTGTACAGTTTTAGTGTTTCATATAAACAATTGATGACTTAGTGTTTGTGTTTAATACATTAAGCAAATTGGGACCGAAGGGGGTATCTCTTTGCTAGCATTGTATGATCCTTACCTCTTGCTATTTGGTTGTATATTCTCAATGAGAAAATTCTGTATTTGAGTTCCATAAACATTAGATGGAAAATTCAGATTTGTCAATGATTAATTAGTCAATCAATTAGCAGCTGGAAAATATTGTCTGGCTGTATGATCCACGTTTTAGTCTTACAACTCATACCTTACTAATTATGTAGTTTTTATTCTGAATTTGTTACTCTGCATTTGCTACGTTGTATGGTGACAACAGTGCTAAAGGTAGATCTCCCTAACTCTGAAAACGTGTCTACAGCCAATTGATCATGGGAATAATCTTATAGATCAGACTGGATTTGGTGAAAAAAAGACTAAGTTATAGTGCTACCTAGAAAAACACCCCTAATCCCTAACCCCTCTTCCTCAAAACACCATCATTCTATTTCCACAGCTGTTCTCACTTCTCACTAGCAAAATATCCACCCTTCTGACTTCCCATTTCTCACTCCTGCAGGAGTTTCCTTTTGAGTTATCTCTCTTTTGACCTCACTGAAGTCTATTTTGAAATTAATTACATAAAATGTGCGAATCCTAAGTGAACAACTCAGGTTTGAAAATAGTTAATATATTTTTAAAGTCTTTAAGTAAATATTTATGGATTATTATGGGCCAGTCACTTTGCTAGGTGTTAGTTCTGAACTTTCAAGGAGTTTCCATTATAGATGAAGACAATAATTATGATAGTGAAAAAATTACCTAAGGTAATTGCAAGAATTTCCTATACAGTTTAAAATGGTATGAGCCAATAAATACTGAAAGGAATGGAACTGTTTTTGATAATGTCATTTGAAAAAGTTATCTCATAATTTATATTGAGGAGGCTTGGCTCCACACCATCTTAACTGTGTGACCTCGGGCAAGTTCTACGATGTCTCTGAACTCTAGATTCTCCTTCTCCAAATCCAAAGACTCTTTCCTTTCTCTGTTGCCTCTCCTTCCTTTTATAGCCTCGAATCTATTATTTCCACATAGATAATCTGTATATCACATATTTTACCCGATATTTTCTTTCACTTTCCATGAAAGTTTGAAATGGCCTCCCTCCCTCCACTCCTTCTTCTGTCGTTTCCTATTGCATCCATTTATATTAGTTTTCCACTGCGGCTATAACATATTACCACATCCTCCTGGTTTAACACAATACAAGCATATTTTCCTCCATGTCAAGTGTCAGAAAGCCAGCCCTTCTTTAATTAGCTAAACATCAAGATATTTCAAAGGCGTTTCGCTTCTGGAGGCCCAGGGCAAATGTTTCCTTGTCTTTCCCCTTCTAGCACTTCCTCAGACTCCCAGACTTCTACCATTTATCCAACATTCTTCCCACACCTGCTCCCCCCAAGCATCTTCCCCCCACTCGCCAAGGAAAAGGAGAACTATTTACATGATTTACCAAGCAAGCATGAGAAGAAATTTGCTCCCATATCAAATATACAAGGAATTAATAAGAATTGGTCATTTTAAACTTTCTTACCAAAAAATGATAAACCAGTGTCAATTCCAAGAAACAAATGCATATGCTTTTATTAATAAAGAAAAATCCACCACTCATTTGTCAGTCTGTCCTGCTGCTGTGCTGCTGAAAGCTACGTCACTGATATTTCAAATACCACCAGGGTCATCCAGCATGAACTGGTTTTAGTGGCGTTTAAAGACTGAGAACAGGCTGTCAAGAAGGAATAGGCTGTCGACTTCAGAGGAATTAGCTCCTGAACACTCTATATTGAAACACTGTGAGTCACTTACAACCCAGTGAACAGAACTAGAACATTGCTGGGGATAGCGTCCGAGGATGAGCCCCTCACGTTGGAAGGCCCTGGCAATATGACGGAGGAAGGGAGAGAGGCCTTCTCAAAGCAGCGAAGATCCCAATGCTGCCGCTGGAGAAGAGCCTGCAGGAGCAAAACTGTTGGGACCTTCATTTGCTCATGTGGCACAGCTCAACATGAGAGGAAACAGCTGCAAGCATAAATGAATACTCAGAAATTGGAATGTAGAAAGTATGAGTCTTGGCATTTGGAAGTTGTTAAAAATAAATGGAACATCTAGAGATCAATATTCTAGGCTTTAGAAAGCTGAGATTGGCATTGGCCATTTTCAATCAGATCACATGGCTTTCTATGCCAGGAATGATGCACGTGAGATGAATGGTGTTGCATTAATCACGAAAAAAGACATTTCAAGATTTCTCTTGAAGTACAATCCCATGTGATGGAATAATATCTTCCTTATACAAATAAATCTAAACAATACAACTAGTACTCAAATTTATGAACCAACTATGAAAGCTAGTGTGGAAGAGATTGAAGAATTTTACCAATATCTTCACTCTGAAATTAATCAAACATGCAAGGGAGATGCACTGATAATTATTGGTGATTGAGAGGCAAACAGAAACATACATGAAGGAGCAGTAGTTGGAAAATATGGTTTTGGTGATAAAAACAAAGCTAGAGATCACATGTAGAGTTTTGGAAGCCCAAATGCTTGTTCATAGCAAATACCTTTTTTCAACAACACAAGTAACTATACTTGTGGTCTTATCCAGGTGAAATAAAGAGAAAAGAAATCAACTGCTTCTGTGGGAAGAGATGACGGAGAAGCCCAATATCACCAGCTAGAACAAGAACAAGTGTGGAAGAGACCACCAATTGCTCCTAAGTTCAAGTTGAAGGTGAAGAAAATAAAAGTAAGTCCACTAGACCCACCCTCGTATATTCTATACCAATTCTGAGAACACTTCAAGAACAGATTTGATGCACTAAACACTAATGACAGAAGACCTGATGAGCTGCAGGACGTCACTGAGAACACAGTATATGATGAAATTAAAAAGACAGAAAGGAAAGAAAAGATTAAAAGATTTTGTCAGAGGAGACAAAAACCTAGGGTTAGGAAAACAAATCGACTATGCAATATCATTGGATTCTGTGGACCATTAAAAACAACCAACGAACAACAACAACAAAAACACTATTGATAACATTAAGAAGAAGGGAAATTGCAGAACATTTAATTTTATCAAACATCAAACCTATACATAGACCAAGACACAAACATTTGATAGAGCAAGGCAGTATTACATGGTTTAAAATCAGAAAAGGTGTGCCTAAGGGTTGGTATCAGGTTTGCACCCTTTTACTATATCTAGAGGTCCTGGCATAGTGGTTGTACATAGGACTGCTAACCCTAAGGTCAGAAGTTCAAAATCACCAGATACTTCATGGGAGAAAGATGAGGCTTTCTACTCCAGTAAAATGCTTCCCTCTCAGAAATCTACAAGGGCAGTTCTTCCCTGGCTTTTAGGATCACTACGCATTGAGCTTGGTTTTGGCAGTGAGTTAGGTTTTGGGAATCAATATGTTTACTGCATACTAAGAAAATAATCTGAGGGCTTAGACTGTCAGAGGTACATGGTGTCAAGATTAGGGGACAGTCTATTAACCACTTTTACAATATAGATAACACAATCTTGCTTGTTGAAAGTATAGAAGACTTGAAGGTCAAGGAATACACCCTTCCTCATAGATTATAGCTCTCTTTAGATATAGGTATAGGTATAGATATAGATATATTCTAATAAAATGCACACAACTGGATTAATAGATGGCATCGTGATAATCAGAGAAAAGATTTAAAGTTGTCAAGGATTTCATTTTAATTGTTTCTACAAAGATGGATTGAATTATATAAATGTGTTACACAAGCACATTCTGGATGATTAAGGAGCAAAGACGACACTTGGAGGATTAACCTGTATCTAACCCAAGCAATTGTACTTTCCATCACCTCATAAGCATGTGAAAGTTGGACAATGAATAAGAAAAACAGGAGATGAATTTATTCACTTGAATTATGGTGTTTACAAAGATTATTATTGCCTTGGACTGCCAGAAAAATAAGCATATCTGTATTAGAGGAAGTACAATCAGAATGTTCTTTAGAATAAAGAATGGTGAGACTTTTTCTCATTTATTTTGGATATGTTATCAAGAGCGACCACTCCCTGTAAAGGACATAATGCCTGCTAAAGTATCCTGTCAACAAAAAGGTGGAAGATCCTTAATGACATGGTTTAGCACAGTGATAGCAGCAGTGAGCTCAAATATAACACCAATTGTGAGGATGTTGAAAACGGGGTAATGGTTTTACATAGGGTTGCTATGAGTCAGCACCAACTCCAACCACCTAGCAACTGCAACATTAACTTGATTAGGTGCCAGACATCAACACACTGCACGTCAAAAGCTGTATGTGACTTTTTGGTATGTACATGTGGCTTGGAAGTAAAATTGGAAAAAAAAACCCACCATTATCCAGATAATTTTGATTTAGTTTATTTGTAAAATATATGTACATACATATGTATATATGGCTCTTAAATAATTTTTAAATTGTTCTGTGGGACAGGATTGGCACTTACACTTAAAAATTTGCTGACCCCTAACCTATGCTATGTCCATTGAATACATTAATCCATAAGACTATGTCCTAAACTTTTCAACTGAATAAGCTATGTCATGAGTATATATATAAAGAGCCTATATGTTTGATTACAGATGTACTTATATGCACATGAATTTGTGCATGTGTTCCTTTACATAGATGAGGGTAAGCAAAAATGTATTGCTAAAACTCCTAGAAACCTTTATTGAAAATATACCCAAATGGGAAGCTATTTCTTGATGTACACTCCATCTATATCTATACACATTTGAAGATGCATAGCTGATAGTTTGAAGGTTTTTTTCAAATAATTGTGCACTCTTGAATTTACACCAAATCAAAAGAGCAGTTTTGTCAAATCAAGGGAGTCAAATCTTGTTACTTTTCAATATTCTTTGAGCTCAAATAACAAAAAGAATTCTCCAGGGTCAAGATCAGGCTTGTAATGTGGATAAAATGAGATTTCCCCATGAAATTCTTGCAGGACAGGCCTTGCTGTCCCTGAAGAATGAGGACATGTATTGGCACCACTTCCTGACCTTCTCCTCACCAGTAGTTTTCCACTTTTTAAAAATTTATTCCTAATAAACTCCCATGATTATCCTGTGTCATTCTACAAACTCTATCAAGATTACCCCTTAAGAATACAAAAACCATCTGAGAATCTTTTGAACGGACCTACTGAATTTCAGCTGTCCCAGTAGATCTGCTTAGAAGTCATCGTGCTCAGTAGACCTTGCGGGAAGGCACTCTAGTGAAATGAAGACAAGTGTATTATTGATAAAACTTGTCTGTCGCCATTCACTAATCACAGAGACTATTTTCAACATGCTTTGTTTTGAACAAACTCGTGTGTATGAACAAGAACCTTAGGAGCACATATAAATTGCTCAGGTTGCAGAATGCAGTGTTTCAGTATTTAACAAACTTGCCCTTGTCTTGTTTACTTGTTATTGTTTTGATTTACCTTAGTCAAGTTGCACAGACTTCATCCAATTTTGATATTACATATTTTTTATGAACCAAATTAAAAAGTGTCTACTCTGCCTGGTGGGTTATGCCTTGTATTGTTTACCAAAAGGTTGGCAGTTCAAACTCATCAGCTGCTCTAAAGAAAAAAGATAAGCCTTTCTGCTCATGCAATGATTTACAGCCTCAGAAAACTGCTTGTGCAATTGCATACTGCGTAAAGCATATCGCTGAGTCAGAACCGACTGGAGGCCGTGAGTTTGAGCTACTATCTAGAAAGCGATTCCTTCATCTCTTCTCCATGGCAGTAATCAAAGAACATTTCTTTCTCTTTGCACATTTATTCTTCACTTTTTGTAAGAATTAGGCTATACAATATTTGACTTTATTAATGAACTTGCTTGGCACAATGTTTTCCAGATGCATCTAGATTATAAGATGTTTTGTGAATGCCTTCTTATTATGGCCCTTGAGTTAGTTAATTGTGCCAACATGGCCGATAATCACATGTGAGGCTAATTGAAAGGCGTAGGGATCAATGGGTGGTGAGCCTCGCCTTTCTAGTTCTCTGGTCTCTTGCTTTGTGATGGTCGCACCAGGGTGCAGCTGCCTTAGCAGTTCCCTGCTTCAGCTTGCAAGATTGACTTCCTACAAAACATCCCCAAGGAGAAGCTACATGGACCTATCCTAATGAAGCCCTGGGTGCTGGAGCAGCTATGTGGAGACCCATGCTAGTGCTGAGATGCTTATTCGTTCACTGACTCAGCTTTCCTCCTGCAGTCGGCATCATTGCCTCTGTTTTGTGAGGTGAAGGACTTTGTGGACTGGTGTTGGGTTAATGAGTTAATGTTGGACTTGTGGGCTTGGGCAGCATTGGGATGGGATGTTTTCGTGATGCACATTTTCTTTACATAAAACTCTCTCTTATACATGAGTTACTGTGGATTTGTTTCTCCAAAGTATGCAGACTAATACAGCCCTTCACTTTAGATTCCTTGTCTGTCATTGCAAATAATTTAGATTTATCAATATGCGATTAAGATTATTTTCAAAATATTATATTTACGGTACATGGAACTTCCAGAACTACAATTATAAGAATCTCTCATGTCAATCTTTTTTTCTCATATAAGTACTTCACTTTTTATAAGGATTTGGCATTTAGTAAATACTTGATAGCTATTGAATAAGCTAATGTATATATTAGCTTCCTTCTATGCCCTAAAATGTTCAAAAGGATGAGAAAAATAGATACTTGCAAGAATCTCCATAATTGGAAGTTGATTCAGTAGTATGATAGAGTATGAAATAGATAAAAATTTATAACATGTATTTTCATCATTGATTAATTTATAGATTTGCATTTAAGACTATCAGTGCCATTTAGAGTAGATCATTTCATTTTGTGCTGCCAATTTTCTTTTGTGAATTTATTTTGTTTTTGACAAGGTTCTCTGGTTATTTGGCAATGTGTAAGCATAGGCTTTTTTCCCCCGCCAAGTTTCCTTTTCGTGCCAGGAAAGGCATGGGACCCCTTCAGGGTAAGAAATGGGAACAGCTGTCCTATCCAGTCCTAGTGCCAA
The DNA here is from genome assembly GCF_000313985.2 of Echinops telfairi. Taxonomy (NCBI): domain Eukaryota; kingdom Metazoa; phylum Chordata; class Mammalia; order Afrosoricida; family Tenrecidae; genus Echinops; species Echinops telfairi. The sequence continues at coordinate 42,273,075 of NW_022104341.1, forward strand.
TTTGAACCGTGTTGGCCAAGGCAGACCAGTGATACTAAGAGAAACTACTGAACCAAACTGGACGTTAATGGTTTCCACGTTAATTTTAAAAAATGTATTAAGTAAATAAAGTCTTCACTTTCCCTTTTTGATAAGCTTCAATGAAGCCAACCAAAATTTACCATGAAGTGAAGATTACTGCCTGAAAATATATTTTATTTTCAATGCCAGGCTACTGGAGCTCTTTCGCCACAGCAGTGTTCTCTTCTGAAACTGAGCAGCAGCGAGGTGAGTAATTCTGAGATGCACAGCAAGTTCCTGGATCCAGCCTGGCTGGTGAAGGGTTCATTCTAAGGCAAGAGAATGCATGTGGGGAGAAAAAAGGATTTCCAAAGCAAGCAGATACACTTTGAAGAGTTTATGCTTCTAAAGTGATCCCAAAACAACAAATTTAGCCTCTTATGATTCACCGTGGAAAATATAATGTGGCCTGCTCTGGAATACATGATCTTAGCATTGCCATTTATTCAAAGGAGTAGCTGTGTGTAGAGATTAGAGTTCCAAATAGAATTACAATATTTTCCTGGGCATAGACATAAGAATAGCTTGTGCTTAAACACTCTAAGGACTTCATTCCTGAATTATACTCAAGCGCAAAGTTCCTAAAGATGAAAAGTATACATCATAATTTTTTCCACTTTATTTAAAAAGCATTTATCTATTCATGGAGCTATTTTTCCTACTTTCCTGACACCACATGGTCAAGTCTCGGGTATGCTCTGATTGGACAGATCTCCTTAAGAGGAAAGGGTTATGAACAAAGATAAAGCATGTTGTTTCAGTGTCCAGGATGGTATAAGAAGAGTGGAATTGGAGATGCTTAAGGAACTAAGTTTATTTGACCTCCAACCATTTGAATTATAGAAGGATTTATTGTACCTACTGACAAACAACTTAACTACAAAGAACAAAATTCTTTCTAAATCATCACTACTTGTAGACAGGATGTTTACTTTTGTTTCTTATTAACCTTTTAGATTCTCTAAACAGAGAAGTCCTCATGCCTTTTTGTGAGTTGTGAGTTTTAATTGCCATTTGTCGTTAGGTTTGCTCGACTCCTTCTGATTCATTGCGACCCACAACAGAACAAAAGCCCTCCTGGCCCTGTGCCATCCTCGACCTTGTTCTTTTGTTCGAGCCCATGTGACAGTGACGGTGTCAGTCCGTCCTGTCAAGAGCCTTCCTCCTTGTCACTGGTCCTCTACTTCACCAAACACGATGCTCTTTTCAGGGGAAAATACTCAAAGGAGGATTTGGGTTCTATTTCTTCCGAGAGAAATGTGTTTATTCGCTTGGCAGGACATAGTACTTTCAATATTCCTCACCAGTACCATAATTAACATGTATCCAGTTTTCTTCAGTCTTTCTTAGGCAATGTCCAACTTTCACATGTATATATGGCCATTGAAAACACCCTGGCTTGAGGTATTTCCACCTTAGTGCTCAAAGTAGTACCCTTGCTTTTCAAAGATTTAAAGAGGCATTGTGCATCAAGTGTACCCAAGGCAAAGTGTTGTTTTAGCTCTTGACTGCTGCTTCCATGATTATTGATTGTCCATCTAAGTGAGACAAAATCTTTGATAATGTCATCTGTTTTCAGTTTATCATATGGTGCTTATTGGTCCGTCCAGTTGTGAAGATTTTGATTTTCTTTATAGTGAGTTATGACCCATAGTGAAGGCTACAAACTCCCCAGCAAACAAGAAATTCCAGTCAATAAAATTGTTTATGTTTACACATCAACCACTAAAGCTATTGATACATAAATCAAGGATTCTGTTAATATCTTCAGTCTGGAATTGATCAATCATGCAATCAAGATGCAGTGACTGTTATTGGTGATTGGATGCAACATTTGAAAACAAAAAGAAAGTAGTATTAGTTGGGAAACATTTTCTTTCTTATAGAAACAGATTTGGAGACCATCTGGCAGAATTTTGCAAGACAAGTAACCTATTCCTAACAAATACTTTTTTTCAACAACACAAACAGTAATGATACACATGGACTTCTCCATATGAAATACAGAGAAATCAAACTTACAACCTGTGTGTGAAGGAACAATGCATGAGCTCATTATCAGCAGCTACAACCAGGTGAGGGTTCATATGTAAATTCAATTGGAAGCTGAAGAAAATTAATGCAAGCTTGATTGCCAAAATATTACCTTGAATCTCTCTCACCTAGATTTTGAGAACATCTCAAGAACAGATTTGATGCAGTGAACACCACTGAAAGGTGACCTGATGCATAGTGGGAGCACACAGAGAACATCTTCCATGAAGAAAGACAAAGGTCAAGTCAAAGATAGGAAAGAAAAAAATCAAACCGGATGTCAGAAGTGACTCTAAAATTTTCTCCTAATCATAGAGTACCTAAGGCTAATGGAAGAAATGATAAAGTAAAAAGTTGAACAGAAAATTTCAAAGGGTTATTAGAGAAGACAAAGTAGTTCATATATCTTAGCATTAATACATAATTTAGATTGTTATTCTTATGTTACTCATGACCTTCAAGACATGGCGCTAAATTCACTGAACACAATATATATTATATATATGAATATATAATGTTTTATATATAAATAAAATATATAGTAGGAATATATATTTATAATGTTTTTCTATATAACTAGTGCTAGGAAATAGTTTGAAGAATATTATGACCAAGAATAAAAGAAGATACAAAGACAAATATGACATTATATTTGCTTAATATTATAAGTCTTTATTTTCTAGTTTCATTTTTTAATCTACTGCCTCACTGCCCTCTCCTGGGAGTAAGGCTGCAAATTCAAAAAGAGTGATTTGTTTGCAGTATAATGTTGAACTTTGGAAGCAAAACTTTAGGGAATAGCCTGGCAGTTGACTGATGATGGGTTATTCAGTGGAATATAGAATGTCTTATGGAGAGTAAGAATAATATTACCAATGACAGCATTAACTTTTGCCTCAAACTACATTCTAAAATTATTCAGTTCAAGAAAATAGAAATGCAAAATAATATCCTGAGTACTATTCAGTGAAATTGCTTTAGATTGTGTTTGTGCATGTTTACATTATAAGTGAGTATATTCATATCAATACTCATAAAATTGCTATTTGACTAAGTGTAAGCATTCACAATTAAAAAATAAAAATATAGAAATTCATAAGAATTAAATATTCATTACCAAAATGATGGTATAATTATAAAGTTATATAAATATGATACTTATTTATTAAATAACTTTTATGTTTTTGTTTCTATTTTATCAATGAAAGAAATCAGTCTAGTGTAATCTGTTTTAGAGTCAAGGTATTATTATAGTTTTAAAATATTTCCTGTTCTGATATTTTAATTCATATCATGAAAGACACCGGAAGTAGAGGTGAGATTCAGAAATGTATCAAAAATCTACTCCTGTAAAGCCTAAACCATCTGCGTTCAAGTCAGTTCTGACACAACGATCCTGTAAAGGTTTTCTTAGGCTGTAAATCTTTACTGCAACAGTCTCATCTTTGTTCCATGAAACTGCTGGTGAGCTTGAACTACTAACCTTAGGGTGAGCAGTCCAACACGTATCCAACAGCACCACAGATGCCTCTTTTTCAACTCATAGCAACCTTATGTGAAAAAATGTCCTGATAGTCGGGGAGGGAGACAGGATGGTAGGGACACCCTGAGATGCAAGGGGGTGGGGGAGCCAGGTAAGCCTTGTAGAGTCATCATTTCACTTGTCGGAAGTGCACGGGTGGGTGAGTGAGCGAGCATGTATGTGAGAGAGAGAGTGTTCTTTGTTTCTTACAGACTGCTGGTGCCGCATGCCCCCCCACCTTCCCCCTAAGCTGAGCAGTTTTCCATCCCAAGCCCGGTCTCCCTGGCTTCCTGGACATGCTCCGTGGGCAGAGTGTCCCTGCTAGCAGCCAGGCTGTCCCTGCTGGGGAGGGAAGTGCCCACTGGTCCACCCCACCATGCTCTCCCATCCTTAGACTTCTTAGAAGCAGCCCCGCCCCTGTGAGCTAGAACCCATTGTTCCCACGCCTCCTGCCATGAGTTGACCCAGAAGTGTCTTTTTCTGTCTTGGCCCTCTGCTCCTGGGTGTCTCAGATGGGCTTCCGAAGGCCACTGGGCTGCCCGCCACCACAGTATTGCTTGCTCCCTGCGTCCCTTTCTCTTCCCCTCTGCCCTGGTGACATCAGGTTTGCCCTGGACTCAGAAACCAGCTCAGCCCCTCTGCCCCCTCCCCAGCCTGTGCGCTGAGCACCCTTAGCCCAGCAGGTGGGGGTGGAGTGGGGTGGGGCAGGAGGCCACTCAGCAGCCCCGCCTTCCTTCCCACCAAGGATTTGGTCCATCACAACCCTAGGCTGGCCCCCAACTGTTCTGTTCTTTCTTCTACGAACTCATACAACTCGTATGATACTTTGACACTGTTCTTAGCTCAATGAGCATGATTTAGACTTTAACATAAGCTATTTTTCTAACTACAAAGGTTTAAATGAACAAGAGAAGCATTCTCATTGGAAATTTAGCATTGTAGTGCTTTTGAGAGAAAGGACTCCTTAAAAAAAAACCCAGAAAACAACACAGAACCCCCCTGAGATTTATTAAAGAAAAAATGTATTTTATGTTATATATAAATATATTATTACTTGTAAATATAAAGACGTTTTATAAGCATCATTATTTATGTATTGTGCAATGTGTATAAACCAGAAAATAAAGATGCACTTTGCTTTAATATAATGCAAATAACAAATGCCAAATAAAAAAAAAAAAGATACACACAAGATTGGTGTTTTTTTCTATGAGTGTTCTCACCTAGCTGAATATTTTTCTAAAGGAGTTTATGTTCCATTAAACAATTTTTAAAATGTAAAAAAATGTCCTGACTGATAGTAACTAAGCGCATGTACTTGTCAATCTTATATAACCTATCTACGGCACACTTATCTATTTTGTAGGTGACAGAAGGGGACAGAATAAGGCACTTACTTAAAGAGAACATCTAAAATATTCCTATCAGAAACTACTCATAAAAAAATCAAATTATTTTATATAAAAAATGTTTTTCCAAAAAAAAATGTTTTGCTTTGAATTAGAGCTTTGTTCTGGTGGCATATTGAGTTATGCTTTGGATTGCTAACAGAAAGGTGAGCAGTTCAAAACTACCAGTCTCTTCTTGGAGAAAAGCTTAGACTGTCTATTGTGGTAAAGACTTGCTGTCTTGTAATCCCACAGGGGCAGTTCTACTCTCTTCTAGGGTCACTACAAGGCAAAATTAACTAGATGGTAATGCGTTTTGAGTTTTTATTTAATAAACAATATTTGATATGATCTCCAGCAATGGTTCTTAATCCATTTTAATTAGTCCCCTAACATAAATTTAAGAGAAATTAATGAGCTCTATTAAGTAATAAGGAATGATTGTTCACAATGCTACTACCAATTTATAAATTGTACAAATACACATACGTGAAAATATCTGTAGCTACATTTTATATTTCTACATGTAGAACCTGTACAGAGGCCAAAAGATAGTCATTTAAACAGAAGACTATACTGAAGTCGCTATTGTTAAAGATCTAAGAACACAGCCTTCAGCATGGCTTATAACAACATAAAGGAAGCAATAATTCTCACTTAAAGTCACATCCTGACAATAGAGAAAATTTGAATTTGTCACGATTTCATTTTACAGATCCACAATCAATGTCCCTGAAAGCAACAGTAAAGAAGTCAAAGGATGTATTGCATATAACAAACTGACCACAAAGGTCCTCTCCAAAATGTTAGTGAAAAACCAACAATCAAAAAACAACCAAAAACAAAGTTGTGACTGAGGATTAAGGTAAACATAACCTAAGCCATGAAATTGTAATTGTCTCATTTGAATGGGAAAACTGGACAATGAATAATGAATACTGGAGACAATTTGATGCCTTTGAAGAATAGTGTTGGCAAAGAATCTTGAATATGCCATGAACTTAAAGGAGAAGGAACAAGTTTGTATTGGAAGTACGACCACAATGCTCCTTGGAAGGCAGCACGCGACTCTGTCTGACCCACTTTGGGCATGTTGTCAGAAGGGATCGCTCTCTGGAGAATGACATGATGCTTGTTAAAATAGAGTCAACAAACGGAGAGAAAGAGCCTCAATGAGCTTTACTGGCAGGGGGGCTGCCAAATTGGGTTCACATAGAGCTAACATGGAGAGGAGGCAGTTATTTTGTTCTGTTTCTTATTATGAGGTGCAACAACTCAACAACACCTAACAACAACACAAATATAAGGACATTATCCATTTAAAGTAAAGCATTTCCTTTCCTGCATTTCCTCCTACCTCTCTCTGTCCTTTTTCCTTCTTAACTTGTGTGAGTAAGTGGTCTAAAAGTCACACATAATATGTTCTTGTTAATGGATGTATTCAGAGTTGATTTTGCCACTACTGTGTCCTCCATCTGTGTTCTTATTAGCATTTATTTTATTTTCTACTACAAACCATTTCAAGAAAAGAAAATCTGTTATATTTTCAAAGAAATTACACTTGTAAATGAAATGAAAATCCTCAGGGAGATTTGACTTCCAAGTGTCTGAAGGCCAAATGTGCTTATTGGATTACTGGTTTTATCTAAAAAAAATTTTTTTTAAATAGCTGTTACATATATAAATGTTTTTAAAAGGAAAAATACTAAGGAAAGGCAGAACTTACTGAATTTAACTTCATATATCAATCCATTTTATATAAATGTCTTCAGGTAAAAATATGGAAGAATTAATAGTGCTTGAACTTTTCAATAAGGAGTCAATAAATATTCCATTCTTATCTCCTTTTATTAGAAACTTTCATGCTTATATGATATCCTGAATATTTTTTCCAAACCATTTTTTTAATTTTTAAAGGAAAAGAATAATTAGAATTAAAACTAGCCCTTAATTTTAAACTATAAATTTATCATTCATAATGTACTTCCAATGATATTTATATATGTCTCTGTATATCAATATGTATATGTATTTCTAAATGTTCAGAGAAAAATTGATATATGATATATCAATTATGATATATTTTAATTAAATTTTCACCTAACATTTTGAAGTACATATGTATGAAGGTAACTATAGTTATTTATACTTATATAAATATAAATTATATATATTTTATCTATAGATACCAATACATATTAAAATAATTTTAAAAAGTATAGCTACTAGAATTGCAGTTCATACATGAACAGGTTTATTGCAAGCATATTTTAAAATTTTTTCTTTGATCATTGGATGACTGCAGAAAAGTGTTTTCCAAAATACAGTTGTCTTCGTATTTCAAGAATGCTTTAAAAAATCAAATCAAGACAGCGGCTTCAGAGAGGATTCGTTGGGGTGGGCAATTTCATTACAGAGAAGTCAATTCAGAATGTTACGGTGACTATTTATATTTTGCAGGCAGAGGTGTTAGTTCCAAAGGAGGAAGTATGATATATTTTCTCAAAGAGCATCAAGGAGGCTTCCCATGAAGGTGCCAGGGTAGCTGAACACAGCATTGACAAGAGAAAGGCCTGGAAAGTTAGGCTGCGAAATGCTTTTCCTTCATGACAATGAACCTACTCATTCTCCAAGGGTATTAGGGCTTTACTTTGAGAATTTCATTTGTAAAACTCACTCCTTCCACCCTGTATTAGGCGAGGTTGAGTAGAGAAACAAATCCAGTGACACTCACACATGTGTAAGAAAAAGCTTTATATCAAGAAGTTCTATAAATATCAGGAAAGAAAGCATCCCAACCCAGCCCAGCTCAAGTCCACAAGTCCAATAATACTCCATAAGTCCCTCTTCAGAACATGCAGTCACGTGCAATAATCCAGAATGCAGGAAGATCACAGGCAGGTGGGTGCAAAGTCGTGTGGATACAATGGTGGTGGCTTTATTACAGGGGTCTGACCACCATCAAGAAGGAGAAGGCGAGCGATATGGGGAGGTTCTCAGGACCCTACTTATAAGATGGCCACACCCACAAGGTGGTACCATCAGACGGTGACCTGATTGTCTAGTTTCAGCCAAGATCCATCTGACTTCAGCAATAATGTCTCCTTTTCTGGGTCCTCTATGACTTGGGCCTGAAGATCTGGTAGTTCCTTGTCCATGGACTGCTGCAAACATTGAGGGATGACCTTCAGCAAAATTTTACTTGCATGTTCTATTAATTATATTGCTCTCTAATTTGAACATTTTGTTAGATTACTTTTCTTTGGAATTGGTATAAATATCAATCTCTCCCTGTCAGTTGGCAAACTAGGTACTGTCCAAATTTTCTAGCTTAGATGAACGAGTGATTTTTGTGCTTCTTCCGTTTATTGAACCATTTTGATTGGTGTTACATCAATTCCAGGAGCCTTGTTTTGGGTTAGTGATTTCAGTACAGATTGACATCTTCCTTCAGTACTGAGGTTCATTTATTGTGCCAAGCTGGCCGATAAACACATGTGGGATTAATTGAAGGAGGAGAGATAAATGGCTGAATGAGCCTCACCTTTCTTGTTTCCTGCTCTTTGATCATCTGCCAGTATGCGACTGCTTTGCTGGTTCTGTGCTTCAATTTGCAAGCTACACTACCTGTGGGACACCTAACCTGTGGACTGTGTCGCTGTAATTTGAGGTCCCTTCAAGACCTGCTTCACCACACAATTGGAATTTACATCTCTTGAGCTGGGGACTGACTATTGGTGACCTGTGCTGGTACATACAGCCTGATTCTCTCTACAGAGGACTACCCGGCGGCCCTCAAGACTTGAAGGACTGCCAGTGTCTCACAACTGTCTCACGGGAGTGAGTTGCACTAAGCCATTTGTACTGCTTTATAATTTAATTTACTGTTTATTTTTTGTGTTATATATCTACCTATCTGTATAAATATATATATAATTATTAGCAATCTGGCTTTGTCTCTCTAGAGAACCCTGTCTAACACAAGTACCAATGGTTCTTGCTCATATTCTACCTCTTGAAATGATGGCATGTCGACTATTTCTTTTTTGTACAGTGTCTCTGTGTAATCTTTCCATCTGCTTTGCTTCCTGCCTCATTCATTTCTTTTCTCGTGGAATCTTTCAATATTGCAATCGGAAGCTTACATTTTTTTCTTGAATTCTTTCAATTTATAATATGCTGAGTGAATTCTTTTAGGTTTTCTAGCTCTAAGTCTTTGCAAATTTCATTAGAATATTTTCATGTGTCTTCCAAAGGTACCTTTTGAACTTTTCTGTTCAGCTCTTTGGCTTCCATTTAGGTTTGCTTCCATCTGGCTTAGCTGCTCTATGATTAAGAATATGTTTCAGAGTCTCTTCTAACATTAATGCTCAGCTCTTATTGCTTTCTTGTTTTTAATGAGTTTTTGCTTTCTTCATGCCTGAACTTCTTGATGTCCTTCCACAGCATATCAGATTTCTCTGACATTAGTGTTCAAGGTGTCAAATCAGTGTTTGAGATGTTCTAGAAATTCAGGTGGGAAAGACTCAGTGTCATATTCTAGCTCTTTCAGACATGTTTTAATTTTCTTCAGTTTTAACCTGAACTTACGTAAGAGCAATTGATATCTGTTCCTCTGGACTTTTTTCTGCTACTAATATTGAGCTTCTCTGGCATCAATTCAGAGAGATGTAGTCAGTTTGACTTCTCTGTATTCCATCTGGCGAAGCTGTTGTTTATAGTCATCTTTTGTATCATTGAAAAGAAATATTTGCTATGAACAAGTCGTTGGTTTTGCAAAATTCTCATACCATCTCCATCTTGTTTCTAACAGTAAGACCATATTTTCTAACTACTATGTCTTTCTCTTTGTTTTTAACTTTTTGTTCCAATTTTCAATAAGTATCCATGCATCTTGATGTCATATTTCATCAATTTCAGACTGAAGTGTTTGGTACAATTCTTCAATTTCTTTATCACTAGCTTTGTGTTTGATGTTTAGTGTTTGTTCACATCTGAATAGTAGCTTTATTTCATTGGATTTTCTTGAAAAGAGAGAAATTTAGTCCTACTACAGACAGCTTTGTATTTCAAGAAACTTCTTGAAATTTATTTTTTTGACAATGTATGCAATACTATTCTTCTTGATTGTATCATATGATTTCCTGATTCAAAATGTCTCAAACCATCCATTTCAGCTTATTAATGCCTAGACAATTGATTTTTATAGATTCCATTTCACTTCTAAAAATGGCAGTGCTTCTAGATTCTTACCTCATACGCTAACATTTCTGATTATTAGAGGTTTTATTGGCAACTGTTTCTTCTCATTTTGAGGCTTGTCCCATCAGCAAATGAAGACCAAGGCTTTACCCCACAGGCTTTACTCCATTCACAACACCATGGTCAACTCTACTTTGAGAAAGAAGCTCCTACTCTGAGACATTTCAAGTGTCTCTGAGCAAAGGTGCCAGTTCTATGGACTGTCTCTGACAATGTTCTGTTTCCATTCCTTAGGTCTTCAGTATTTGACAATGTTTTTATACTATGCATAATAGATTCAGTGGCTACACCCTCAGATATAGGCAGTGGATTCCATTTTCGTAGTCTGTACTTAGTCTGAAAGTTCTACTGAAGCCTGTTCAGATTGAGTGACCCTGCTGGCATTGGAAACACCAGTGACAGAGCTTCCACCACAGCAACACACAAACCAAAGCAGAATGAAGAAAGGACAGACAAGTAACGAATGACATATTACATCAGGTAAATGTGCCACACAGACTTCTTTAAAGGGTTGAAAAGCAATGATATTACTCTTAGGACTAAGGTGAAGCTGACCTAACTCACTGACACCGTGTCAATATGACTCCTAGCACCCCTATAGGACAGGGGAGAACTACCCGTGGTTTTCTATGACAGTAACTCTTTACAGGAGTAGCATGCTTCATGTTTCTTGCTTCAAGAGATGGGCGGCTTCCAACTGCTGGCCTTGTGGACTACATGTTGACTACGATGTTTAGATTCAATTGCCTTGTATACATGTGAAAGGTGAACATGAAATAAGGGAGACTGAAGACAAATAGATGCATTTGGATTTTGATGTTGGCAAAGGGTGATGAAAGCCCCGCAGGCTCCAAAAGAACAAAGAAATCTGTCTGGGGGAAGGAGAGTAAGAATGCGCCTCACAAGAAGGGTGGTGAGATTTCATCTCAACTCCTTGCAGCATGTTGTATGGAGAAAGACACCATGCTTGGTGAAACAGAAGGGCAGGTAATAAGAAGACTGTTGACAAGACGTATTTCCACGGTAACTTCCACCATGGGCTCACACATAAGGACAATTATGAGGATGGTGCCGGACGGGGCAGTGTTTTGTTCTATTGTACATGAGGTCACTAGGAGTCAGAACCAACTCCATGTCACCAAACAATAGCACAGAGAAAGACTTGTTGTGGGTTTCTAAGACTGTCAATCTTTATAGGAGTAGAAAACCTCATCATTCTCCCACAGAGTGGCTATTGATGGTGTTGTTACATCCCATCAAGTAGACTCCAGCCCATATTGATGTTATGTACAACACAACAAAACACAGCACAGTCATACACCATCCTTACAATTGTTACCACACTAGAGCCCATAGATGCAGCCACTGTATCAGTGTATCTCCTGGAGGTCCTTCCTCATTTTCTCCACCCCTCCACGTTAGCAATTATGATGTCCTTCTCCAGGGACTGGTCTCTCCTGACAATATGTCCAAATTATTTAAGATGAAGTCTTGCCATCCTTGCCTCTAACGAGCACTCTGGTCTTGTTTTTCCAATATAGATCCGTTTGTCTTTTTGTAGTCAATGGTACTTTCAACATTATTGTCCAGCACCAAAATTCAAATGTATTAATTCTTTGTTATGTCTGATGTCCACATGCATATGATGCAGTGGAGAATATCATGGCTTGGGTCAGGTGCACCTTTGTCCTCAAAGTAATAACCTTGGCCTTCAATATATTCTAATGAAGTTGTGTGCAGCACATTTAGCTAATGCAATTCTTCTTTTGATCTTTTGCCACTGCTTCAATGAGCATTGCTTATGCATCCAAGCAAGAAAAAATTCCTTGATGCCTTCAAGAATTTTTCCATTTATTATGATGTTACCTAGTGGTTCAGTTCAGCATAGGGATTAGACAAGTGTGGTAAGAGGATACAACCCTGGTGCACACCTTTCCTTACTTTAAGTCATGCTGTGTACTTTGTTTTGTTCATATAACTGTCTCTCGATCTGTGTACATGTCCCAAATGAGAAAATTGAAGTGTCTGGAATTCCCATTCTTTTCAAGGTTATCAAAATTTTATTATGGTCCACACAGTTGAATGCCTTTGCATAGTTAATGAAACACAAGTAAACCTCTTTCTGGTATTCTCTGCTTTGAGGACAGATCCATTTGACATCAGCCATAACATCCCTTGTTCTACCTCCTCTTCGGAACCTGGCCTGAACTTCATGAAGTTCCCTGTCAATGGGCTGCTGCAACTGTTGGATGATCATTAGTAAAATTTTACTTGTGTGAAATATCAATGATATCATTCCATAGTCTGAGCTTGCTTCTGTTGGGCCATCTTTCTTTGGAATAGAGACAAATATAAATCTCTTCCAGCCACTTGGCAAAGTAGCTACCTTCCAAATGTCCTAGCATAAACAAATGAGTACTTACAGTGATTCCTTAGCTTTCTGAAATATTTCAATAATATTCTGTCGATTACTGGAGTGGCTAGTGGTTTCAAATTGCTGACCATGTGGTTAGCTGCCCAAGCCATATTCTACTACACTGCCAAAGCTTGTTAAGCTTTTATACAGCATCCATTTGTTTGCTAGAGGTTAGTCACATCCTCAAAGAAAATAGCCCTCCTACTGACTGGGGGAACTCAGTTTTATCATATTATGCAAAGTTAATGAATTGTATAAGAAAGAACAATCAGACCAGTATCTGCCAAACCACTGACAAGCATTGCCTATCCAAATGGCACATAATTTAACTGCCTTAGTCTATATCTCCAAGCCTGGCCAAAGTGTACATGTGGGATAAACTATTGGATGCAATTTATTCAAACTTGTGCAAGACAAAGAGATTAAAAGAGCAGCTAGAAAGAAATCACCTTTTATACAAGGGTTTCTCAAAAGATTAACAACTGCTTTCCTATCACTAAAGCCCAAGGATCAAATACGGAGGGATCATTTATTTAAAGTGTTGAAAGGGGGAAAAAAACCTACCAAGAAAGTCAGTGTGATGCTATAAATTAATTGTCTGCTAGAATCAAATAAAATCATATTTATTAATCTTCATACAAGACAGTTTGTTAGGCACTGGAGGTAGTAGAATATAAGGGAATACAATTTTTCATTTCACAGGGCTTATATGCTTGCTGAAAAACACAGTAAACAATCAATTTCCAACTAGTTCATCACACTTCACATCAGTTGCATTGAAAAGAAATTGCTGGAAAGTACAGAAGCAGTTTCTGTGCTAGGCTAGAGTCTTTTTGAAGTCTTTCCTATGAAAATCATGTTTGCACAGAATTGTCATAAATTAGTAGGAAACATTAGATATCTCCATTATCCCCATGTACCATTCATAATTTATTTCCTATCTCTAAGCTTCAGGTGGATAATATATGTGTCCATCTTTTTATAATGTGCGCCTGATAGATATGAATAAATAAATGTAGTTAAATCAAATGCTTATAATTCATGAAACAATTTTCCTATAAGACTAAAAAGTTGGTCTGGGGAAACTATAAAGGAATCATCATCAGGATTATATTTCAAATATGTAATCAGCCACAATTAGTGAACAATGATAAATATACAAATACTTTTTTCAAATATCCAGCTTGGAAAATGTCTATAGTAATGGCTTTATGCTATTAAAGACCATATCAAATCAAGCCAAATCCGCCGTAATTGAGTTGCTTTTGACTCATAATGGCCCTTGAGAACTCATAGCCCTGCTCCTTATTATTCCAGTGTTTGAAGATTCCTCAAAGCTAGCCATAAATTTTTCAATGGAAAAGGATTCTAATGCTGTAAATCTTTATGGGAGCAGAAAGTCTCATTATTTTCCTGCAGAGTGGCATTTGAGTTTGAATAGCTGACTTTGCAATCAGCAACCCAATGCTTACTCCACTAGACCACCAGAGACCCAAATCTCTACGTATTCTTTTGTGAAATTATCATGTTTCCATATCTTTGAAATATATCCAAATTATGGCCAACAAATGGCATTTCTGAGTTATGAAGAGCTTCAACAAGTTCATGGGGAAAATTCCTTGTTTTTCCACTTTCCATGAGAATTTTAAAGCCTCCACATGTGTGTTTGTGGGTTAATTTTCCTGCATTTTAAAGACATTTTTCAAAGTGAAGCTTTTCTTTGAAACAAGACAAAAACAAAAATATTGATTGCATTGTTTATTTAGCTTTAAATTTCAGGCAAGTTTATCACTGATAGTTACAGCAGGAAAGGACCAAGCTAATTATTGCTTGATATAGCAAGATAATTGCTAATATGATGTAACTTTGACTTCTACGAGGTTGACAATTTTTACAAACTAACATACCAAGCACATCCTTTCATAACTGCATAAGACTCATTAATATTTTTATTTTTTCAAATATCTTTACTGACAAATTGTATATTATGTTCAAACTCATGTGAGTTACAAGAATGCTACAGCAAAGAGGAAAAGCTCTATTTGGTGGTTCTAATTGACCAGCACTTTGCTGTCTTATTGTTCTTTTGAAGGTGATGCATGTTCTTCATTCACTAAAATAAATGTGTAATAGACAACAGCACATTTCACTTCCTGTTTACACTTTATATGAAAATAGGGTTATATTTGTAGACTGTTCAACATATCATCATACACAATCATATTTTGTTCAATTTTATGATCCAAAGATTTATATTCAAAATTAATCACAGGTCTCTTTGGTGTAGAAGAAGCCATAGTGGCATAGTGGTTATATACTGGACTGCTAACCAGAAGGTCAGCAGTTTGAAACCACCAGCTGGTCCTTGGATAAAGTTGAGAATGCCTAATCCTGTAAAGATAAGAACCAGACTGATGAAAAGGCACTGGATTTTGTTTTGTTTCAGCTGTGGTGACTGACGGCAGCAACAAAGTTCCAAAAGAGTTTAATCAAGAATAAGTTTATGATCTATGATGTAAAATGTCCTAATTATTATCAGCATGTAACGGTGAAGAGGAAAGAATATACATAGAGTCACTGTGCCAAAAAAAGAACTAGTCAGCCTTCCACCATTTCAGGTAATAGTGTATGAGCAAGAACCAATAATGCCGAAGGAAGAATTTCAAGCTGCACTGAAAGCATAACTCAAAAACTAGGTTCCAAGAATTTATGGAATAGCAATTGAAATTTATCAACAAGGTGAAGACGTACTAGAAGCACTCATTTGTCTATGCAGGAAATTTAAAGACAATACTTAAACAACTGCCTGGGAGAGACCCATAGCTGTGCTCATTCATAAGAACGATGACCCAGCAGAATGCTCAAACTGCAGAAAAATATCACTGATATCACATGCAAGCAAGCTATTATTGAAGATCAACAGACAATGGTTACAGCAGTAAACTGAAAAGGAATTGTCAGAGTTACAAGCTAAATTCAGAAGAGCATGTGGAACAAGGGATGTCATTGTTGGTATCAGGTGGATCTTGCTTAAAGCAAAGAATACCCGAAAGATATTTGTGTTGTATTGACTATGCAAAAGCATTAAACTGTGTGAACTATAATAAACTATGGATAATCTTGAGAATAATGAGAATTAAAGAGCACTTTATTGGGCTCATGAGGAATTTAAAATGGAGTAAGAGGCAGTTGTGGCAACAGAATAAGGGCATACTGTATGGTTTAATATCAGGAAAGTTGTGTGTCAGGATTGTATTCTCTCACCATATTTGTTCAATCTATATGCTGAATAAATAATCAGAGAAGCTAGATTATATGAGGAAGTATGTGGCAACAAGATTGGAGGAAGGCTTCTTAACAACCTATGATATGCAGATGACACAATCTTGCATAATGAGAGGAGAAGTTGGACAGTTGCTGATGAAGATTAAAAATTCCAGCCTTGAGTATGTATTGAGACTCAATGTCCTCACAACCGGACCAAAAGTACCATTGTGATCAATGGAGAAAGGTTTGAGTCTGTCAAGATTTTGTCTTGGATGCATACTGAATGCTCATTGACACAACAGTCAAGAGATCAAAAGACATACTGCATTAGGTAATCTACGGCATGTCATATACTACTGACAACAAAGGACGTCACTTCAAGGGTTAAGGTGGATCTGACCCAAGCCATGGTATTTGTCATTGTCTCATGTACATGTGAAAGTTATGCATTGAATAAAGTAAACCAAAGAAGAATGCATTTGAATTTTGGTCCTGGAGAAGAATATTGAAAGTACCACGGACAAACAAACCCATGCTGGGAGAAGTAAAGCCAAGAAATGTTCCTTAGAAGCAAAAATGGCAAGACTTCATCTTACATACATCTTACATCTATAGTCAGCAGAGACCAGTCTCTGGAGAAAGATATCATGCTTGGGAAAGGGGCAAGGGAACAAAGAAACGCCCTTGACGAGACAGATTGAGACAGTGGGTGGTGCATCTGTGGGCTGTAGTGTGGGAACAGTTAGGGGGATGGAGCAAGACCGTGCGGTGTTCAACATTCTGTGCTGCATAGGGTCCCTATGGATTGAAACTGACTGGACGGCACCTAACAACCATAACAATAAGGTGTTCCATACGAGAAAGATAAGACTGTTGGCTCCATTAGATATTTCCGTCTTGAAAACCCAATGAACAGTTCTATTCCATTCTATAGGGTCCTTGTGAGTTGGAACGGACTTGATGGTATCACATATGGTTTGGGTTTGATTACTAAGGTAAAATTCTGAAGAAATTATCTCTTCTATTATAGTCAATGTAGTAATGCAGCTTGTAGGGAACTGTTGTTTCACTTTGAAATCATAAAAACACATATTTTTCATTATTTTATTTGTTAAATATAAAAGAAATCAGTTGTGAATACAAAGAAATACTAAATTATGTGTATGTGCTGAAATAAATTACATATATGAATATTGAATATTAATAATGTGTTTATGTATAAAATTGGATATAAAATGTTACCTTAAAAGTTAGAATAGAATAAAATTAGATTTTTTTTCATATTGTTGTTTTGTGTTACTATCAAGTCAGAAAAAAAGGGAAACTGCCAATTTTTGCCTTAGGCCCAATGCTGCAGCCACTGTGGGTGACTGCACTTTGTGGCATGTCTTCCCCTTGTTTAATAGCCCTCTATATTTACAGTGCATGATGTTCTTTCCCAGGGACTGGCCCCTCAGGAAAAACATGTCTAAAGTACTTGAGACAAAGTCTTTCTGTTCTCATTGCTAAGGAGAATTTTGTTTCCTTCTAAGACAAACCTGTTGTTTTGCTGGCAGTATATGCTATAGTCACTATTCTTTGCCAACACCTTCATTCAAATGCATCAATTCTTTGCTTTTCCTTCTTGATTGTCCAGCTTTTTTCATGAGGATGAGATAGGTGAAAATACCATAGCTTGAGTTAGAGCTGCCTTAGTCATCAAAGTGACATCTTTGCTTTGAATACTTTAAAGAGATATTTTGTAGCATATTAGCACAGTAAGCCATTTGGCTTTTTTCACTGCTGCTTTACTTGTGTGGATTGTGGAGCCAAGTAAAATTAAATTCTTGACAAATCCAATATTCTCTCTTTTTATCATGATGTTGTTTATTGGTCCTTTGTGAGAATTCCTGATATCTTTATCTTAAGGTGTAATCAACTTTGAAGACTGTCATATTTCATTTTCATCAGAACAGGCATACCTTATTTTATTGTATTTCACTTTATTGCACTTCACAGATCCTATGTGTGATTTTGTTAATTTTTTTTATATTTTAGGTTTGTGAGAACTATGCACTGAGTGAATCTATTGGTACCATTTTCCAACAGCATGTCCTCACTACATGCCTCTATGTCATTATCAGTTAATTCTTATAATATTTCTAATTTTGGAATAATGATATTGTACATTAAATGGATGAAGATATGGTCCAACAATTGCGTTTGTATCCACTGGCCAACAACACCAACAAAACCCCTTTATTTTTCCTTCTTTATTGTGATATTTGCTTTACAGGGATTGTCTGAAAACACACCTGCAAACATGAAATGCTCAGAAGCTGCCTGACCTGGCTTCAATCGCTCTTAACATGGGTCACACAAGGTCATATCATCTGCTTATTTCAGGTTTTCAATGAGCTTTCTTCCCATCATGATTCCTTGTTCTTTATAGGATCCACTTGCTTGGACTATCTTCTCAGTACTACAGATTAAGTAGGTTTGGTAAAAGGATATACCCTGACTCAAATCTATCCAGATTTTATCATGCGGAATCTCCTTCTGTTCTAATATCTGCTTGTGTGTGTGTGTGTGTGTGTGTGTGTGTGTGTGTGTGTGAGCGCACGTGTGCCTTATAAGAGAACAATTGAGTGTTCTGGGATTCTAATTCTTCATAATTTCAACCAAACTTTGCTAAGATTCACAAAGGCAAATACCTTTACATAGTCAAGAAAGCATAGGTAAATATCTTGCTCGTGTTCTCTGTCTCCAACCCTGATCCATCTGACATCTGCAAATAATGTTACTTGTTCCACATCTCCTTTTTCATTTGGCTTGATTTTCTGGAAGTTGCAAGTCAATGTACTGCTACAACCATTTAAAAATTATAGTCAGCAAAATTTTACTTTTATGTAATATTATGATATTGTTTGATAATTTCCATATTCTTTTGTATGACATTTCTTTGGAATGAGGTAAGATATTGATGTCTTTGTTGGTTGGCTAAAAAGCCATCTTCCAAATTTCTTGGCTTAGCATAATGAAAGCTTTTGGCATTGCATCCATTTGTTGGAATACATCAATCATTATTCTATCCATTATTAAAGCCTGTTCTTTTGCCAATACCTTCAGTCCACCTCAGAATTCTTTCACTATCGTTGACCTGCTAAAGCTCCCTTTGAAATCATCTGTTCAGTTCTTTAATGTCAGCATTTATTAAGCTTGCTTTAGCTGGACACATTTCAGGATCTCTTATGACATGCATTTTAGTCTTTATTGTTCTTACAGTTTTACAATGTGAAATTTGAAGAAAATGGGTGAAGCAACTCTTCAGGGTCACTTACTATTTTTAAGCACCATATATGCCACAGAATGAAACAATGGTTCATGAAATTAATGCAACAGTGTAATCCCCACTGTTCTATACCAAGACACTTTGAAGAAAGCTACCTGGTGAACTAACAAGAAAAGATCCATCTTTGTGCCCATTCCAGTGAAAAGAGCATATAACTTGTGATCAATCATCAGGGCTGGTAAACCTCCGACTCTATTACAGCTAAATTATCATGGATTAGCAAAATTCCTCACATATAATATGACGGTAGTATTAGTAAATTAATGGGATTTTTTAACATGAAAAAAATCCATCAAAGTCTCAATTAGGATTAGTTGTGTTAATCAATAATGCATATCGTTTTACAAAAGGATATTAAACATTGTGAATTGGTGCTAGTTGACATCAAGCTGCCTACAATTCATGGCAACCACTTGGAGAACAGAATGAAATATTGCCTCATCCTGTGCCAGTAACATGATCGTTGTATAAACCCGTGAACTTGTTAATTATCAAAGGAGAAAAACAATTAGAAGGAATGCTACATTTTAACAAAGTGAGTGTGGAAACTAGAGCTTATTCCTTTTATATCCCTCCATGCAACCTATCTAATATACTAGGAAAAATTCAGGAAATGGCTAGAGAACTAACCTGAATTTTTGGTAATTTTTACTATATGTATAAATGGATAAAATATACTTATTTAAATAGTTACAACCTACATTTATTTAATACAAGTTTGAACAGATAATATTCCAAACAGATTACAGTATACCTACTGATTGCAGTTAACAAACATTCCTCAATTTTCACAAATAATCAGGATTCTGGACCTAGTCAGAACCTGAACCACAGGCGGTTCACTGGGCGAAGTGAGGGGCGGATGGTTCCCGGGCACCTGTGGTGTTTCTTTGTATGTCATCAGTGTTGTCACTGCACTGGCTGGGTCAATAAGCTGCTGAGTAGTTCTTACAGTTTCTTAGGAAATTATTTTTTCCAAATGCCAAGCAGAAGATAGATTGTCAAAGTCTGTCAGGGAAAAACAGAAGGACCTTTTCTTGTTTTTTAGCAGCTTACTCTCTCTCCATCTATGTATCATTTCACTTCATAGGCAGAAAAAGATTAAATGAGCAAGGGAATTTTAAATTACAGTTACCTTTTCCTTACACTTAACCTTTACAAAGTTCCAAAGAATCAGTTAATTAACCCAATTCGTGATTATAATGGTCATGCTGAGCTTCCACTTAAGTAGTTTTTAATCCATGTTTCTTTCACAAAAAGGTCAATTTGTTGTTTTTGTCCCACCGCTTAGAAATTAAATTATGTACAAATGTAGTCGAATTTGTATTTTTAAATACCTTCAGTATTTTAATACTGTTTTAATGTATTTTTCTTTTTATACTACAACAATATCAATGACATTTTCCCAAGTTCAAATATATTTTTGTTTCATTCCACCTATCTTATAAATATATTTTCTGTGTGGTTTTCCTGACAAGTGTCTGCTTTGATCATTATTAAAAGATCAGCTAGTCCTAGTCCTTCCATTTTATATATGAGAATATTTATGTCTAAGGTATTAAAGTGATAGTCCTACACTCTCCCAAAGTAATAACTAGTTGGGCATTTATGTGGATGATGGCAGACCAGGATGAAATATATAAAAGGCTAAAATCCATTCTCTTTCTTGGATTAATTTATTATAATAAATTACTAAATTCTTGAATGTATTTAAATTCATCATTGTATTAGTCTAGGTAACTAGAGAAACAAATCCAGAGATATTCATATGTGTGTAAGAGAGAACTTTATATCAAAGAGCAATTGTGTATTAAGAAAAGATCCAAGCCCAGTCCAGATCAAGTCCATAAGTCTGATATTAGCCCATATGTCCAGAACCAGTCTGTAAATTCCTCTTCAGAATCATGCAACACATGCAGTGACACCAAGTGCAGGAAGGTCACAGGGTAGTGGGTAGAAAGTCTTGTGGCTCCAGAGGCGATGGAAGCATCTTAGTACTGGTGTGGGTCTCCATGTGGCTCCTGCAGCTCCAAGGCTCTGGTTGCCTCAGTATGGCTCCATCGGACTTATAGTCAGTAATGTCTCACAGGGAGTGTGCATGTGTCCCATCTCCAGCGAGCCATTTATCTTCTTAGGTCCTCCAAATGATGCCATCAAGCTGCAACCTGACTGACAGGCTAAACTGCTCCTGTTCACTCTTAAAAGTCTCAAACTGACAACAGATTATTTAACTACCACAGACCCCTCCTTGTCAATTTGTGTGAGTCAAATTATATATAAAATGGAAGGACTAGGACTAGCTGATCTTTTAATAATGATCAAAGCAGGCACTTGTCAGGAAAACCACACAGAAAATATACTTATAAGATAGGTGGAATGCAAAATTTACAACAACTAGAGCAGAGTCAGCAGGGCAATCCTACTAATAGCAAAAGAAAAGAAATTATAAAAAATAGCGCTGAGATTCAGGAGAGGGAAAATAAGAAAACTATGGGAAAAATTAATGCTGCTAAAAGTTGGTTCTTTGAAAGGATAAACAGAATCGACA
>NW_022104341.1:42300012-42303104 GCF_000313985.2 Echinops telfairi
ATTTGAACTTGGGAAAATGTCATTGTTATTGTTGTAATATAAACAAACAATAAAAAACTCATACCTGTATCTAACAGAATAAAACTAAAATGCATTCAATGAAATATGTGCCACTCTCATTTAAACACAATATTCTATAAGTGAACAAGACACCTACACAATAATCCTATGAACATATTCCTAGGAATAAATTCCCCCTTCTATGAAAGTTTATAAGCCAGCAACTACATGCCTTTATCTGCCCAATTTGGGGTAGCCAATTTCTACACTGCCCGCTTACATCAACTCAGTGCTCTGAGGAGGCAGTCATCTTCTTACGTGTGAAGAATCTTTATCCCAGTTGGCACCCTGTGAACTCCGCATCCAGAAGCAAAGTCAAATTGGCACAGACCATCCATAAAGTCAGCAGCTACATGCACCAGTTCACAAGCTCAAAAATCTCTTCATCTGGTCGGCTTCTGGTCAACTCAATGTGTGCTGCCTCACTACCCTCATCAGGCTGCCCATTGGTCACCTCGCCTTTTGATCATGGGCCCATCACAAATTTTCAACAATCGTAGCCCCCTTCAGCTAGGTCATGAACTTCAGACCAATCAACTCGCTTTTTTCTTCTTCTCTAATCCCTGTGAACCAGGTCCATGGGTGTCAGTGGCCAGACTCAAACCGTCTCTTTATTGCTACATTTCCCCAGTTCCACTCAACAAGTGGATTCAGGTGGCCACCTAGCAAGCATTTCAGTCTGCTCATAGGCTCCTTAACGTTCAGTCCTATAGAGACGTTTTGTTCTTGGTTACCAATTTTTTCCAGCTTCTGACAAAACACATTAGTTCAACATTCAAAAATCCAAAGAGTTCCTATTTCTTCAATCTGTCAACAACCTGCTAGGCAAGTCTCTTGGAATGTAAATGGCCTGAGTACTCCAAAGCACTGGGTGGGTCTTATCTTTTCAGAGCCTTCTTTGTAGGTGGTTCCTAACCCATTTAAAATGCAAATTTTAATGGCTGAAGGCAAAGCTTGCAAACTCTCTATTTTCCTACTTCACAATAATCATTTCTATCAATCATTATATCAACAAAAATAAGCATAAGAAACAGTATAAACTAACTAGAACCAGATCCTAAACTCAATTCTTAAAACAGTAAATATACAATCTTTATCTAGTTTATCTTAATCCTTATCTAAAATATTCCATTGATACAAAATATGGAATTAAGCCTCCGACTGCATCATGCCAGAGCCAGGCTTTCTGTCAACCATTTTGACCTTCTGTCAGCCATTTTCACTAAGCAACATGGTTTCTGAGAAATTCAAGTGGCTACTTCTATTCCTGAGCTCAAAATATATATTAACAACATTCTTTTTAACCATTTCAAACAGGAATAACTAAAGGTTACAACCTAATAAAATAATCAAATTTTTAACTTTTCATATTTTTTTCAGAAAACAGCCCAGTAAACCTCATAGACATATCTGATCTGGCTAGACAATGAAGAAAAACTATCATGAGGCAGAGGTCGAATATGCACCCACACTCCATCTTTATGATTTGTTTCTCTTGTACCCCACTCCCAAAGTATGTAATGTGTGATTCTGGGTTGACTAGAGAAACAAATTCATAGACAATCATATGTGTGTAAGAGAGAACTTCATATCAAAGAGCAATTGTACATTTAGAAAACATCCCAACCCAGTCCGCATCTAGTCCATAAGTCCAATATTAGCCCATATGTCTGATTCCAGTCTGTAAATTCCTCTTCAGACTCATGCAACACATGCAATGATGCAGAATGCAGGAAGATCACAGGCCAGTGGGTGGAAAGTCTTGTGGATCCAGTGTCAGTGGAAGCATCTTAGCACTGGTGTTGGTCTCCATGTGGCTCCTCCAACTCCAAGGCTCTGGCTGCCTCAGCAAAGCTCCATCAGGCTCATTGTTAGTAATGTCTCACAGGGAGACTGCGTGTTCCCTGCCTTCAGCAAGCTATTTATCTCCTTAGTGCCTCCAAATGAGGTCATCAAGCTGTGACCTGATTGACAGGCTGAACTCCACCCCTTCAATTGTTAGCATCTCAATTTGACAATAGATTATATAACTGCCACAATCATATTTATCTAAAATATAAATGCAATACCATATGGTATGCCTAGGTCTATCTTCTCAAAATTTATAGATGATTAACAAGATACATAAGTAAACTTTGTTTTTAACAACTAACTGTATATCATTATATGAAATATTACTGAACTTATCTGAGAATACATATGTCATCTTATATTTTCTTTTAAAGGAATAAACAATGGAAATCTACACTTACAATTTTATAGAATAAAACCCTCCAAGTTAATGTCATATAAATTACAGTAAAATATATATACACTGTTAAACCAGGCAAATATGCTATATTATAGTTATATTGACAAAAAATGTGTGGTGGAGTGTGTATACACAAATGTATTTTCCCCAAATTAAGACAATAAGTATTGACATTTTATTTTTTATTGTTTCTGCTAAGTTATATGTAATATTATTTTTGTCCTTGATCAGAATGAATTATGTGAAATTTCACAAATAGAGTTATTCAACCTTTACAATAATACATTACATATTTGTATTCAGAACTGTTAAGCTACTTTTCTTTATCTGAGGTAGTTGTAGATCTATAGGGATTAACCTTTAAGAACATTGCTAAGACAAATGGTATAAGAAAAAAGTATTGTGTGTGTGTCTGTGTCTGATTTTCCTCTGTTGCATTGTGGTGCATTCTGCCTCCTGTAGGACAAAGTAGAACCATTCCTGAGGGTGACCAGAGCACACTCCTGCAAAGCAGGCTTTGGTTAGCCAAGGAGTGCTGCTGTACCAGGCATGCCCCTTGTTCTCTCCAGTAGGGTGTACCATCACTTGAAGGCAGTTGACCAAGATCACTTTTCAGCACTACTTGCAGAAAATTAAATGAAAACATTTGCATGAAAACCACAGGCTTTTACAAAATTTTGCTTTTAAAAGAATTATCTGCACTGGTACAGATAGGAATTGAAAATCCAGGGAATCCAGGGCAGATGAGCCCTACAGGACAAGTGGTATGAGTGGCGAAACA
>NW_022104341.1:42303585-42321338 GCF_000313985.2 Echinops telfairi
CTTTGTAGTGCAAAGGTATTGTAGTGCAAAATGCAAAATTTTAGAAGACCTTTGTAGTGCAAAATGCAAAATAATTTATTTAAGTTTGGGATTTTGGAAACCTAAGCTTTTGTCATCTCATATGCTCTATTAAATAAATGTATAATGTAAGTCTACATTTACAATTTTATTGAATAAAATTCCTCAAGTGGTTACTATGTTTGATATACAAAAATAAAATTGTTTTCCTTAGCACATTTTACCTCACACTGTACTCATTAACTAAAGACAATTAGGAGGGATTCAATTTTAAAATAGCTAACTCTCTTCAAACACATTTGTATTTTCTTAATGCAATAGTTTCAAAACTTCAAGGCTTTATAAAACAAATACTGATGGAATGAAGAGGTAGAGAAATACACAATATTGAAAAGTGTTATTCAGTTCTCTCAAAGTGCACAAAACAAGAAGAAAAAACATCAGTAAACTGATTAATGGTTTGAAAAGCAAGATTGACATAACTGGGACCCTACCATAAACAATTGCAAAATTTATATTCTTTTCAACTTCTCCTGAGGTATCTATCAAAATAGCCAATACATGAAACAAAATATAAAATAGAATTCATCTTAGTGTTAGAGATCAGTATAACATCATTGTAGAGCATGAGGCTGATAGGAAGAGGCAGAGGGTAGCTGTCTTGGGTGCTGCACATACTCTTCATTTTTAAATAGGTGGTACTCCACAAATTGTGTGCTGATCCATAAAAATATAGATTCACTATTTTTTAAAAAAAGGAAAGAAAGAAACCAAACTTGACCTATGATTAGCTTGGGTGAAGGAGAAACAGTTTTTGCTTAAGGGCATTGAGTTCATTTTTATGGTGGTGGATCAATTTGGAGTGGAATATCAATAATGGTATGCAACATGAAAGTATAATCAATGGCACTGAATGAACATGCAGAAGTTGTTGAATTGGAGACTGTTTTGTGGTGTATAATTTTACCAAAATTGAAAAACAAAGTGCATGAATAACTGTGATCATGGGGGAAAAAAGGTTCTCAAATTGATTGTGGTAAAGATTGTATAACTCCTCTTGATGTGGTTGAACTCTTCAATTCTATATGTGGGATGAAGAGTCAATAAAACTATTTAAAACATAAAAAAATAAAAATGTAAAGTATCTCTAAAAATAGATACATAGATAGATTCATCATTTTGTGTAACTAAAATCCATGTATTTATGTGATTGTTTGACTATAACTTATACTTCAGTAACAATGAAATAATATGAATATTTTTCATAAAAATAAGAGTAAAGTTGTCTTCTAGGGCCATGAGCTAAACAAAACTTTACATAAGGCCATCCACAATAAATAATACCATGACCCAGATGGAAATTTAGGCAAATTTTCCTTTCAACACGAGTCAGATGAGTTAGCAATACTTATCAAGATAAGGTAGAGGCACTCAACCAATCTAGATAAACTACTTTAGCATTAGTGATCAACCTCAACAAACACAACAAAACAACAACAACAACAAAAACCCAGGAAAACAGAAAACCAAATGTGATCAACCAGTTAAAGTGAAGAGAAAGATACTTCCTCATCAAGCTTCTGGATGCATTTGAACTGTGTGAACTGAATACTTCACACTTTCAATTGGAGGTGTTGCCTCTTTTCAGATAGTTTCTTCCTTGTTAACTCAAACTGACTCAAGTTGACCCATTTTCTTTCTATGGGTACAACAAGCAAACAAACACAAAATGTAATGTTAGTAAGCAATATTTAATATATAGCACTATCTACATTAAAATAATTTGTATACTGAACACCGACACTGACTCCCCCAAAGCTTATACATTTACTTAAGAAATTAAAATGGATAAGTAATTGAATCAATTTTATTAATTGTGTAATTGAATATTTATTAAATTGATTTATATTTTTTCAAGATAATACCTGTGGGGGGGGGACACCTAATTCAATGTCGAAGGCAATTACATTGAAAGAACCATAAAAACAGATTTCTAAACATTCATTTTCATTAGGGATAGAACCTGTGATTTGTTTTAAGCAACAGAATGAGGAGGAAGTAACATTAGTCTATGTGGAAGTGTGCTGCTTCATTCTTTTAAGAAGCCTGAGCATCTCTCTAGTCTGTATTCTCAAGAGCCTTGTATACTCCCTAGAATGCTTGTCCTCCTAGGAAGACCACATGGTAAGAACGCACAGAGAGGTCAGGTGAAGGGAACTACTGTACATGGAGAGAGAAGAGCCCTGTTATCCAATGTCCTAGTTAAACCCAATCTGTCCCTACCAATCCATCAATTGAATGGACTCCCATGCATTACTAGCAAGCCAGCTAACAAAGCAATCATTTCTGCTGAATCCCACCCAAATTGTTGAGCAGTGAGCAAATAGAATATTTGCTCTTTTAAACTACTAAGTTTTGGTGTGATTTGTTATGCAGGACTAGATAGCTAAAATGCTCTAACATTAACTTAGCTAGTGGTTTACTGTTCAGTACGGTAATCAGGCAGAACTAAAATGGAATGGCATTGAGGTCACTACAAGAGTGACTTTTACATTCACCTCAAGTAAGAGTGATGATGCATATAATGGATTTCAAGTCTTTTAAATCTAGTCTGAATTTCTATCAAAAGAATTCCCCTTATCTTAATTGGAGTTGAGTTAGTACTATGTTTGCAAAATAGCCAAAGGGAGGCCTACTGACCTAGCTTTTATATAGGAAATCAAAGTGAGAATCTTAATTTTATAGTCATTGAAGAAGTTTCCTGCTTATGTTTGAGCCCAGAGGTGAGCATATTTGAAGACCTTTCACATTGCCTTATTAGAATAATTTATAAAGGAAGTAGAACAATATATATTCAATTTAGAGCAATGTTCTTTTTAATTACTTGGAAAGTTCAGGGGAAAAATCTAAATTGCATAAATAGGAAATAGGATGATCAGAAAAATAATTGATGCACAGTTGAATTTTGATATCAGATAATCAACATATTCTTTAGGTAATTAGGATCCATGTAATATTTGGTTAATGATTATATTTTTAAATTATTTTTTATGAACTTAAAGTTTAATGAATTATTCTTAGTTTTTATTTGTTTAAACTGACAAAACTAAAATATAAAAATCAGCAAACTTTTACTAACTCAGTCACGGAAAGGATTAAGTAAACAGAGTAAAAAGGGAGATAAATGGTGTAAAACCACTATTTTGGAAGTGGGAAAATAAGCATGTCAGGGATTACAGAGCAGTATAAAATGTGTAGTAATACATTACAAAAATTTGGCTCTGTTATTTATTTTAACTGGTTTGAAAACCCACTTGTACTTACCAGGTTATATTGAAGAGAGACAAGGCAGTGAATGGCAGCTTGTTTTGTTTCCAAAAGATTACTAAGTCTCTTGTTAGGAAATCCTTAATTTTTCAGATGAAGGATTTAAACTTTTAACCTCTCCCAAGCTTCCTCATTGAGATGATGTATAAGGAAAAATGAGGGTTTCTTGGCCTTGATCGCAATGGGATGGGAACAGGTAGTAAAAATATCTGTTTCCAATTGGTCCAACAGCTACACTTTAGCATTTATTTTCAAGAAATGTGCTACTTAATTATGCCAGTTTACCCACTGCTTCTGATGCCTGATGCTGTAACTGCCTGCTACTGCATCCTGTTCACACACCAAGCCTTTCCCCTCTTTCCTGACTTGAAGCTACTGCAGTCCAGTGGTCTTCACAGTTTCTCCCTCGGTCTCCCCACCATACCTACTTTATAAGGAAGAACATAGTAAAGCTTCATATAATCTGTTTCCAGAAAGAAACTACTGAGTTGTTATTGTTTTTGTACCTTGTTGGAATTGATAACTAGTCACACCAGGGATGGAGACACTTGAAGTTTCCTGAAACTGTGATACTCAGGAAGAAAGATGTTAGATCCAATATATTTAAGCTCCCATATTGCTATGGAAAAGTTCTGGTAAAACTTTTCTGAGAAACAATTTATACTATGTTCACTTTTATGAAATAGTGTAGACCTTTAGTGGAATTATTTTGCACTTTTTATTTGAAGAACATAATGGTTCTTCCATGAAGTAGGCAAAGATCAAATATTTATGAAAATACAAGTAATTTTTTAATATCTACTGACAGATGGCCTCTGTAGAGTCTTTATTTACTATCTGTATGTTGCGCCTACTAATCTTCTTCATTTCATATAAAACTAAGTGTTTACCTGGGGATATATCAATAGTTCATGAGTTTGATTTTAAATAAGAATACTTGTGTTTTGTCATAGTGAGACTTACTTTTCTGATTTTTAATAATATAGTCAGTCTGAAAAATCAATACCATTATTCTTTTTTAAAGCTACGTTCTTCTTTTTGGAGAGAGTTGATGCTTTATTAATTCAAAGAAGCTTTTCAATTTGAAACATTAAAAAACAAAAAGAAATATCTTAGCTTTCATTAGAAACTACTCATGTTGAAGAAAGATATGCCAATTTTAAATAGTCTATAATATCATCTCAGATTTTTTTATACAATTAAATTTTCAATGACAAATTTAAACAGGCAAATAGGTAAGTGTACTAATTTTAAATTCTGTTGGATGGAAGAAGGCTTATTAACCACCTGTTATAATTCAGATGAAGGACCCTTGGTGACACAGTGGTTACACATGGGTTTGAAGTTCAAAACCACTAGCCCCTCAGGGGCTTTCTCCTTCCATGAACAGTTGTCTAGGGAGCTCACAGGGACAGATCTACCCTGTCCTATAAAGTTATTATGTCACCATCAACTCAATGGTAGTGAGTTTGGGTTTTTGGTACATGTATGACACACCTTTGCTGAAAGTGAGGATGACTTGAAATGCTTTATAATCAAGACCGAAGATTGCAGTATGGATTATAACTCAGTGTAAAGAAGATCAAAATCCTCACAACTGGACCAACTGGCAACACTATGATAAATGGAAAAGAGGTTGAAGTTGGGAAGGATTTTTTTTCTTACTTGAATGCCTAACCTATGCTCATGGAAGCAGCTGTCAAGAGACCAAAGGATGTGTTGCATTGTGCAAATATGCTGCACAAGACCGCTTTAGAGTGTTGAAAAGCAAGGAGGTAACTTTGACAACTAAGTTGCGTTTGACCCAAATCATGTTATTTTCAATTGCGTCATATGCATGTGAAAGTTGGACATTGAATAAGTAAGACTGAAGAAGTATAAATTTTTTTTTGAATTGAGGTGCTAACAAAGAATATTGAAAATACTATAGACTGCCAAAAGGACAACCAAATCTCTCTTGGAAGAAGTATGACCAGAGTGCTCTTTAAAGGCTGTAAATTCCTTTTCAGACTCATACAACACATACAATGAATACAGGAAGATCACAGGTCACTAGGTGGAAAATCTTGTGGATCCAGTGGTGGGTGAAGCATCTCCCCACTGCCATGGGTCTCCAGATGACTCCTCCAGCTGGCTCCGGCACTATCAGTTCAGCGCCATGTGTTTTGTCAACAGGAATGTCTCACAGGGAGAGAGTGTATTTGGCCTCCGGTGAGCTATTTATCTCATGACAACTCCAAATGAGGTCATCAAACTGTGACCTGATTGTCAGGCTAGACACCACCCCTTCCTCTAGTTTACAGTAGATTATGTAACTGCCCCAGACATGTTGACAGTAGAGACCAGTCCCTGGAAAAGCACATCATGCTTGGTAAAGTAGAAGGGCAGGGAGAAAGAGAAATGCTGTCGATGAGATGGAATGATACTGTGACTGTAACAGCAGGCTCAAGGATAGGAATAATTTTGAGGATGGCGTAGGAGTAGACAGTGTTTCTTCATATTGTGTATATTCTTCCTGAGGATGAGAACAAGTCAGTGGTAGCTTACAACAACAGCACTATTGAATGCTCTGTCACTGGTATTTCAAATACCAACAGAGAAACCCATGTTGTCAGGTTTCAACGAAGTTTGATTATGACAGACTTGGCAGGAAGGCCTAATGAACAACTTCTGACAATTGTTGTTGCTGTTGTTTTCAGCCATTGAGCCAGTCCCAATTCATAAAGACCCTGTATACAACAGAACAATGACACAGTGCAATCATGTGCCCGTCTAATCCTTTTGAAGTGGATATCTTTTTTCCATCTTTCCACAGATAGAGATCACTATATCTCAGTGCTCCCCTGCTATTTATAAGATTTTCTGTGGCTAATGCCTCAGTAGAGAAACCTTTCTCTTTCTTCATTGTCTGTTGTTAATCTGTATGATCCATTGAACGCTGTGTACCTGTGTTGAGACTGTGTTTGAAGTGCTGATGACATAGATTCCAGCATCACTGCAACACTAAAGTCAACACAGGAGGACAAACGGACAGAGAAGTTGTTAAGTGCCATGAGTTATTCAATGTGGCTCTTCCAGCCAAAGTCTCCCACTCCCACCCAATGCTTTCCCAGCAGGGGCCTGGTGAGAAGGTGGAGGAATACACCAATAGAATTCACCTGTCATTAATTCCAAACAAGTTTTCCATATGGAATACTGATATATATGGAATGAACCCTCTGAGCAGGGAAAGGCTCTCATTACCACCCAGATCCTTGAGTGGAGCAAATCCTTGGACGGTGATCCCTATGTAGGGCCCCTTCTGAATCCAGATGGCAGCAACAGCATGAGCAGAGCAGCCACAGAACCAGGAGCTACAGTGGGGACAGAGTGATAGACTTCATGACCTGCAGAGAAAGTAAAACTGAGTGCTTTGGGGCAGGAAGCTGACTTGGAGTGGGGAGCCGCTGGGCACTTAATTAGAGAAAGTGGATGGATTTGCTGACCCATGGGGTAAAGTGGAGTGTCTTCGGGCTAATGCTTCCTTGAGGGGGGTGCCTCTGGGCCCTTATCAGGAAGTTGGCCTTGGTGACCAACCAAAATGGTTGGCTGAGCTGAGTGACTTGCGACTGAGATTTACTGCAGTGGGGTGCCTCTAGACACTTAATACAAGGGGTTAAATGTTCCCATCCCTAGAGCTGAATCTGAAGGTGTTCAGGTTGAGGCTTATATCAAAGTGATATGTCCTTTGGGAATTTATGAGCAGACTTCCCAGAACTTTGGAACATGTTCAGATAACTCAGTCTTCTCAGAACTTTGTAACATGTTCTGATAACTCAACCCTGAGCATTTCTTACTGGAATTGCAATGTATTATCATCTTTAATAAACCCATTAATCATGAACTTTCTCTGTAAATTATGTGTATCCATTGCAATGAATATTGGAAACTAGAGAGGTAAAATAAAGAATACTAACTAAGGCAGCATATAAGTGGTGGAAACCGAATCTGAAATTTAGCCAAAGAAAACCTTATGGATCACAAAACATTGCCCTGGTGACATAATGGCTACATGTCAGTCTGCTACCTGCAAGGTCAGCAGTTCAAAACCACCAGCCACTCCATTGGAGCAAGATGAGGCTTTCTGCTCTGGTGAAGAGTTGCAGTCTTGGAAACTCACAGGAGGAAGTCTACCCTGTCCTCTAGGGTGGCTATGAGTCAGAATGACTCCAAGACCATGAGTTTGGATTGGTTTTCTTTACAACATTAGAAAATATACCTTCAACTTCGGAAGGTATTACAAAGTGACCATGACCGTAGGCTCAAAGATGCCAATGATTGTGAAGATAGGGCTGGGTTGGGAGCATTTAACTGATGTTGTTCACAGGTTTCCATGAGGTGTAGCTAATTTAGTCGCAGCTAACAGAGTCCACGTATACATGCTTAATGAATCCCGCTTATATAAAGTTAGGATTAAAATGAATGTTCAATCATTGTGTTTATACTGTCAAGTCAGTTTTGATTCAGAGACCCTGAGCACAATCAGCCAATTCTGAACTAACCTCACATTTGGGATACTGGAATCCATGGTTGCAGCCGATGTGTCAAGTGGTCTATTGGAGGTCCACCCCCTTGTGTTGAGCCTTGATTTCACCAAGCATGACGCTATTTCCCATGGCCTCGTCTCTCCTAATAACCTCTTTAATGTACATGGGACCAAGTCTCGCCAGCCTCACTTGTCAGGAGCATTCTTGTTAGACATCTTCCACGACAGAGCTCTTTGTTCTTTTGGCAATACTTGGCAATGTCAGTGTTACAGAGACTAGAAAATGCTGTTTCATCTTCAGGTGAATGGAGGAAAAGTAAAAATAAAACAAAACCAAAAAAAACCCCAGCTTTATAATCTTATGAGGGTATTCTTTTAAAATATAATAGCAATTATATTAAGTAATATATTAGCAGAACCAGAACCCAAAGCAGACCTGGCATCTGCCACTCTTGGTGAAGTATGAGCTTTATTTCAACCCAAGCCTAAACTTTGTAAAGGGAAAATTCATTTTGGGATAGAAGTTTTAAATTATTATGCGATTGGAAAATTTTACTATGCATTTATGTTATTATAAGTTTACTGTATCAGGGTTTGTTCAAATAATTTCCCATATCCAGTAGAAATTGTATCTTATGTGATTATTAAATCTAACCACAGCTGCAGCAATATAAATTACACTTAAGACTATGCTGATTGATTATAATCAGTTGTAATCATGTCTTATAATTACATTGCATTCTGGAGGCAGAGGGTGTTTAAGCCTACTCAGCACCAAGCTATATAAAGAAGATTATTTGTTACTTCTGACAGCCTCAGTCAACATTCGAAATTGCCTGCGAACAATATGTTTTATTAAATTTATTGTCCAGGCCTCAAATAAGTTTCTTGATTTATCCACAGAAATTGAAATGGAACTCAAAGCATTCTAAAGCTCATTAACTAGTACCCAAAGCTTATTAAGATACTACACAAAGTATCTCCTTAAGGACATTCAATCTGTGTATGAACTTCATCGATATACCAATTTATCAAAACTGTACAGTTAGTTTGTGCATTTCAATGTATCTACATCTTATCTATGAAAAGAGAAAGAAGAAAGAAACAAGAAAAAGGAAAATGAAGGAAGTAGATAGGGACAGTGGGAATATATGGAGGAAACAAGATTGGCAGGATGGTATTTGTTAATGTTAAATAATGGGTGTTTAGATGTTTGTTGTAGGAGAACTTGTGGTGTAGTGGCTAAGTGTTAAGCTGTGACCTGCATAGTCAGCAGTTCAAAATCGCCAGCAGCTCCATGGGAGAAAGACTGGCCTTTCGACTTCAGTGAAGAGTTACAGCCTCAGAGACCCAGAGGGGTCACTGTGAGTCAGCGTTGACTCAATGGCAGTGAGTCTTAAGATGTTTGTTTTACTATTCAGATTACAATATGTATATTAGAAATTATCTTCAATAAAAGATGTATTTGTGTGTGCATCATTTTCATAATAAAGAAAACTAAACCAAGACATACCTGTACATATAAAGCAAATTATATTAGGTATGTGTTGCTTGATGTCCATTTGACCAACATTTGAAGGCATGTAATCCATTATCCGTGAGTTTTGTTTTCTGAATGTATTAAAGGAAAATATGTTTTCTTTTTTGTTTATTATTTTCTCCTGATGGCTTTAAAGAACTCAAATCTCTAGAGTGATGGAACGGTGGTACTCTAAGGGACATTCCAACCCAAAGGACCACCTTCTCTGCCTACTTTTGACTTTATTCACCTGCCCAACAACCATAAAGGACACAAACCGCTATGGTTCATCTCCTCCTACTGAAGATGAAGGTGACACCTGCTAGAACTGGAGCCCTTGGTCTTCTCTGACTCTGGATGGTGGCAGATGCACATGACCAGGAAGTGGCCATACTACCAGAGCATGAGAAGCCAGGGCCAACAATGCCTGCTGCACTCTAAGCACCTGCCTCCCAATCTCTGTGGGGGAAAGGCCAGCCCACTACAACTAATCACGGGTTTGATAGGCATATTGTAAGGTTAAAATATATATAAAGATAATAATAGTCATAGAAAGCATGAGAGACTGGACACATTTCATGGTAGCATGCTCACTTCAGTCTTTGGTGGTCCATGTGGAGAGAGGAGGACGTAAAGGAGGACAAGTGGAAAGGGAACAGGGAAGAGAAGACCAGAGAGGAGAAGGAGCTGACAAGAGGCCAAGGGGGATCTTTATTGCTAACCTAGGCTTATATATCTTTTTTGGGGGGCATGCAAGTCCACTAATTACAGGTAAAGGCATACATCACAGGAAGGGGTTGTACTTTGGGTAATACAGCAATGAGAGGGGGACAATCTAGGGATATACACGCAATAGGAAGGGGAAGGATTGTGGTATACATGTGACAAGAAGGGTGGGTCCTAGATTCAGGATGACAGCCTAACTTTGGATGTCACTGAGCAGGTTTGACCTGTTCTCTGGATCTCCATAGAAACCATTATCAGTAGGGTGTAAACCCCACCTACATGGACCAGACTAATGATGGCAAGCCTTTAGGGAAAAGCAGCCCATTGTTCTTAACAGCAGGAAGCGGGCCCAGACAGTAGTCTGGCAACTGACTACCTTCAGGGAGGTAACTTGACAATCATTTACCATTAGCTGTAAGCAGTGTCCTAAGTATAACATATATTTGGGGGAGACAACTTGGGAGAAACTTGACTTCCACAAATCCCCACAGCCACATCTCTATGCCCCTGTGCATTCCCCCTGCCTTGCACAAAAGTCCAAGTGTGACTGCAAGCATAGCCCATGCCTTGACCAGACACAGACTCTGGATGGCCAGCATTGTGAAGCCAGTGGATACAGGGGGCAAAGAGGATTTGAGAAGAGATTTTTGGCATGGAACACCAACTACAGAAGACCTTGTAAGCTGTGGGATGACATCAAGAAACTCAGTCATGAAAAAGAAAAAGTTCATTAGAAATACAAGAAAGGAAAGGAAAGATCAAAAGGGATGTCAGAAGAGACCCTGGAACTGCTTGTAATTTTACAGTAGCTAATGCAAATGGAGAAATGATAGAGTCCAAGGGCCGAATAGAAAATATCAGAGAACAACGCCAGAAGACAAAGTAAAATATTATAATGAAATGTGCAGAGACCTAGAGGTAGAAACCCAAAAAAGAAGAACATGCTCAGCAGCTCTTAAACTAAAGAAACTAAAGAAATAAAGCCAAGCTTCTGGTTGAATCTTGAAAGATTCTATGAGCAAAATATTGAATGAGAAAGGAAGAATCAAAATGAAATGGAAAGAATACACAGAATCACTGTACCAAAAAGAACTGGCTGATATTTCACCATTTCAGGTATATTAGCAAGAACCATTGGTACTGAAAGAAGAAATTCAAGCTGTGCTGAAAGCATTAGCCAAAAACAAGGCTCCAGGAGTCAATGGAATATGAATTGCAATGGTTCAACAAGCTCATGAGTCACCAGAAGCACTCACTAGTCTATGCAAAGGAATTTGGAAGTCAGCTAGTTGGCCCATTGATTGGAAGAAATCCATTATCTTTGCCCACTCCAAAGAAAGATTATCCAACAGAATGCTCAAACTATAGAACAATATCATTAATTCTGCATACAAGTCAATTTTTGCTGAAGATCATCCAACAATGCTTGCAATAGTATATTGACAGGTAGCTGCCAGAAATTCAGGCTGAATTTAGAAGAGGATATGGAACACGGGATATAATTTCTGAATATAGATGGATCTTGTCAACAGATTCCTGAAAACACAGAATACCAGGAAGATGTGTACTTGTTATAAGGTTGACTTTTCAAAGGCATTGCACTGTGTGGCTCATAATAAACAATGTACAGCCTTGAGAAAAATGGAAACCCAAAAGCATTTCATTATGTTCATTTGAAACCTGTACATGGATCAAGAGGCTATTTTGTGAATAGAACAGGGGAAACATCCTGGTTTAAAATCAGGAAAAGTGTGTGTCACAGTTGTATCCTCTCACTATACTTTATCAATCTGTATGCTGAGCAAATGTTCAGAGAATGTGGATTATATAAAGAAGAATGTGCCATCCAGATTGGAGGAAGGCTTATTGACAGCATGTGATATGAAAGTACCTTGAACTGCAAAAACAAACAAACAACTCTGCCTTGCAAGAGATGCAGCCAGAATTCTCCTTAGTGACAAGGATGGAGGCAGCCCATTTCATGAACTTTGAACATGTTATCTGGAGAGACCCATCCATGAAGTGTGCCATGTTTGGTTAAGTAGAGTGGTAGCAAAAAAAAACAAAACCAGAAGGTCCTTAAAAGATGGATTGACACAGCACCTGCAACAATGGGCTGAAATATAAAACCAAATTGTGAGGATGGTACCAGAGCTGGCAGTGCTTTGTTCAGGTCCATGGAGGTTGCTGTGAGTTGGAACCAATGCAGTGATTCCTACAAAAGCAATCGTCTGTCTCTTCATTCACCTTAAATATCACTGGGAGATGAAAATTCCATAGGAAGGAGATAAATGACATCTTGTTCAAGATATAAATTTCTCTTACTCTATGTAAATTTTAACCCTACACACAAAACTACTAAGTACTAGATGTTGGAGCCAGTTTCCCATAGTTTTAAGCTCTCACATTACTTAGTTGTAGGATCTTGGGCACCTAACTCTGAACCTGAGTCCCTGAGGGTTTGATTGTTGGTGTTTAGAATCAGTACCTGGCAAACAGCAGGAAGTGTATTAAGTTAGCAATCCTCCTATCTTCATAAGGTAAACACACACACACACACATGCACGCGCAAAGGCATACTTGATAACCATGATATATAACTATACACAAAGTATTACTTAAAATGTAAACTATTCTGTTTCTATAGAAGTCTTAAGGAAAAGGAAAGACGTATAAATTTAATATTATTCCATTTAAATACACATTTACACAGTGCTACTACACACAATCAATGTCCAAACTATCTCATTCCAAAGCATTGATTTGAGAGATTTGGGCAAGTAAAAGCCATCTCGAGGTGCACATGCATGAATACAACTGTTGGGTAGGCAGCTCACGAGGAACACAAATGAAGATAACATCATCCCATCTTTGAAAAACATATATAATTGTTTTTGCCTTATTATTTCATCATGTGTACTATTTATTAATAAAAAGTTTTTAATCTCCTTCTAGACATATGTTCATGCTTGGCTATCCATTTTGTTGCCATGCAACTTTGCACTAGTCACTAGTAACTGATTATATAACCTTTCAGTTCAAATCTACTCCTGGGGCTTGTGGGGAAGGCATTGCCCAGGCGGTGTGTTTAGATGCCACTGTATCCAGAAAGGGTGCTTCTGCTGATTTATTATATGTATCGTAATAGGCCTTGCTCAAGTCAACTATCTCACTTAATTAATATTTTTTAATTTACACTTATTGTTAAACACAGCAGAGGGTAGTCACAGGAACGTTATTTCTGAGATCAGGACATCCTGGGTTTTCATCTGAGCCATACACACATACCCCTCCCTGAATTCTACTAGAACAGGTTAAGAAATCTCCTTTTTCTTGGCTGGCTTGCTAGTCAAATGAAAATTTAAAATAAAAACTATGTTAAGAACAACATATTTGAAACTGAGTGTGGTAGCAATTGTATAATACTGCTGGATGTGCCTGAATGCTGGAATATTATGCTATGTGTAAGAGCTCCCAATGAAACGTTTAAAAACAAACACTTTAGTTAAAAACAAAGAAAACTAAGCATTTTTAATGGCTGGTTTGGGGCAAGCTGACCACAAGAATTTCATTTTGGGGTGAACTCAAACCACTGACTCTGTTGTAAGTAGCCAAGTGGATTCCCATTAGCACTCCCATGAACTCCACTGAAGAAACCTAACTGGTCAATAATGCGGTGGTTGTGAAATCCTGAGCCATTTTAAGCTGGGGAGGGAGGATGGAGCGAGACAACAAAATTGGAACTGGAAAAAAATTAAAGACGAGTTTGATGTCAGATCTGGACTGATAAATAAAACTTATTCATCACATCACTGATTTTAGTCTCTTGGTACATATTTTTAGCAGCAATAGATAATTCATAATATATATATATATATATATATATATGTTTCTTTGCATTCATTTCTGATGCATTACTTATTTCTCTTTTTGATATTCATATAAAAGGCCCTTGACAAGATGGATTTTCACAGTGGCCACTAAACAAGGAGCTCAAACGTAACAGTTGTGCAGATGGCTTTGGATCTGTAGCATTGTGTTCTGTTAAGGTGTTTAGTAGTCAGCACTATCTCGATGGCACCTAATGACAACTCCCCCCATGACATATATTTGTATTTATACATACATACTTAAATACTATTATGTTTCTAAATTAGTAGTACATTAAAAAAATAAAACCATGTATACCATCTTTATGAGTTAGGCTGCGATCCAAAAGTTCAGTAGTTTGAAACCACCAGCTCCATGGGAGAAAGACGCGGCTTTGTCCTCCTCTAAAGAGAGACAGTCTTGGGAACTCACTGGGCAGTTCTACTCTCTCCTGTAGTGTCATTGTGAGTCGGCTTCGACACACTGGCTTTGAGACTACCCCATTAGAACGGTGGGTCAATCTTGAAATCAGACTTAAAATCTACTGCCATTGCCACTTGTTAAATATCTGCCTTTGGGGAACTGACAACCTTTATGAAGCTTTGCTTTTTCTTTATCTGTAAAACGTGATTAGTAATGGCAACATGATCATATAAATTAAGGAATATATATTTAAATGTAAGCACCCTACAGGTCAGTGGTTCTCAACCTTCCTAATGCCACAACCCTTTAATATGGTTTCTCATGTTGTGGTGACCCCCCAACCATAAAATCATTTTCGTTGCTACTTCATAACTGTAATTTTGCTACTGTTATGAATCAGGTGATCCCTGTGAAAGGGTCGGTACACCCCCAAAGGGGTCATGACCCACAGGTTGAGAACCACTGCTATAGGTGGCCATTTAAACTGTAGAATCTTTCCAAGTGTAAATTCACTACCCCTTATATTTGAATTTGCCTGTTCTGTAGTAAATATAGCCATCACCAAGCTTGATAGTAATCCACAGACATGATGGGAGAAGTGTCCTTATTTCTATTCACTATCCATTTAGGTCTTGATTGCTTCCTCTTTTTATTTCTAAATTTATTTCTAAATTTAATTTCTAAATTACTAAGAGTAGCTCCCTATCTGTTCAAGTGACACAAATTCCTACTTTATAGCTTACTGAATTGTATTTCTGAAACATTTAATAAGCATTGTAGCTAATACCAAGGCATAAACTCAAATTGAGACTAAACTACCAGCAAATAATTAAGGAATGATATTTTCATTTGTGAATGACTACAACATATATTTTTTCAAATATGCTTTTAAAAAAACATGAAGCATTAAGTCAAAAGTTTATTTCTGATTGAACAGATAAAATCAGTACTCTCATCTTAATTTTTCTCTGTAGAAATCAGTGAGATTACTTGAGTATAACTACTATGTCCTATATACCTAGTAAATTAAAATCTGGGAAAAGACAATGAGCCAAACAAGTTAATGATTATTTTTAAGTGATTCAGGTAATCTGATATATTTAAGTGTATTTTATATGGTTGCATTCATGCAACCTAAGTTTGTTAATTGAAAAAAACACAAAGAAATATACATGACTATTTTGCCACATTAATGTGGATATTTCAGGTGAACATTTCTCTGATTGAAAATATTTGATAACTAATTAAAATCTCTAATTTTTATATCTATAGACAATAAGCTCAAACATATGTGCATCAAACTCTATAAATTCTTATACTGGTAATACTAACTTATAGTATTATACGAACATTTATTATTTCAATATAAGAAGACCATTTTGGTCATCATTTTTAAGTTTCATCAATCTAGGATATAAATTGATTCTTAACTAAATAAGATGAGATGGATTATTATCTAAAATCTCAGATATAAAAACATCAAAAGAAGAATTTATGTAATTCTTATAAATCAGGATAACATTTTAAGTTTTATAAATTGCTACTGCATGGGCATGAAATAATCAGTCTAATTGCACTGGTGCACACTGCCTGCTTATCAGTCTTGCTTATGGATTTATAACACAAGCCTATCGCTGTATTTATTCATATTTCACTTACACTACTGGTCTATAAAATGCAGGCATATAATAAAATTTATTAATTTCTGTTGGGGACAGATTTCATAGAGCCAGAAAAAAATAAATGTCAAAGTAGTAAAGTTTATTATATGTAAGGAATGTAGTCAAAATTCAGATTTTATCTGACAGATTCTTATCTAATTATCATTATTGTGTTTTAATTGGAACTTATACAAATACTAGACTTTAAATCTAAGCCAAATGTCAAATGGAATCCCATACTTGCATAGCCAGGCATTCCGGAATACTTTAGCTGATCATCAGCTGTTAATGCCATCCCTGTGATTACCTAATTCTTCTTATCTCTTTCAGTTCCTTCAAGGCACCAGTTTGAAGTTAAAACGCTCCTGGCTTTTCTCTTGCAACCATTTCTTTAGGGTTCTATACTGGCTCAGCCCATTCAATGAGCGGGTGAGCACTGGGGCTGGGTTCACCCCTGTGAGGGCAACTGGAGCAGAGCGCAACCACGCATCATTCAGGCCTGAGGAACTCTTTTGCCTGAAATACATAAATAGTTGAGGCTAAGTGTTTTCTCTGCTTGACTTACAAGAATGACTTCAGTTTTCCACGACAGTATAAATGAAGCGGTCTGAACCCAGTTGAACAAGTAGAATTATCTGTCTTAGTCAGACCGCTTTCAAATGCGATTCTAGAATTACCAAATGTCCCCTGGGGGGCAATATTTCCCCTGACTGAGAAGAACTGAACCAATTCATCCCTGAGAAATCGATCATCCTTTCATTTTGATTCCCTTTGACTGTATGGCAAAACTATTAGGGATTTCAACATTTACTATAAATAGAGGAAATTAAACACACACACACACACACACACACACACACACACAATCTTGTTTAACTAATTTAAGACTTTTGCTACATCCTCTGTGGCTTGCATGGTTTCTCAATTGCAATTGTTTTCTACACATCTCAGAATATTGACATATTTGAAGAATAAAGCAACAGAAAAAAATTCAAGGAACTTTTAAGTATGGAATATAAAGAGTAAGTGATGATACGCATCTTGTAATACCAACCACTGCCCATGGTCAATGTGGACTCAGAGCGACCCCCTGTGGGTGTCTGAGGCTATAACTGTTTAGGGCTTAGAAAGCCCAGTCTTTCTCTCTGGAGCTGAGGAACTAAAAGGCCATGTCAAGGTACACTTCTTTCTAAAAATGTTTATTCCTCTGGGCTCTGATAAAAAAAGAAGAGATAAAATAAAAGTATCTGTACCATTGATTATATAACAAGACTCCCCCAATATTTGTAATAAAATATTGTCCATAATTTTTGAGACTTAAATAAATACATAGAACAGCATGGTGTAGTAATAGTCTCTCTGCATAAATTGCTTGTAATGCTTTTCAAATACTAGTTTTACTTTTGCTTCTAAAATTAGTTGCTCCGGAATACAGAACACCTCTGGTCATGAACAGAACAGATCCCCCACGTCCCTCTCCTCCCTGCTTTCTGTAGTAATCTGTAGTCAGTAGCTCTGGAGATACATCCTTCTGTGCTAGTTTTATGTGTAGGAGCAACGTTGAATTTAACTTTGAAAAAAAGCTTTAAGGCTTGATTTCCAAATATTTTTACTCTTTTTTTACTTAGTATTTGAAAATTAAAGAAACCTGGAAATCAGTATGACTCACTTGTAATTCCTCTTT
>NW_022104341.1:42322114-42329575 GCF_000313985.2 Echinops telfairi
GGTTCTCAATGACCCTTTCACAGGGGTCACCCGATTCATAACAGTAGCAAAATTACAGTTAGGAAGTAGTAATGGAACTAAATTTATGGTTGGGGGGTCACCACCACATGAGAAACTGTATTAAAGGACACTGCATTAGGAAGGTTGTGAACCACTGATCTATACAATGGTATCTTATTTTACTATAAAGAGGAGTGAGTTACTTAGACATACAACACATAAGATGAACCTTAAAAACAGACAAAAGTCAAATACTTATGATTCCATTTAGTTCTACTCAGTGGTACTGTTAGGGTAATGTCTCAAGAGTCAGATCAACAAGTCTCTCTTTTGCTGAAATAATACGTAAGAAGATCTCAGCACTGCTAGAGGTCAATGACGAGTCTGAACTAACCAAATGGTCTCAACTCTGACACTGAGGGTGAAAGCATGACCAGTGATGGCAGTCATTTCTGTCTTTCAATTTCCCAAGGCAAACAAGAACTGAATCTTCTCATTTTAGATATGTCAGGTGTTGAAAAGCACTGGATCACTTGAATAACGAGAATGTGTTAAATAGACTAAGAATGTAAATCATAGAAGCTATCCTAGAAAATATTCTATACGTAGAATATAAGGGTCAGAACTAAAA
This sequence comes from Echinops telfairi, assembly GCF_000313985.2. Taxonomy (NCBI): domain Eukaryota; kingdom Metazoa; phylum Chordata; class Mammalia; order Afrosoricida; family Tenrecidae; genus Echinops; species Echinops telfairi. The sequence continues at coordinate 42,322,746 of NW_022104341.1, forward strand.
TAAGAGAAAATGACAAATACTTTGTAGTTCAACACTTAAAAAAGGGTTTATAAATAGTTAAAAAGTGTGGCCCTGAAGCTAGTCAACAAAGCAGAACTGGGATTCCATTTCTTTCCTTTTTATTACATTTCAAAGTAGGACTAATAACCTCTGAACAAAGCAACTAGGGAAATTGTAATTCATACGCCTCTTATTGACTCATTGAAAGGGAGAAGGGCAAAAGTCAGCCAAAAGCAAAAGGCAGACAAGAGCCTGACGTACACAAATTTCAGAGTATATAGAATTAGGTCGAGGGTTCCAAATGTGAAAAATGAATAAATGTTTTTTAAGCTGTCAGACATCCAGCATCGTTGGTCTTGGACTTTCTTCCAGGGTTTACCCAAACGCTTCAGGGCCACTTCTGGCCACAATTGACCCTGGGGCCACCCACAGGCAGGAGGTGTTATAAAACAAGGCAAGGATCAAACATCCTTGCAAGTGAATCAGTGCTCAACCTTCTCCTGTTTGAAAAGTGCCAGTTTTCCCTTCTGACTTTACCAATTCTGGGTTTGCTTGTTCATATGTAGCTGATTTCTCAGATTTAATGTGCTGAAGACCATGCTACCTTCTTTCTTCTGTGTCCTGGACCTACCTACTCAGTGTTTATTTGTTGCCTTCCTTCCTCTCTCCCTTAATTTTCAATGTGTATTCATATTGGCTAAACTTATTTCTTCCTATATTAAAATTACATTTCAAATAAGTAAACTCATCATGCATCCTTTTTCCTCATCTGTGCACAAGGGGGTAGAGCAGCAGTTCTCAACCTGTGGGCTGCGACACCTTTGGGGGTCAAATGACCCTTTCACAGGGGTTGCCCGATTCATAACAGTAACAAAATTACAGTTATGAAGTAGCAAAGAAAATAATTTTATGGTTGGTGGGTCACCACATCATGAGGAACTGTATTAAAGGGTCACGGCATTAGGAAGGCTGAGAACCACTAGAGAGAGTCAATTCTACCTGGGATGTCTATGTAAGTTAAATAAGGCATAACAAAATATTTAGTATTAAATAAGTACTATTGTTTAGGCATCACAATTATTTTCACTGTAATTGGCCTATCAAATGGATCCTGCAACTGCAATCAGCTGCATGTTCTTGCCACCATTCCAGTTGCCCTTTGCATGCACTGGGAAAACAAGCCTGAACGTTGTTGTGCACCCAGTTGGCTCCAACCCAGAGCGACCCTCTCGATAACAGAGCTAAACATGGCATGGTCTGTGCCGTCCCTATGCCTGAGTCCACTGATGCAACCGTGGCATCAACCCGTCTCCTGGAGGCCCTTCCTTTTGTCGCTGCGCCTCCTGACAATATGTCCAAAGCATGTAGAACGTCTTGCCATCCTTGTCTCTAAGGAGCATCCTGGTCTTACTTCTTGCAATCCAGATCAGTGTGTCCTTTTTGTAGTCCACAGTACTTTCAGGGGTCTCCTCCAGCACCACAATTCAAATGCATCTATTCTTCTTAGGTCTTCCTTACTCAATGTCCAACTTTCACATGCATGTGAGATGGAGACTACCATGGTTCGAGTCAGACACACCTTAGTCCTCAAAGTAACATCCTTGTTCTTCAACACTCGAAGGAGGTCTTATGCAACAGATTTTCCTCGTACAATATGTTTTTTATCTTTTTTTTAATCCTTGTGTATTTATTTTATTAAAATCATTTTATTGAGAGCTCTTACAGCTCTTATAACAATCCATACATCAATTGTATCATGCATGTTTGTACATATGCTACCATCATTATCTTCTGAACATTTACTTTGTATTTGAGCCCTCGGTATCAGCACCTCTTTTCGCCCTCCCTTCTGCTTACATGAGCATTGATTGTGGATCCAAGTAAGACAAAATCTTTGACAACGTCATGTTGTTACCTTTTGGTCCAGTTGTGAGAATTTTGATCATCCTTACTTTGAGTTGTAGTCCATACTGAAGGCGACAAGCCTAGATCCTCATCAGCAAGTGTATCAATTCTTCCTCATTTTGAGCAAGCACGTTGGGAGACCTATGATAACTACCAGAAAACTAAGAAGGGAAGATGCTAGATGTTGGGTTCTCCTTATAAGAAAGCACCTTTCAACTGTGCATGATCGAGTTTTCTTTGTGTGAATTTTCTTTGTGGTGACAAGCTCAGGAGTTTAACATAGTGTATATAAACACATGAAGGAATCCCAGCATGCTTTGCTGGCTGAACTGGTAATTAAAAACACCTGGCTCGGATAAAGGGGTAATGTGTGTGCAGCTGATTGCAGCAGGTTAGATTATACATGGATAGTATGAACTCAGATCTTGTCAAACTATTCCTAAAGCTATTCTCATAATATATTCAACCTTCCTTCCCGTTTTATGTTGTCCTGCACTCTTACTGCTTTTTCCTCTAAAATTTTTGGTTACATCTGTGCAAGACTCGTGCAAGAGGAGAATTCTCAAATGGCAAAATTCATTGCTGCAGGGTTGACAACTGAGACACAAGTTATGTTTCTTTCTACTCTGGCTCAGATAAACCTACAGGATATTGGCACACGAGCTTATTCCTGAAATGGCTGGTGCTTTTTAAGCATGTCTTGATTATAGTAAATTCAACTCTCCTTCCCTCTCCTGTTGGGGACCAACCACTGCACTTGTTTAACTCCTGAGAAGGAGAAATTCCAAAGTTCCAACACAAGTTACTCAGACAAAAACCAAGTAAAAACCATGAACACGTTACCTTAGGTAGTACCTGCAAGATGATACAAGAATAATTAAAGCTGAATAATTCAATTCAGGGACAGCCCAATAAAAATTGTTAATTGCACAAAAGGACTTGAAAGAGACTGCAACCAATAAAAATGACATAGACATTTGTAGCTTTAGCTAAAATGTTATAGATGATACTCTGTAATTCATAATTGCATAGCAGTATAATTATATAGGGATTTAATCTTTGGTGGAGATATTGGTACTTAGAAATGCCACTTAAGAAATAAATCTATTAAAGTAAGTGTGCATGAGAGGAAGCAGTCAAATTTCTCGCCATTTAAGCCATATGAAATTCAAAGAAGCGCAAAGCCAAAAAGAGTGACCTTCGACTAGTCTCTTTGTCTGACTGAGGAGCTCTTAAGTGTGAAAATAACTTCTGCATCCCCCTTCTAAATGCTTTCATATTGAGAACGAGGTGTCTCTGAGTGGGGAAAGAGTTTAAAGTCTCACAGGTCTCTGATGGAGAAAGCTTCTCCCATCTTGAGAGCTTAACCCTGGGAGCAGGATGCTGTAACCCTGTACCTCATAAAACATAAGCACTAAATGTAGTGCTGGCTGGGTTTTGATGGACTCAGATCCCTACCCATCCAAGGATTTAGTTTAAAATGGAGTCCAAATGATATCTTTAGCAATTGTGGGAAATGGAAGAGAGAAAGGCTATTTGACCTGATCCTTTGAGTGAGATAGAAACAATTCTCTTCTTCTTTGAAACTGCATTAACTGTGTCAAGTACCCAGAATCCATTTAATAAATTGCTTCTTTCTAGTGACCAAAAAGAGTTAATATGTCTAAATGACAAGCAGTTCCCAACCTTCAGGGCAGCAAAATGTGAGACTGGTTATTAAGAGAGATTATGAAGTACAGCAGTTAGGAGAGGGAAGGGGGTAATTATGCAACACCGATGGATGACACCTAATGAAATGCACTTATTAAAACAATTAATCAATACACCAATAAAAGGCATTAGCCTCACAAAGGTACAAGAAACATACAGCAAGTGTAAAAGTAATTATTGAAAATAAATTGAGATGGTTAAAAGTGCTGTAAGTAAATCAATAAGCATATTCCAATGAAGGTGTGCTAACAATCTGCCCACAGTCAGTTCTTGATATTTCTTGGAGATGACCCTTCTACTCAAAGGAGACTGGAGATTTTGTCTTAATGGCAAGGAAAAATACTTTATTGACAATCGAATTTTTTGGACTCAATCAGGGCATTATTCCTTCCACTGATGATTCCCTTTTATTTGGTTGAAGTGATTTTTAGGGCATACAATTACACTGAGATTAGAACAAATCTTTTCTCAAGACATTTATAAGATGGGTATGTAAATTATAATCCATACAAAACAAAAATACACCAAGTCACTGTCAAAGCAATACATGTGGTAGTGATAGATTGATAAACAGACTATTTTGTCAAGCATATTCTCATATCCAGGAGTCCTGGTGGCACAGTGAGCTAAGTGTTGTAATGCTAACCTTATGGTCAGTGTTCAAATCTACCAGCTGCTAAAAGGAAGAAAAGAGGTGTCTTTCTCTCAGAAACCTTAGAGTCATCCTACTCTGTCCTGTAGCGTCATCATGCATCAGAATCAACCAGCTATGTGTTTGGCTTGGGTTTTAGTCCCGTGCCTACTAATATATATTCATTTTTTAATTGCAACTAGACTAAATGAATATTTCTTTTTAAACAGCTTTATTGGCACTTCATGCACATATCATGCAATTCAATGGTTCAATCACATTAAGAAAAGTACAATCATTACCAGAATCAATTTTAGAACATTTTCTTCTTCCTCAAATTGTCATTCGTGTATTCTTTTTAACTGTGGAAAACACATACAGAACAAGACATTCCTCAATTCAACACCTTCTGCATGTATAATTCAGTGTCATTGGTTATACTTTTTGTGTTGTACAACCATTATTGATATCCTTTTTCCAAACGATTCCACCCCCATTAGTATAAAATTAATGCCCCCTAAGCAAATACTCTTCCTCCTTCAGCCATTTTAATCATAGGTCAAGTTTGGTTGCTCTCTTTCTTTTTCAAAGATAGTTTCTTGATATAATACTCACATGTCATACATTTCCATAGTTAAATCACTTTTAAAAAGAGTTGTAAACACATAGTCACAATCACTTCTAATGACCCCTCCCCCCTCCCACATTCATTGTTTGCTCCACAGTTCCCCTCAACATCCCCACCACCGACTCCCATTCTCATATAAACCATTGTATCAGTTATTGTCTCTATGTATCCACACCTTCTGGGCTTCATGAGACCATAACTAAGAAATGAAAAATGACTATATAGATGTCAGGCTTTTATATTGCCCTCAGTATCACAGCTTCATAAAAGAAAGCACAAAAATGATTTGTTCGAAAATAAATACAACTGTGTTTATCTGATATTGCAAAGCACAAGGACTCTGTGTGGTACAAATGCTGCTTGCTCGGATGCTGATCTAAAAGTTAGTGGTTCAAGCTTATCTAGCACTCCTGCAAAGGTCCTGTATTGCAGCCGAGAACATTTGTGCAGCAGTTCTTATAATGCATGGATTTGCTGTGAGTAGGACCCAATGTGATAGCAATGTTTCCTTTTTTAAAGTTTACTAAGCACTTAAATAATTTGGAAAGGAAAGCAGAATATATCTAAGTAGATTTTAGAAAGTAAAACCAAAGAATGAATACATAGGATCAGAACCCAAATATGTATATGAATTTGGTAAGTGACAGATATTTTTAAAAATAAGAAACATAAAATATTAATTAATTTGATGCAATAATAAATTATTTCAGTATTCATTTATTTAATTTTTACTGGGTACCTACTATCAAGTATCAAGTAATTTTTAATGTGTTGGTAACATTATCAATAAACTCTTGCAATCTATAATATGTACTGTGAAGCTGAATAATTTTGGGTTATAAGTTCTCCAAACAGCTGAAATTTGACAAAAGAATAACTTGTGCCATGACCAGACTCATAAAGAGATAATTAACGGACCCAGTAAGGAAAGTCAGAAAATCCCTGGTTCTAAGTAGGCTTGCTTAGACTAGAACTAAATATTATTTAAGTTAGTACTATATAATGTTTAATCCATACCAGACTACTGGTTCATAAACTATTTGTTACCATATTGCAATAAAATAGTAAACTTGACCAAAAACACGAAGCAACCATATCACTGAACACATTGTTATTATGGCCAATTCATAAGTATTCATTTTGGTAACAAGTCTTTTTCAGTGAAGCAAGCATGGATGAGTTACACACTAGCCAATACCTTTCTCTTTCTAAGTTTTTGATGAGTGTCATAATCTATGCACTGGAAGATATTTACCATTCTGTATGAGGATTTGATTATTTTCTTTCTCAATAAAGAAGCCTTTTTATAGAATAAAATATATGTATATTTATGTAATATATTGCTATTATGCCTGAATGGGAAATACACATGGTGATTAAATGTAAAAAGGGGTGCTCCCCCCCAAATTGGACTTTTTGTTTGTTTCAAAGCTAGGTATTTAACTTAAAACAAAACAAAAAAACACTTTATCACCTTCAAAGTACTCTCCATTACACTTAATACATTTGTCAAATCTGTGATCCCATTCTTGGAAACATTTTTCAAACTCATCTGTTTGGATGGTTGACAGCACCTCCCTCATTTTTACCTTCACCTCTTTTAAAAAAAATTTTTATCGGGGGCTCGTGCAATTCTTATCACAATCCATGCCTACATCCATTGTGCCAAGCACATATGTACTTTTGTTGCCCTCATCATTCTCAAAACATTTGCCTTCTACTTGAGCACTTAATATTGGCTGCTCATTTTCCCCCTCCCTCCCCACTCCTCCCTCCCTCATCAACCCCTCATAATTCATAAATTACTATTATTTTGTCATATTGTCTGCTGTCCGTTCCCAGGGAGGAGGCTATACATAGATTCTTGTCATTGGTTCCCCCTTTCTACCCCACATTCCCTCCACCCTCCAGGCATCACCACTCTCACCACTGGTCCTGAAGGAGTCATCTGTCCTG
>NW_022104341.1:42331365-42333141 GCF_000313985.2 Echinops telfairi
CTGGTTTTTGTTTGTTTGTTTTTGTTTGTTTTCCTAAAACTGGTGCACTGAGATGGCTGCATGAGCATTGTCATGGTGTCAAAACCAGTCCTCAATCTGCCACAAATAAGTCCTTCTCTGTTGCACACTGTTACGCAATCTTTTTAGAACCTCTGCATAGAAAGCTTGATTAGCAGTCTGACCAGGTGAAACGCACTCCAAATGTACTACCTCTTGTTGTTTGGGCAGTTGTTGAGAGTCCAGAATGAGATTTGTCATCAATTGGCATTTCACTTTTTATGAAACAAGAAACCACTTGTACATTTGAGTTTTTCCCATGGCTCTGTGCTTGTAAGGTGTGCATTCAACATCACAACAATTTTTGTGGCATTTTTCCAGAGCAGGAAACAAAATGTACACAGTTCTCTTAAATCAGCCATCACAAAAAAAGAGGTTCGAGTGAATTTACTTTTAGAAAACAATTCACTGTGACCAGACAGAACCTTCCCAGGTGATGCTACTGGTTGCACTAACTCAGAGTGAGTTGTGTTTTGCTTGCCTAGCAGGGAAAAAATATGAACTACAAAAGTTCTGCCCAGTGGATTTTTTTCACTTTTGAGGGGGTACCCCTCATATTTTTATAAACAATCACTCACTGATATCTAGTTTATTCCTACTCATTACAGCACTATAGGACAGGGTAGAACTACTGTGAATTTCCAAAACGGAAACTTTTTACACGACTAGAAAGCCTTACCTCTGTCTTGCAGTGCAACTGGTGGTTTAGAACACTTTACCTTGCAGTTAGCAGCCCCAAAAGTAACTACACTGACTATTAATTAGTACCATTTGCTATTACATATGTAATGCATCTATTGCTATTTACTGAAACAATTTCTATTCAAAGGATTTCATATTGTGTTGGTGATTTAACTGCATTTTTAATTGTGTTGTTAATGAACCATTTTCAGCAAGTGAGGCTAATGAGATAATACTGAACCACTCGGTGCTTTGTATTTGGCATATCAATATTTCTTTCACACGATATATACTGGTAAGAGTTAATCTTTCTATTTTATATTAACTCGTAATACATGTTATGGTTGGCATTATATGAGATATTCTCCTATGAAAGAAAGCCGTGGATAATCCTGAATGGCAAGTGCCATGTTTAAATGACCTGCGCCGTCCAGACCAGACCTATCTCCCAAAGCTTCGGCAGGAAAGTCATGCTCAGGTACCTGTGTTAATAAATGACTATTGAATGGAGCATCTCACATACTTGACGTTTCATCAACTTCAGCAATCATAAGCTAGGAAGAGGGCTACTGACCAAATTCACACTAATCAATTCATTTGATAATATTTGTAATGTATCTAAGGGATCTAGGGGAAAATGATATAAAACATTTTAACCATAATCCAAAGCTGAAATAGGAAGAAAAATACAGCTAATTTTCTTCCAAATTTATCTTTTATAATTTTAGTTTAATGAACAGAATTTCATTTTCTTATGTTTAAACTATTCTTAAAAAAAATAAATAAATAAAAATAAACTATTCTTATTGCCTTAAACTCTGTATCAGACTTTTTGTTTGAAAGACTCAGGAGCTGATTTTTGTTATTATTGTGTTGAGAATAATCAAGATAATAAAATGCATGCCCTCTCAATTAAAACTTATTTTTTAAAACTGCAGAGCATAAGAGAGTTTCACTATGGAGGATTGTTGTGGATCATCTGTTTTTTAAAATATGTAATCGAAAGGGGCCATTCTTCTGCTTCTATGTTAACTTATA
>NW_022104341.1:42333413-42344409 GCF_000313985.2 Echinops telfairi
ATACTCATTTAGTTACTTAGCACAAAACCCTTGGAAATTTCGTTGACAGAATGATAATAAATATTATTTATGAAAATGCTTTGCAAAGATCAATTTTGTATATTATTTTCTCTTTTCAAGTAGCAATAGTAAGGATTTTTAGATAATAATTTATACTTGGGTTTTAGAAATAATTTGGGGATGTTCTTTTAAAAAAGCACATTTGATACTGTTAAAAGGATTTCTATTTAGAAGTAATAATTCAAAGTTTCTAGAAGCCAGAAAATTTTAGATGTTCTATTTATTATTAAAAACTTAAGCAGAATCTGAGCTTTATTCACATGAATAAGAACTAAATTCAAGGAGTATGCATCATCTAACACCTTACTTTGAGGACTAAGGTGAGCTAGATGCAAACCATGGTATTTTCAATTACCTCATTTGCATGTGAAAGTTGAACATTGAGTAAGGAAGACCAAAGCTTTCCTGCATTTGAATTGTGGAGCTGGTGAAGAATAGAAGAATATGGAAAGTTCCATGGACTGCCAAAAGAAGAAACAAATCTGTCTGGAAGAAGTCATGCCAGAGTGCCACCTGGACGCAAGGATGGGAAGACTTCATCTTACCTACCTTGAACATGTCAGGAAACCAGTCTCTGGAGAGGGTCACCATGCTTGGTAAAGTGAAGGGGCAACGAATGAGAGGGAGCCCCTCAGTGAGAGGGATTGATACAGTGGCTGTAACACAGGCTCAAGAATAGGAATACTTTTGAGGTTTTCATTCTGTTCATAAGACCACTTTGTGTTGGAACCTACTTCATGGAACCGAAGACCACCACCACAAGCCTTGACCCCACTGCCGTCTCTCTTTCTTGAAGACTTTACTTTCTTCTGGCTTTCCTAATATACGATCTTAGTTTTCCATCTATCATTATAAATAGTACCGCTTTTTCCTTTTCCTTTTTATTCTGATTACCAAGGGCTTGTCTTCAGTCATTTTGTTTTCCTTCTTCCCATGTGTCTTCGTGGTTCCCTACTTTCATGACTGAAAGGTAAGTGAAATGTAAAATTAATTCAGGATTACTTCCATTAAAATGGCTACAAGGGAGGGGGGAGCAGAGTAGGAAGAAGGAAGGAGCTGAAGAGAGATCAGAGAGGCAGCCTGGGCCCCAGGCCGAAACAGCGCAGGGCTCGGGAACGGGGGGTTTGAGATACCCCAAATGCCCCCTCCCTGACCCCTGCTCTCCTCCATCCTTTCCTTCCTTCCACCTCTTGAGGGAGAAGATTTATTAAAATTTTATTTAAATCCCTGTATCCTGAGGGCCATGTGCTGGGGGAAGGAGGATGGGAGTGGGCGTGCTTGGGTTGGGGGGATGGGGCCAGTAGCCATAGGGTAGGGTTCACAGTCCAGGGACAGGCCCAGGGGAGAGGGGCAGGTTACAAGGGCCTCCCCTCCCTCCCCTCCCTGGGAACTGGCAGTTGGTGGAGTTTGAACCCTGGAAACAGTGCGGGTGTGGGTGTGGTGGTGGTGGACGTGGTGGAGGTGGAGGTGGTGGTGGTGGCGGTGGTGGTGGTGGGGGTGGTGGTGGGGGTGGTGGTGGGGGGGGAGGCAGGCCAGGCCCTGGACACTTGTGCAGTGGGGATGGGAAGGGGCCAGTTAAAGGGTCGCTGGGGACAGGTGGGGCAGGGTCTGCGAAGGGGAGATAAAAAAGTGGCTACAACAATGTTCCTTAAAATTAGTCATTCTCTGTGGGCTCTACATCATGTAATGTTGAAATAGTCATCCAGTTGCTTCACCCAGAAACAAAGGAGATGTTTTCTTTTATCACCTAAGTCTTCCTAACTCATGTCTTCTTCATCATTCTTTCCTAAATATTTTTAAAACCAGTCATTTTCCCCATTTCCTCTATTGCTGCAAATAAAATCACCCTAATCTCAAATCTGGACCACTATTATACTCTACCGTGTGATCTTGCTATAAAACAATAAGTCAGAAAGTATTTCTACTAGGGTGCTAGTTCATACCTACACTGGTTTATTCTAAACAAAAATTGTTTAAACGTATCAATATATGGCTGTAGATAACTTGTTTCAGTAATATACTTGTCTTAGGCTCATTAAACTGTTAAAAAAAAAGAAGTCCAATAAAAACAATGGGTTCTTCGGGAATTTGCTAGATCAAATATCCTCAAGTTAGAGAGGTCAGCTCAGAAGCTTACAAACAAACTCATACCTTTCAAGTTGATTCCGACTCATCAGGACCCTATAAGATAGAGTGGAACTGACTTTGGGTTTCGGTGACCTTAACATTTTAAAGGGACATTTAACTTCATCGTCCTCCCATGGAGTGGTTTGGTAGAATCAAACCACTGACTTTGTGGTTGGCAGCTCAGTCGGTGCATAACCCACTATGCCACCAGAGCTCCTTGTTGTGACTATTATTTGAGATTCCACAAATGTTAATCTTGATATATTTTCTCAATGGACATAGGATGATCATGGAAGCTTATGATCAAGAAATTTTAAGAAAATTAAAAACAACGTTGTTGAGAAAAAGGCCGGAAAGTTGTGCTGGTGACTTCTCTCCCCATTATTACAACGCCTCTGGATCATTCATCAAGGGTAACATGGGCTGCCCTCCTGTGAGAGTTTAACTGGGAAGTCCTGTTCCCCAACCTCAGGGAACATGTAAAAGAACATAGTTTTAATTCCTTGAGGAGGTCAGAACAACAACTTGCTCACAATTTTATATACCTTGATCAAGTATACATTGAGAATTAACGTCACACTTTAATTTTTAAAATAAAGATTTAGATGATTTTGTAACATTATTCTTTGACTTGGTTTTGTAAAACCCATTGTGCTAATTTTACCCCATGTAACCATTTCAAACATCATGCTGACAAGGTTTCAGTTCCTTACAATCACTCTTCCCCAGTCTCTGAAAATAACTTCTCCCCCCACTCCCAATGGCTTTCTCTCCATGGCTACTATTCTGCTTAATAGTTATTAACAATGTTTGCACCTTATGGGGAGATGCTTGCCTGTTGAAGAAACTCAGAAATCTATTAAACTTTCCTACTGAGGTAAAGAGGAAAGAACTATTCCTGATATCAGTAAATCTAGAAGTCATCAGGAGATAGTCATATTTCCTGTGCAGGAAATAATGAGTAACGTCCATTACCTGCAGGGCCTTTTTCTTTTCCCAGTTTATTACCCTTTCTCCTACTTTCTTTCTTACCAAGCTGTTTGGCAAATAGACATTGGAGATTGTTAGCACAGAAACCTTGGTATAGGGGAGCATTGCTATTCTACCATTGGTGTGAATATATGAAGTACAGCACAGCACCCTGGTACAGAATTCTATTCAAGAGAACCTTGACTGATGTTCGCTGCTTTGTTTTTCCATACTCTTTTTATTCTGTGAGCAATAAACACCTGCTTATCATGCCATCAGAACATGTGTTCATCTGTGCTTTGCTCAAAACATATTTCAGGAAATATTTGTGAATATGACACACTGCAATTCACAATATCTGTGTGGCTTGATACCTATTTACACATCTTCAGTGTCATTTTAAAATATGTTTCCTTCATATTTGCAGCCTCACCAAACCTCTATCAGATCCTTGCACACAGGAAGTTGTTTATCTCTGCAGGACCTTTCTACTTGTTAATCTTGCTATCTTAAGTGACTTCAACATTATCTTTTCCTGGTAAAAATTAACTTATCTATTTCATTAAGACAAGCTCTAGAAAAATGTATTTATGGTTGTTAGACATACATAAATGGTTGTGACTCTTTTCCTCCCATAAGATCCTAATCTTAGTTTGCCTGACAGTGTGGACCCTAATTCTATCACCATAGTCACGGTGTGATACTGTGCAAATAATTTAATCTCCCTCTTTCTGTCTACTCGGTTCTAAAACAGAAGTAATTATATCTCTGCACTGGCAAATGGTGGAGATTAAATAAGGTAATGCATGTAATACACTTATCGAAGTGTCTTGCAAACAGTATAGTTGGTATAAATATTAACTCATGTAGACATAACTCAGATTTTGCAGGTTTGGTTCCAGATCACTAGAATAAAGATTATATCATAATAAAGTGAGTCGTACAAAAATTTTGGTCCTAGTGTATGTAAAAGTTATGTTTACACTGCACTGTAGCCTATTAAGTGTGAAATAGCATTAGAAAAAGAGTCAAAATCTTATAAGCATTACCAAATATGACCCATAACATGAAGTAAGCACATCATGTTGAAAAAAAATGGTTCCCATAGACTTATTCAACACATTTTCAATTTGCAAAAATCATGATATCTATGAGGTGTAAGGAAGTCGAGTGTAATAAAATGATGTATGTCTGCACATGTAATTGCACATTCATTAATGACCATGATTGTCTGATCACCATCTGCTCTCACATATACAAGTATGCTCTGAGGGAGTAAGGGTCATTGCATTCCCTAAGAATGTCTGCGGTTTTTGACATATAAGAGTTCTTTAAGAAAGATTTGTTGAATGCATGAATTAAAGGAGCTACTGATGCAAATAATAGATTCAAAATTGGAAAACAAGTAGAATGATTTCTATGCATTATCTTAAAAGATATGCATCCTAAAAGTGAATATTAGAGGCTTTTAAAAGTTTGTGAGAAAATGTGATTAAGAGTCAGAAATTCTGCATGAAATTTATGTAATACTTCCTATATTCTTGTATCAGTGTAAGTCAAAAATTACTGCTACAAAATAATTTTTAACACTTTTTAAAAAAATACCAAAATGTGAAGCTATTATTTCTCATCATATACCCTGTATAGTTCTATACACTTCTGAAGGCAGATTTCCGTTTCCCTAATCATTCCTTGAATTCTGATTCTTCAGTTTACACATTGTCAGGATGACAATTTTGGCATCCTCGAAGAATACAAATTGTGCTCTTTTAAAGTGCTTTTTGAATTTAGAGGACAAAAAGAAGTCTGAATAGACAAGGTTAGGTTTTTAGAGAGAATGGGATAAGATTTCCTAATAAAGGTCTCTTAGTACAGCCTTTGTATCCTCAGTGAATAAGCAGATGTGTTGCCCACTGGGGGGAAACAAAATTCTCTGGGCAACCTCCCAGACTTTTGGGGACTAATGCAGTTTTCAATTTTCATAAAACGTCTTCATAAAATGTGTCCATGTTACTCCTGAATCTTGGGAGAGAGCTTATCAAAAGTACCCATTAAATTGATTGCCACCACTGCATTTCAGACACACAGCCACCCTGCAAAGAACATTGTACTGCTGCTCAATAGAGACTCTGAGATTGAGAATCTTTACAAAAGCAGACATTATTGAAAATCCCTCCTATTCTTTTTTTGGTGTCCTGCATTGTTAAATATTTTTCCCAGAGAATCCTTCAATATTGTAATTTAAGGCCTGGGTCTTTCTCCGTGTGAGATATTGTGTGTGTGTACTTCCACTTGCTACAGCTATTTTATGTTCAAGAGGTAGTTTAGATTTCCTTTTACCCTAAAAGTTACACATTCACCAAACCCACAAAGTTAGCTTATTTATACCCTATGTATCCTAAAAACAAAGTCACTATAAGTCGATAAGCTTCTGAGCTGATCTCTTTAGCTTGAACTTAACTGCCCCAGCAGTCTCCTTAGAAGCCAATATTTTGAATAATAGACCTTTCTTATTAATCACTGCTAAGGAGCCCAAGACAATTGTATTATAGAGAGAATTTGTCTGAAACTACCTATTACAGAGGGATGTTTTAGCAGGTTATGTTTGGAATAAGCCCATATGTGCATGACTGAATTCCTAGTAACAATATTCATTGACTTACCTCGCTCTGTGTGTGCACAGTACTTATTTATATATATGCCTTTGTTATATCTCTCTATTTGTGCATATAAATCTATGTACTTATGAATTATAAATGTCACCAACTCTTAGAGATAAATCTTATTAATATTTTGAGAAAATTAGGGAATAACACCCCACCCCCATACCCCCCCAAAAAAGACAAGCAGACATCAAGTCAGTTCTGTGTCAGTGAACCTGTGGGACAGATTAGAACCACCATGTAGTTTTCCCAAGTTATAAATCTTTACCTGGGCAGAAAGCCTCATATTCTCCTGTGGAGAGGCAATTGAGTTTAAAGTGCTGACCCTGTAATTAGCAGTTCAACACATACATAGAATAACTAGATGAGTGCAAACACTATAAATTCCATCAACTTTTCCTGACTTTTTGGTAACTCAATTCACAAAGAAAATTTGAAAGAACACTAAAAAACTCTAAATGATTGTTAATGGCTGATGGAATACTTTTTGAAAAATAACATTTACATTGAATTATATTTGAGCCTATTGTTATAACTACTGTGTCAATTGATCTAGTTGATGATCATCCTCTTGTTTGCTGGCCTCCTTTGTCAAGTATACGTTCTTTTCTAGGGACTGATGACTCCTAATGACATGTGCAAAGGACATGAGAAGCAATCTTCCCATCTTTTATTATAAGGAGCTTTATCACTGTAACTGATTTCAAGGCAGATTTATTCCTTGTTTTAATAGTCCAGGTTTATTGAATATTTGAGTTGTGATTAATTAATAAAGCTCCTGTAGCCTTAATTTCTTGTGTGATGTATTACAATTCCGGGCTCTATGCCTATGGTTACAATCGTCTTTTGACGGAGGTTCTCTACTCTACTGATTGGCAAGATTAGGCTGGATGAAGACCTGCATCTATTGGAGGGTGTGAACTAAGTTACACCCTTGTTTCTCGGGCACATCGTTAGACTACTTGAGGCTGTGACTTCAGATCCCCCTCTGGTTTCCCTGAGGGCATGACTGGGTGGCAGACAAGGACCACACCTCCATCAAAGCCATCTCGCTGTTTCTTGACTGAGCTTTAGTGGAAGCATGAAGGCCTGCTTTAGCATTGGGCAATTTTTACTTCTGGCTCTGGACCTGCATTTGGCTTTTCTCCGTCTGATCTTCATATTTGCAACTTAACAGCACCCACAACCACATGAAACATTTATTTAACTTTCATGGGTTTTTGTGATACTGCATCAAATCACAGAATCCAGAGATACTTCAGGGGGCAGAAATAGAGTAGACCAATATCTTGAGGAAGTGGACATTTGATACAGCTTTGCTTTCCGACTCCTTGGAGCTAATTTGGTCTTATTATTCTAAAAGAATGTATTACCAATATTTTTCACCTGAGCGGCTGGTACTTAGTTTCTTTCTGGCAGTTAGTTCCTTTCTCGCTGTGTGTCTCTCTCTTTTCATAAGGAATACTAGTAAGAATCTCTATTGGGGGAAATCCACTGGACATATACAAATACCACCCAGATACATCCATGCATCTGTCAGTTTGTCATACTGTGGTGACTTGGATGTGGCTATGATACTGGAAGCTATTTCAAATTCTGCAGATATTTTCCATAGATATTTCAAATTCTACCAAAGTCACCCATGGTGCGCAGGCATCAGTGGAATTTCCAGATTAAGCTAGACTCGAGAGAAGAACAGACATAACACTTCTAAAAGTATGACCACTGTAAACCTTATGAATATCAGTGAAACCTTGTCTGATACAGTGCCTGAACATGTGGTCCTCAATTGGCAAGGCTCTCAAAATTCAACAGAAGAACTGCCTCCTCAAAGTGGAGTCAACCTTAATGGCAAGGAGAAAGCTTTCTGGAACTTCATTGACTGAGTAGCATTACTCAAAATGAGCAAAAGCAGCTGAAAATGTACATTAAGTTTTCAAATTTGGAATGTACAAAGTATGAATCTAGGAAAATTTTAAGTCATAAAAATCAAATGGAATGCAGAAAGATAGACATCCTAGGCTTTAGTAGCTGAAGTGGGCTGGTATTATCCATGTTGAATCATACAATTATATGGTTTCTATGTTGGAAATACCAAACTGAAGAAAATTGGCATTGTGTTTATTATCCAAAAGAGCATTTCAGATTTATTTTGATGTATAGTGTTATACATGTAAGGACAATATCCATTCAAGAAAGATCAATGGAAGCACGGCAGGAGTGGAGGCATAGCTGATGCTGTGGTTTACTAGGGAAATGGGAGGGAGCACAAGGGGAATTGGGGAGCAAACAGTGCATGAAGAAGGCAGAGGGTGCGTTAGAACAGAATGTGATGATGGATATACAACTCTTTAAAAGCAACTTAACTACAGAAACATATGATATGTGAATTTTATATCAAGAAAACTACTTTAAAAAAGCAAAAGAAAAAAAGAAACCATAGTTGATGAATGGTTACCATTGGTGAAGGAGGAAGATTATTTTGCTTAGGAGGCATGGAGTTTTTGTTAACGGTGGTGGAATAGTTCAGGAAAAAATATCAATAATGGTTGAAAAACATGAATGGTATAATCAATGGAACTGAATTATACATGTAGTGTTGTTGAATTGGAGAGAGTTTTGTTCTGTATATTTTGGCTCAATTAAAAAAATATTTACCCCAATAACAACAAGTACAAGGAAGAAGAAAATATTCTAAAACTTATTGTGCTAATGATTGTACAATTCTTTTTGATATGATTCAACTACTGATAGCATGATTATGGATGAAATTCCAATAAAAGGGTTTTTTTAGAAAGAAAGATCAATTAATACAAGTATTTAAAAAAATTACTCATTATCCACCAAGGGCAATATTGAAGAAATTGAAGAATTCTATCAACTTCTGTGGTTTGAAATTGATTAATAATCAAGATGCATTGATAATTACTGATGACTTGAATATGAAAGTAGCCATTAAAGAGAAGATCAGTAGCTGGAAAATATGACTTGATAGTAAAGATGCTGGAGATTACATGATACAGTTTTGCAAAACTAACAATTTCTTCATTGCAAATACTTTATTTTAACAACCACAGCAACGACAATGCAAGTGAACCTCAGCAGATGGAATACAGAGTCAACAGATTGAGCGCAGCTGTGGCAAATGATGATTGAGAAGTTCAATATCACCAAACAAAACAAGGCAATGTTCTGCTCAATTACTCATATAGAAGCTTAGGTTTGAACTAAAGAATATTGAATAAATGCACAAGAGCCAAAATAAAACCTGATTATATCCCCACGTGGATTTAGAGACCATCTCAGGGACAGACTTTACTCATAACAGAGCAGTTATGAGATAAAATCATGAACTTTATATATGAAGAAAGCATAAGATATGTAAAGGCAGAAAAGAACTAAGAAACCAAATTGAATGTTACAAGATGCTCTGAAACTTGCGTGTGGATAAAGAATAGCTACAGTGAATTGAAGAAAGGATGACATGTAAAAGTCAAAGAGAAATATTCAAAAGGCCATTCATGAATACAAAAAAAATAATACAAAGTAAAGAATTCTAAAGTAATATGCTAAGACTTGAAGTTAAAAAAAAGGGATGGACACACCAGTCATTTCTGAAGGTGAAAGAGATAGAAAATATATTCAAGTCTTGAGTTGCAAACTGAAGACTTCTACAGCCAAAATACTGAATGGTGAAGGAAGCATCAAAAGAAGATGGAACCAATATACCAAGTCACTGCACCAAAAATAGCTGGCGAACTTTCAACTATTTCAAGAGGTAGCATATGATCAAAAACCAGTGGTATTGAAGGAAGGAGTTCAAGCTATGTTGTAAGCATTAGCAAACAGGAGGCTCCAGGAATTGACAGAATATCAATTATTCAAACAACTGATCCAGCACAGGGGTACCCATTTGTCCATATGGATAAAGTCAGAAGACAGGAACTGTCAGCCTATATGGAGAGATCTCTATTTATGCTGATTTCAAGGACAGGTAACTCAAGAGAAGGTCAAACTTATTGAACACTATAATTATCACATTCATGTAAAACTTTGCTGAAAATAATCAGAAATTAAAGCTCAATTTCAAAGAGGCGATGGAACTAAAAATATCATGGCAGACATCAAGTGGGTCTTCACATAAACCAAAGAACCAGAAATATGTTTATTATGTTTCATTGGCTATACAAAAAAACTTGATAGTGTGCACATTAAAAAATATAGAAACATTAGAAGATTGTGAATTTCAGAATAATTCATTGTACCCATGAGGAATTTGTTCATAGGCCAAGAGTAAGACTTGGCCTTGTGTGTTTTGGACATGTTAGCAAGAGAGACCAATCCTTGGAATATTACATAATTCTTGGTAAAGTTAAGTGCCAGAGGAAAAGACAATGACTCTCAAAGACTGATTGACAGGGTGGCTACAACAGTAGGTTGAAACATAACTATTGTGAATATGGCACAGGACCACACGGTATTTCATCCAGTTATACATAAGTTTTCGTGAGTCAGAATCATACATATGTGATTCTGGATTATATGAAGGAGAATGTGAGTTATAAGAAGTTGTATTTTATGAGGATGAATATGGCATCAGGATTGGAAGAAGGCTGATTAACAACTTGCATAATGCGGATGACACGACCTTGCTTCCTGAAAGTGAGGAGGAATTGGAGCACTTGCTGATGAAGATCAAGGATTATAACTTGCAGTGTGGATTATGACTTGATGTAAATAAGTACCAAAATTTCCACAACTGGACTAATAGATAACATCTTGATAGATGGAGAATAAATGGAAGTCGCCAAGGGTTTTGTCTTGCTTGGATCCACAAGCCACGTGGTGGAAGCAGTCATAAAGAGATCAAAAGGCCTATTACACTGGGGAAATCTGCCACATAAAATATCTTTAGAGTATTGAAAAGCAAAAATGTTATTTTGAAGTCTAATGTGTGCCTGCCCCAGCCATGATTTTCTCCATTGTATCACATTCATCTCAAGGCCAAAAAACAATCCTTGAACTAAATGTGTAATATAAGATATAATAATAATTTATGAATTATCAAGGGTGCATGGGGGAGGGGGGCAGTGGAAGGGAGGGGGGAAGGAAAATGAGCTGATTCCGGGAACCCAAGAGACAACCGAATTTTGGGAATGATGAGGGCAACAAATGTA
>NW_022104341.1:42345876-42354269 GCF_000313985.2 Echinops telfairi
CCTGATGCCAGGGCCTTAAGTGGAGAGCAAATGTTTTGAGAATGATGAGGGCAATGAATGTACAAATGTGCTTTATACAATTGATATATGTATGGATTGTGATAAGAGTTTTATGAGCCCCTAATAGAAAGATTAGAAAGAAAGAAAGAAAGGAAGGAAGAAAGGAAGGAAGGAAGGAAGTTCCTCATTGCATAAGGAAGACCATAGAAAAATCTATGTATTTGAATTGTGGTATTGGGTGGGGGAATGGGGAGGATGAAAGGACCATGCACTGCCTAAAGACAAACCGGTCTGCATTGAAAGAAGCAAGGTCAGAGTGCTTCTTAAAGGCAAGGATGGCAAGGCTTAATCTTAAATACTCTGGACATTTGGCAAGTGAGAATAGTTTCTGGAGAAGGACATCATGTTTGTTAAAGTGGAGGGGCAGCGAAAAGTGGAAGGACCTCAAGGAGATGAATTGCCACTTGTCTGCCTCAGTGGGCTGGGGCATAGGAATAATTGGGAGGATAGCACAGGACCGTGCAGTGTTTCATGCTGTTATATTATATTATAGTGTATTATATGACACATAAGATAATGACACACACACACACACACACACACATACAGAGAACAATTTAACGAACACTGGATGGTGGAGATTCCAGTGAGAGTGATTTTTAAAGGGTCACAAGTTTATATGCCTGTGAACACCCTTCATGGTTGATGTTGTCCTTGTTAGGGGTCATCAAATTAGTTCTAACTCATAGTAGCCCAATATACGACAGAACACTGCCTGCTCTCATGCCATCCTCACAGTTGATCTTATACTTCAGCCCGTCTATGAAGCCACTGGGTCCACCCATCTTACATAGTATATCCCTCTTTTTCACTTTACTTTAACCAGCGTGATTTCCTTCTCCAGTTACTGGTCTCTCCTGACAACATGTCCAAGGTACTTGAGATCAAGTATTATTCCCCTTGCCTCTAAGGTTCATTACCTAGATACTTCTTCCAAGACAGATTTGTTGGTTATTTGGCATTCAATGGAACTTTCAATGTTCTTCAATAGTACCAAAATACATATGCATCCATTCTTCTTTCTAATTCAATATCCAACTATCAAATATGAGATGATTGAAAATACCATGGTTAGGACAGGTATGCCTTAATCCTTATAGGAACACCTTTGCTTTTCAGCAATTTAAAAAAAGCCTTGTACAGCACATTTTCCCCATGCAATGAGTCCTTTGTCTCTTGACTGCTGCTTCCAGGAACATTGATTGTGCATCTAAGCAAGACTAAGTCCTTGACGACTTTAATCTTTTCTTTATTTACATGATCTTTGAGGAGCTGGTCTTCTTTACATGGAATTGTAATCTATAATGAAGGCTACATTCCTTATCTTCATCAGCAAGTGCTTCAAGTCCTCACTTTCCACAAGCAAAGCCATGTCGTCTGCCTATCACAGGTTGCTAATAAGCCTTCCTCCAATCATGATGCCATACTCTTTAGCTTCTCTAATTATTTGCTCAGTATACAGATTAAATAAGTAAGATGAGAGTATACAACTATGAAACACTCCTTTCCTTATTTCAAAGCTTATGGTATGGCCTGGTTCTGGTCACACAACTGCCTCTTGATTCAAGTATAGGTTCTGCATGGACACATATTATTGTTTCGATGGTCCACACAGTCAAATTCCTTAGCATACTCAAAACAAATGAAAATCTCTGGCAATCTCTGCTTTGAAGCAAGATCCATTGATTCCAGTGCTGATATCTCTTGTTTCAAGTCCTCCCTAAATCCAGTCTGAACATCTGGCAGTTCCCTGTCAAAGTACTGTTGCGATAATTGTTGGATGATCTCCAATAACACTTTACTTACATGTGATACTTATTAATGCTATTTTTCTATATCTTGAACTTTCTGTTGGGTAACCTTTTTTGGAAATCAATAAAATTAGTACTATATGATCAGTATACAAAAAATGAATAGGCTGTCCATTTAATTTCTGAAGAATTAACCATATAAAGACGTGCTGAATCAAAACATCTTTCCTCAGCACTTTAATCTATATCTTAAGATATTGATTATATTAAAAGCTGTTCATAAAGTTTTTTGTTAAATTAACAAAATATATGAAATGAGCCTAAATAGGCATATAGATGTGTCTTCTCATTTTTAAATCAATGTAATGTATTAGATGAGTCTAAACAGGCATCTGGCTCAATTCAGCAATAAATGGCCTGGTTTAACTGTCTAGTGATGCCTTTCACTAGATGTCTGTCAAACTTTCTTAACGTGGTGGCTTGTGTGTTACTATGATGCTGGACGTTTTGCCACTGGTATTTCAAATACCAGTAGGGTCACGTAAAGAAAATAGGTTTAATCAGAACTTCCTGAATAAGAACTATAATGAAGAATTAGGCTGTTGATTTTAAAGGAATTGATCACTGAAAACTATGGATAGGAGCAAAACATTGACACACACTAAAGCTTTATTGAATTGCAGCAACAAAAAAAATTGTCAGGATAGGAACTGGAAACACAGGAAATCCAGGATGGATGATTCCTTCAGGACCAGTGGTGAGAGTGGCGATACTGGAAGAGTGGGGTAGAAAGGGGGAACTGATTACAGGGATCTACATATAGCCTCCTCCCTGGTGGACAGACAACAGAAAGGTGGGTGAAGGGAGATGTTGGATAGTGGCAGATGTGATAAAATAATAATTTATAAATTATCAAGGGTTTATGAGGGAGACGGGAGTGGGGAGGGAGGCCAAAAAATGAGCTGATGCCAGAGGCTCACGTGGAGAGCAAATGTTTTGAGAATGATGAGGGTAACGAATGTACAAATGTGCTTTATACAATTGATGTATGTATGGATTGTGATAAAAGTTGTAAGAGCCCCCAATAAAATGATTAAAAAGCAGAAACAATAAACAAAAAAAATGTTTTGAAACTGATGATGGCAGCAATTGTACAATTACACTTGATCTAATTGAATTATGGATTGTTTTAATATTTGTAAAAGTTCTCACTAAAATGATTAATTAAATTAACAACAACAACAAAAAACTATCAGAAATAGGGCCAGGTGATAAGCCCTTCCGATCAGAAGGCATTCAAAATATGACTGAGGGAGAATTGCCTTCTCAAATTAGAGTTGACTATAATGACATGGATGAAATAAGGACTTCAGCAGTAAAGTGTCCAGGACCTTCAGAACTTCTCACAACTGGGCCATGATCAATGGAGAAAAGATTGAAGTTGTCGAGGATTTCATCTTGCTTGGATTTACAGTCAATGCTCATGGAATCAGCAGTCAAGAGAGCAAAGGACGCATTGCAGCTGGTACATCTGCTACACAAGAACACTTTACAGCAGTGGTTCTCAGCCTTCCTCATGCCACAATCCTTGAATACAGCTCCTCATGTGGTGGTGACCCCTAACCATAAAATTATTTCTGTTGCTACTTCATAACTCGAATTTTGCTACTCTTAAGAAACAAGCGACCCCTGTGAAAGGGTCATTTGACCCCCAAAGGGGTCGAGGCCCACAGGTTGAGAACCTCTGCTTTAAAGTATGGAAAAGCAAAGATGTCATTTTGAGGAGTAAGGTTTGCCTGACCCAAGCCAGAGTATTTTCAATCATCTCATATGCATGTCAAAGTGGACATTGAATAAGGAAGACTAAAGAAAAGTCAATGGATTTAAACTATGGTGCTGGTGAAGACTACTGAAAATAGCATGGATGGCCAAAAGAACCAACAAATTGGTCTCGGAAGAACTACAGCAAAGACAGAGAGATTTTGTCTCATGTACTTGGGACATGTTATCAGGAGAGATTAATTCCTGCAAAAGGCCGTCATGCTTGGTGAAGAAGAGTTTCAGCAAAAAAGAGAAAGATCCGTAACAAGGTGGATTGAAACTGTGGCTGTAATAATGAGCTCAGACAGAAGCACAATTGCGAGGCTGCTTCAGGAGTAGACACTTTTCTTTCTGTTGTTGGAACCAGCTGGAAGACATCAAGCAGGAACAAAGATGTCTTTATTCTTTGAATTTGTGGAGGCTTATGTAATTACCACCCCCCAGAAGTAACCACCATCCTAACATTTATAATCAGGACCTCTTTTGTTTATTTCATGGCTTTATTACCCTTGAATCTTCTTGAATATTGCAGCTTAAATTTTAATTTAAAATGATTTGTTGTTCATAGGTGCCAGAGAGTTGACTTTAATACCAATTAAATATGTAGGTTCCCTCTTTACCCCATTATTTTTTTTAAGGAACTTAATTTTAAACAGTTTGATAGGCACAACAGAAGGACACAATGCCCAGTCCTTCCCCGTCCTCATAGTGGGTCCTGTGCTCGAGACTATTGGTGCATCCATCTTCTTGAGGGGCTTCTTTGTCTCTGCCCTCTCTCCCTTAGGAAATATGATGTCCTTCTCCACGAACTGGTCTCTCCTGACAACACGTCCAACACTTACCATTCTTGTCTTTAAGAAGCACTGTGGCCATATTTCTTCCAAGAGAGACCAATTTGTCCTTTTAGCAGTCCGTGATACTTTGAATATTCTTCTCCAGCACCAAAATTCATATGCATCAGTTCTTCAGTATTCTTTATTCAATGCTCAACTTTCATATGCATATGTGACCGTGGAAAATACCATGGCTTGGGTCAGGTACACTTTCGTATTATACTTATTTTTCGATATTCTAAAGAGATCTTGCTGTTTCAATGAACATTGATTGTGGAACCCAGTAAGACAAAATCCTTGACAACTTCTTTCTCCACTTACCATGATGTTATCTATGGGTCTGGCTATGAGGATTTTGGTCTTGTTTACATTGAGTAATCCATACAGAAGGTTGGACTCCTTGATCTTCACCAGCAAGTGCTTCGGGTCCTCCTCACTTTCAGCAAGCAAGACTGTTTCATTTGGGCATCTCTGCTTGCTAATAAGTTTTCCTCTAGTCTTGATCCCACATTCTTCTTCATAGAAGCCTTCTTCTCTTATTATTTGCTAAGCATACAGATAGAACATGGATGGTGAGAGGATACAACTTTTTCGCACATTTCTCCTGGTTTTCCACCAGGGAGTATTTTCTTGTTTGGTATGTACAAATTCCACAGAAACACAATGAAGTGTTCTGGAACTCCAATTATTCTTAAGGTTATCCATAATTTGTGATGAGCACACATAGAATGTATTAACAAAGTCAGTGAGGCATAACTAAAATTTATTTCTGATATTCACTGTTATCTGCCATTTTCTATATGACATCACCAATGATTTTCCTTGTTCTACATCCTATTCTAAATTCTGCCTGACTTTCTGTCAGTTCCCTGCCAGATATTGCCAACTGTTACTGGGTGACTTTCAGAAAAATGTTGCTTGCATGTGACATCAGTGATATTGTTCTATAATCTTAGCATTCTGTTGGGTCATCTTTCTTTGGAATGGGCATGAATATGGATAATTTACACTCAGTTGGCCAAGTGTCTGTCTTCCAATTTTCTTACCATAGAGGAGTGAGTGCTTCCAATGCTTCATAAGCTTGTGGGAACATTTATATTGGGATTTCATCAATTTTTGTATTCGTTTTGGCTGATGTTTTCAGTGAAACTGGAACTTCCAATTGCCATTGGTTCTTGTTCATATGGTACTTTTTGAAATGATGGAATGTTGTCTAATTCTTTTTGGTACAATGACTGTGTGTATATTTTTTTATCTTCTCTTGATGTTTCCTGCATCATGCAGTATTTTGCCTATAGAATCTTTCAAAAGTTCCACTTGAGGCTTGGATTTTTATTTCAATTCTTTCAGTGTAAGATATGCTGAGCATGTTCTTCACTTCTGGTTTTCAAATACTAGGTCTTTATACAGTTGATTAAAATATTTGGCTTTGTTTTTCTGAGGTTGCCCTTTGAAATTCTCTGTACAGATCTTTGATTTCATCCTTTCTTCCATGTGCTTTAGCTACTCTGATTAAGAGCAAGTTTCAGAGTCTGATATACACTTTGATCTTTCTTTTTTCATTCATTCATTTTGTCATTCTTTCTATTTTATTTCTTGTCTTTTTAATGACTTTTTGTTTTCTTCATGGTTGAGTTACATAATTTAATCTTTCCACAGCTTATCAGTTCTTCTGTCTTTAGTGTTCAATGTATCAACTCTGTTTCTAAGATGTTCTCAACCTTCAGAAAGACTTAAGATTTGAGATCATATTTTGACTCTCACAGACTTGATTTAATTTTCTTCAGTTTTATCCTGAGCTTACATATGAGCAATTAATGGTTTGTTCCACAGTCAGCCCCTAGTCTGATTTTAGCTGCAGATATTGAGCTTCTCTAATGTCTTTTCTCAGATGTAGTCAATTTGATCTCTCTGTATTCCAGAGTGTGAGTATGTGCTGGCTATTCTTGAGGGTGCTGTGGTCCTTACATAATTTCTTGTCAACTTGAAGAAATAAAAAAGGGTATGGCTGGAGTTCAGCCTATCATTCAGGTCACAGCCTGATGGTGCCTCTTGTGAGCATGGTCCTCTCATAAGGAAGATCCTGACAACCTACGCCTCTCTCTCTGCCTTCACATTCCTGCTGGCTGACCATGATGGCAGCCAGAGCTCTGGAGAAGTGCCCACCATCATTTAATCCACCAGACTGCATCCACTGGCCAGCGATATTCCTGCATTCAGCACCATTGCTTATGGCTGCACGTTTGAAGAGGGACTAAAGGACTAGTATCGGATTTATGGACTTGAGTTGGACTGGGATGTTTTCCTGATATATAAAGCTTCTTGATAGAAAGCACTTTCTTACACATTCTGAGTTACTGTACTACAGTAACAGTTCATTGGTCTTTGAAACATGAAAGTCAGTTTGGCTCATCCAGTCTTTCCTTGATAATTTTCAATGATACTCATTTTTCTTCAAGCATGAAGTGATACTATGCAAAAACTCATTGTTGTTGTTATTATGTTCTGTTGAGTTGATTCCCTCATGTACTGACCATGTAAGGCAGTGTAGGAATGTTCCATAGGGTTTTCTAAGCTATCATTTTTATAGTATCAAAGTATATGCTGTTTTGTCTTGCAGAGTCCCTCTTTGGTTTCAACCACTAATATTTAGGGTAATATTTGAACTCTTAACTATACCCCCTTCTACAAAAGTCTAAGATCTGATTTGTTTTGTTTTTATTGATATTCATATACTTGTTTTTTTGTTTTGCTTTCTTCCCCATAGATGCTAAAGGGTATATCTATATCTATATCATCTATATCTATCTCTATCTCTATCTCTATCTGCATCTATCATCTATATATCAATATATATCCTTTAAAAGCACTGCTGTTGTTGGTAGCTTGTTGCTGCTGTTGTTGGTAGACATTGTCAAGCAGCTCCAATTTCTGAAAACCTTATTGTGTCAGAGTATAACTTGCTCTACAGTGTTTTCAAAGGTGAACATTTGGAAGTAGATCCCTTTTCTTCTTAGGCTACTCTGATTGGATTCACCAGCACTTTTGCTGGTAAAGTTGAGCTGTTTTCATCACTCAGGAACTCCAGAAATACACTAGTTTTGCTTTGTGTCTAGGTTTTCTTCATTCTCAATTGATGCTCAGAGATTTATGGTATACACTTTCAATTTGTAGTTACATATATACATGTAAATAAACAAATAAATATAAGCACATATGTATATATACACACACATATATATATGAATACATATAAACCAATCTATATTAAAAGTCCTGGTGGTGCTGTGGGTTAAGCACTGGGTTGATAACTGTAAGGATTATGGTTCAAAACCATCAGATGCTCAGTAGAAGAAATATGAGGCTGTTTGCTCTTGTAAAGATTTCTAACCTTGGAACCCTATGTATGGTTGCTATGAGTCAGAATTGACTTAATGGTAGTAAATTTGTTCTTGTTTTTAATTTGATATGTATATCAAGTTTTACAGGTATACACATATTTGAAGGAAATTCATGGAAAATTACATTCTTTTTAGTTCAAGTTTTCCATGAACTTTTTGAACACCTCTTGTATGTGTACATCTGTCATAGTATATTCTGAGTGATAAACAGCCCATAGTACAGAAAGGTTTCCAAACTGTAAATCCTTACAGAATCAGATTGTCACGTGGACTGGAGAGACTAGTGAATGGATTTGAACCACAGCCCTATCCATTAGTAAGATAGTTAAGGTTTACTGTGCCAACCTGGCTTAAAAACACATGTGGGGTTAATCGAAGGGCAGAGAGATAAATGGCTCGGTGAGGCTCACCTTTCTATTTCTTGGGTCTCTTGCTTTCTGATGGTCGGACCAGGGTGCAGCTGCCTTAGCCAGTTCCCTGCTTCAGCTGGCAATGCTCACTTCCTGCAAGACATCCCTGAGGAGAAG
>NW_022104341.1:42354905-42360431 GCF_000313985.2 Echinops telfairi
AAATATTTAGGAACTAGAGGAAAGTTGTATTTTTTATCATTGTTACTTCGCACCCTGACTGGCTCATCTCCTATCTGAGACCCCTCTGCAAGGGGATCTCCAGTGGCCTACTAATGGGCTTTGCGTCGCCACTCCGCACTCCCCCCATCATTCACTATGGTAAGATTTTTTGTTCTGATGATGCTTTATACCTGATCCCTTCAACACCTCGTGATTGCATAGGCTGGTATGCTTCTTCCATGTAGGCTTTGTTTCACCTTAATTTTTATTCAATGCCCAGATATCTGAATAGGGCGAATATATAGAGACAGGAATCCTGCCAAATCATGTTTGTTTATGGAGGGAGATTGCTCCTGATTCTTTACATATGCCTCTTTTCCTCACCTATTTTTGGTTTGGACAACGTTCTTAATGTGGCATGTGTCCTAATTTATGATTTTTTTTCTCTTTGACTTGCTGTTTTACCATTAGCACACATGGCTTTACCTTTGTTTCTGAAGTGAATCCACTCAATGTGTGCTTTCCTTTCCTCTTGGGAGGAAAGTGAATTATACTGGTTACTTTGACATTAGTAGTTTGTCTCCACATTCTTATCATGAATACTTTGGTGTGGATGTGCACGTTGTTCTGTCACGTGTTGCTTAATGGTGTTTGCCTTTAATTCAAGTGCTTTTATGCAGGAATTCAGAGATATTGAGAAACCATTCCACCACTGCCATCTTCCCATGACCTATGCCAAGCACCTTTATCAACAGAACTTAGCTAATGTAATTTAGAGGTTGTCAGTTACTAACCTGAGTACTTTATTTACATTATATTATTTAATATGCCAAACCTTTATGAAGCTACATTTTATCATCCATAGATTAGTGATAATTAGTCAAATGTTCCAACCATGATAAAGTAACTCAATAAATTCCAAACAACTACAAGTAGCAACGATTGCATACAAATTCAGATAGTCTGACTCTATAACTACAAGTAGCAACTATTGCATACAAATTCAGATAGTCTGACTCTATAGCCCCACTTAACAAATGCAATACACTTTGAAATATAAAAATTTTAAAAACAGGCAACTAAATCAAACAAACCCAAAATACCTACAAAATTGAATGTAAGACTTTCAAATTTAATATAAATTTTAAAAATACAGCATGCTAGTCTAGATTCAAATCATTGCACTAAGAATTCTGTGAGAACAGATTTTATTAGCATGAGAGAAAAGCAAATTATGAGGAGGGGAAAGTGTACAAATGAGGACAAGATGGTGAATTTTGAATAAACTTATTAAAGTCTGCTGCTCAGAGACAGGATTCCCTCCCCGCACCCCAAATTTACAAAAGCATGTCACTGAGATACTGGGAAAAACTTTGGAGAAGATAACAAGCATAATATTTTGCTGAAGATGAATTCTAACAGCTAGCCTTTCAAAACTAGTTGTCCTACTATACTCACTGTGTGAGTCACTGCCTCCTGTACTATAAAAAGAGCAACAATTTATCAGGCATATTTCCTTCCCTCAGAAATGTTTCAATTTAGCTAGAATGATAAGGTGTGTTCATGAATATTTTAAGACAGTAAATAATAAAAGCTATCTACTGCTACAAATAAGAAAAGCATTAGGGGCTTAGAAGGGAAACGAGGCTCATGCAATTAGGTTTGCCATGGGCATCTAAATGGGAGCTCCAATGTTAAGTGTAACCTTACAGAAAACGAGGACCAGAAGGAAAGGCATACAACGAGGACGGTGACAGCTGTGGGATGCAGCAACAGATCTATGTCTTCAGCATGTACTTTTGGGGGAAACAACTACCTATAGAAACTGCCAAGTATTTGTAATTGCTCATCTCTATTTAATAGGTCAGGAATCAGAAGATTTAATAAAGGCAGAGTATGGAAAGCTATAAACCATTATTTTCATTTAGGAGTGGGAAAAGAGAAAGAAAACCAAACACACTCCATTAGGAGAAGAGCTCAGGCAGTACAAACTTCCATGAGGACTGGGAAAGGATCTCACAAGGTTTCAGATAATACAGCCAAGCATGGGGTAGACTGCACCGTTCCCAGAATGATAGGGCTTGTGACAAAAGGTAAACTGAGATTCCTAGACACCCATCCTGACCTGTGTCAGTCCTAAAAGTTTTCCCTCAGCCTAATTTTCTGAGTGCTCTACAACTTCTTTGTACTGATGAGCTGCCATCAATCAAATTTGAAACCAAATTGCTTCCTGGGGTTACTTTTAAAGGGATTGGGGTTGATATCAGTGAAGATAAATTGACATTTTTAAGATACTGTTTCTCATCTTGGTAATGGATATATAAATCTCCATTTTAATGCTAATAAAGCTTACTGTCTCAAAACCGAAAAATTATAGCAGAAAAGAATTGGGCTACTGAAGGGTTAAGCTGTATTATATCCAAATAGGCAACCATAGCCCCATGTTGATGTTATGATGCATAGGAAATATTTTCATTAAAAATAAAGGTAGAAAAGTGATAATATTATCTTTAGGTGAAAAAAGGAAAAAATAGAATATAGAAAAGTGACTACTATTCTGGAAGCTTAAGATATTTAGACTATAAATGCCACTCACAATTTTTTTTTTTTGCTTCTCCTTAAAGGATTTTTTAATCTCTGAAATGTGTAAATGTGCTACTTTTTTAAAAAAAAATAGCTAAAATTTTATTTTCTCATACAACGTAATGTCATTTGAAGCCTTGCTTTTGCATAGATTTTGCACATTCATCTCTTTTTGTATTTGCTGCAATGCCTAAATTGATATAAACTTTATATACCCTTTAAATACAATTAAAGAAAATATAGAAAATACTTCAAACCTCTAAATTAACTTTATATTCAATAACTGACCAAGAAAAGTAAAATGTCAATCATGTTTTCTAGCTGTATACAGTAATTCCAATCAAAAGAAATTGCTATTTCACAATTTGATTTTAGATGCGTGCCAAATCAATGCTATTGACATAAGCGATTCATTCATTATTTATTTTAAACTTTGTTTATTACCCAAGTTTCATACAGAGACTAATTATTTAGATGGGAAACTGCAACTGTCTAAATTAATATTAGGAAAATTGAGCATTTACCCTGAGGCGGCAAAATTGGACTTTGTCAGGAAGCCGATCAGAGGAGGTCCTACACTACAAAATGCTTAAAATGAATCATCGAAGGGAAGAATCTATAGCCATTATTTCCCACTAGAGTTTAATTAAATACAAATAATAAAGACTGCATTGTCTCACAGATTCAGCATTTTCCACTGGCAGAAACTTGCTCGTGAATGGCAGCTGTCAGAGGGGCTTGGGTTACGGACACGGGCCAGTGAAGACTTCTGATTGTGTACTCCCTTCTACCATAGGATCGCCCCAGACTGAAGGCAGAGGATTCTGCCACCACGGCCACTGGCAAAGCAACAAGGATATACGTTTAAAAATGAACCACACAAAGAAGGCTCTGACGAAGGTCACATTAAGAACAAGTGCTCATTCCATTTAGTCAAACAACTTTCAGCACTGCTAACACTAAATCAACAGAGGATTGGTGCATATCCCTTTGGAAATTAGCTCAGGGGGCTGCTGGGTCATATAAGGATAATCACTCAAAAATTGTGACAGCAATTCTCACCAGTAAACTCTTCTTCTTATTATGCTGACACTTAAGATGTCATTTAATGATTCACATACGCACACAACTACCAAGTTTTAGGTGTTTCTTTTAACTTTCTATTCAAAACATTCATATTAGCTAAAGCAAATAGAATAAATGATCTAGTAATGGGCTGGATGGAAACTTTCAAAAGGTAGTTTGAGGAAATAAAGTTAACTATTTGAATAAAATGTGCAATACCTAAGTGTGGAAAATCAAAAGGGAGAGACACACTCAACCTTGCTACAAGCTGAAAGATGTGAAGAATAAAATGAGGCCTGGAGTCCTGCTACTGAAAAAATTTATGTACAAAATATTAATTGAGGCAGGTAGTATCAAAACAAGATAGACTATACAGAATCACTGTTATCAAAAGAAATGATCACCCTTCAAACATTTCAGGTGGTAGTATATAAGGAAGAATGATGGTATTAAAGGTAGAAGTACAACCTGGACTGACGGCATTGGTGAAAAACAAGATTCCAGAAATTTGTGGAATCCCAAATGAGCTGTTTCAATAAATGCATGCAATGCTGGAACCACTTACTATAACAAAAAATGAGGCCAATAGACTGTAAAAGATCCATAATTGTACCCATCCCAAAGAAAGTTGGTCCAAATAACATGGAAATCACCAAACAATATCATGCACAATTAAAATTTTGCTGAAAGTATTCCAAAATTTTGCAGCAGTACACTAACAGGTAACTGAGGGGAGTCAAGCCATACTCAGAATAAGACATTCAATGATGGAAATCTATCTTAATATCTGGCAGATCTTGGTTGAAAGCAGGGAATAACAACAACAACAAAATAGCCTGTTTTATTATCAGACAAAGACTTTCAACTATGTGGATCATAAAAAATTCTGCGGAGTAATAACCAATCTTATAGTAAAATAAACAAGTTTTTAGTCATTCTTTCATTAATGATACAAATATTCATTTTGAGTATATTCTTAATATGAGCTTCTTTTGTCTAAGTGTGACATATAATTCTAAGTACTTCTATAATCCTACACCAAATCATGTAACATTAAAACAAAGAATAAAGGAAAACAATTACAGAATCTCAATGATTATACTATCAACATTCCAGTAATTATTAATGAAAAACTGGTAACATAAGGAGTTCAAATATTGCACCCTATTAATAGCATAATACTTTAAAGCAAAATTTAAAAGAGTAATTAAGTGTTCTCTCACGAAATCCTTTTTTGCCCTATCTTTTCTTCCTCTTATTTTTTTCTAATTGCCTTTTTGATAAGATTACTTTGCCAACTTTTCATCAGACTTGATTCTATTCACATGTCACACATTACTTGTTTTGTTGATTTGTGCAAATAATTTTAAAATAATTTTAAAATGGTTGGACCCAGGTGCACTGTGTTAGCCAGTTCCCTGCTTCAGCTGGCAAGGCTCACTTCCTGTAGGACATCCCTGAGGAGAATCCACATGGACCTACCCCAATACAGCCCTGGGTGCTGGAGCACGTGTGTGGAGACCCCAGCCAGCACTGAGATACTTACACGTTCACTAACTCGGCTTTCCTGCTGCAGTCGGCACCATTGCATGCGTTTTGTGAGATAGAGGAGAACTTTGTGGATTGGTGTCGAACATATGGGTTAGTGTTGGACTTGTGGGCTTGGGCAGCACTGGGTTAGGATGTTTTCTTGATGTGCACTTATCCTTTATATAAAACTCTGTCTCGTTTTGTTGTACGTTGTTGCTTGGTTTTGCTCTGTCTTGTTTTTGTGCATGTTGTTCTCTCCGCAGGCCTGTCTGGGTAGGACAGACAGGATGAACAATCTGGAGGAGAAAACAACGGGACTAACAGTTCCGGGGGGACATGGGAGAGGGG
>NW_022104341.1:42361589-42386670 GCF_000313985.2 Echinops telfairi
GGGACAGACAACTGAAAAGTGGGTGAAGGGAGACGTCGGACAGGGCAAGATATGACAAAATAACAATTTATAAACTATCAAGGGCTCATGAGGGATGGGGGAGTAGGGAGGGAGGGGAAAAATGAGGACCTAATGTCGGGGGTTTAAGTGGAGAGAAAAGGTTTTGAGAATGATGTACAAATGTGCTTTACATAATTGATGTGTGCATGGATTGTGATAACAGTTTTATGAGCCCCTAATAAAATGTTTAGAAAAAAAAAAACTCTGTCTCAAACATGAGTTTCTGTGGATTTGTTTCTCTAAAGTACCCAGACTAACACAGTGGTACATTTTCCTTTAAATATCTATGTCTATATCTATATACATATAATCTATCTATATCTATATCTATCTATATTTTCCCCTAATAGGCATGCCATGCCTCTAGGGATGAAGTGTAAATTCAACAAGGACATAAAACTTTTAGATTCCCATTTGGTAGAAAATTCTGTTTTCTCAGGTGCTAGGTATAAATAATCGCCAACTTATACATTAAGGCTCAGTGAGAACAATTTAGACATGGATAAAAACATCTCCCATTGGTTTTACGGTCATGTTCCAGTAGCAGCTGAGGGGCGCTGTAAAACAGAAGTCATATTTCACCCCGAAGTGCCTGCGTTGGAGTCAGATATGACATAATATAATACGGAGCAGATAAAAGGTACCTCCAAGAAGGGATGCTCATTTGTCTTTTGATGTGAGGGGGAGAGTGCATTTGGAGTTCATTCCACCAGGTCAGATGGTTAATCAAGCTTTCTATTTAAAGGGTCTGAAAAGATTGCGTAACAGTGTGTGACAAAAAAAAGCCTGATTTGTGGCAGACTGGGGACTGGTTTGGCCACCATGACAATGCACCTGCTCACACAACCATCTCAGTGTGTCAGTTTGTTTGCCAAAAAACAGCAATGCCTCCTTTGCTCCTTGCACCTCACTCACCAGCAATGCCTCTCTTGCTCCATGCACCTTACTCACCTGACCTCACTCCATGCGACTTCTTTTAGTTTCCAAAAATTAAGAGGGACATGAAAGAACAGTGATATGAAGATGTAGAAGAGGTGGAGAAAAAAAATGTGTGGGGTGCTGTCAGCTATCCAAACAGATGAATTTGAAAAATATTTCCAAGAATGGAATCTCAGATTTGACAAATGCATTAAGTGTAACAGAGAGTAATTTGAAGGTGACAAGGGTGTTTTGTAAAATGAATAAATAAATAAATGAATAGCTTTGGGGAAAAAGCAAACATTTTAGGGGTGCACTCCCTGATATATACTGCTCACTTATGGGCATGGTTAAATTTCAACAACTGCTCATTATGGGAAAATTGGCATGCAAAAATGGAAGATGAGTACATCACTTCACAAAAAGGAGAATGACTATAAAATTTAATAACTACTGAGCTACATTATTACATAAATATCAAATCACATCATTACATAACTGCCAACTGCTGAGAATCATAGCTCAGTCAAAGCAACAACAAAACTTTAACCATTGTAATAGGCATTCCTCTTACCAAATACTATGATGCTCATTAATAGTAAATGCATATTGTTAATGTGGAAAACAAAGTAAAAAATAAATTTTGTTCTATTGTCATAAAAGTGAAATGCCACATGAGAGAGATAGGGAGGAGAACCTTTTTTTTAAGGTCTTGACAACTTGTTTTAACAATCTAGTCAAAATTTAAGAGCAATCTGAAAGAAGTAATCTTTACTGTAATAGATAAGAAAAATGAGAGAGTAACTTTAACTTAAAATAAAATATATTTTTGAAGATATACTGGTATAAAAAAAGGGTATTGAGCATGGCCTCACATTATAGAAGCAAGGAAAAAAACATGATTCTTAACTTTCATTTAAAGACAGGATAAGGATGTAGATACTTATTTTTTTTAATTGTATATATATATTAACTGTCATGTGAAACAGCAATGTAGGATAGGCCAGTCAGGGAAATTGTAAACAGAGCATAAGTTAAAAAAATTATGGGCTGGGTCTATACTGAAAGCATGGATCTGTCTGTGGCCTAGTAGTTGCTTCAATTAGATATACATTTAATAATACTTTGACAATTTGAACAGTAGTTTTCAAAAAAAGAATACTAACAATGCTCCCAAGAGTTGAAGGATCCATTTTAATATGACAGATATTTGAAATTAATTTCTAAATGATTACAGCAGATTTTAGCTGTCTATAAGTTTAATAAATGAATATTTTTAAAATTTAGTTCACACATCTTTTAGTTATTTAGTTTACAAATCGTTTAGTTATTTAGTTTACAAACCTTTTAGTTATTATATCCATGGAATGGAGAATTCAACTAAATGGACCTGTTCCTGTAATAGAAAGAAATGGATTATTTAGGGTGTAATTTTAACAAATTACATATCTATTTACTCTCTGCTGCCTTTGGAACTTTAATAAAGAATTCAAGTAAAGAAGCACACCAGCCTGTGTGATCATGAGGTGCCAAAGGGATCAGGTGCCAAAGAACAAAACATCATATCATCATGTGCTCACCTTCCCAATGTGATTGCTGAGGACAAATGGGTGCATAAGCAAATGTGGTGAAGAAATTTGATGGTGCCCAGCTATCAAAAGATGTCAGGGGTCTTAAAGGCTTGAGGGTAAATCAGCAGCCATCTAGCTCAGAAGCAGCAAAGCCCACATGGAAGAAGCACACCAGCCTGTGTGATCATGAGGTGTCGAAGGGATCAGGTATCAGGCATCAAAGAACAAAAATTGATATCACTGTGAATGAAGGGGAGTGTGGAGTGGAGACCCAAAGCCCATTTGTAGACAACTGGACATCCCCTTACAGAAGGGTTGCAAGGAGGAGACTGGCCAGTCAGGGTGCAGTGTAGCAACGATAAAACATACAACTTTCCTCTAGTTCCTAAATGCTTTCTCCCTGGCCACTATCATGATCCCAATTCTATATAACAATTCTGGCTAGACCAGAGGATGTACAATGGTACAGATAGGAACTGGAAACCAGGGAATCCAGGACAGATGATCCCTTCAGGACCAGTGATGAGAGTGGCGATACTGGGAGGGTGGAGGAGTGGTGGTGGAAAGGAGGAACCGATTACCAGGATCTACATATAATCTCCTCCCTGGGTGATGGACAACACAAAACAATGTGAAGGGAGCCGTTGGACAGTGTAAAATATGACAAAATAATAATTTATAAATTATCAAGGGTTCACGAGGGAGGGACGAGTGGGGAAGGAGGGGTTAAAAAATGAGGAGCTGATGCCAGGGGCTTAAGTGGAGTGCAACTGTTTTGAGAATGATGAGGGTAACAAATGTACAAATATGCTTCACACAATTGATGTATATATGGATTGTTATAAGAGTTTTATGAGCCCCCAATAAAATGATTATTAAAAAAAGAAAAGAAATTTGGAAAGAAGTTTATTTTTTAAATAATATGATGTTGGTGTATCTTTTTGATACCTTCGCCATCTGCTTTTATTTGTATGAAAGTTATCCCTTGGTTGCCAGTCTAATGGGCACAATTGTCATGCCATTATTCAGTCTACAACTATAAATAGAGACAATTTGTGTAATGGTTAATGCTCTAGGCTCTATACCCAAATGATTTAGATTTTGACCTTTGCCCCTCAGTTTACTAAACTTGAGCACAAACATTTAATTTTTCTGCAACTCACTCACTCATCTGGGAAAAAGAGGACAGTGATGTACTGATTTTATAATATTATCATATGGTTTAAAACTCAATGCTTAGAGAATGTTAAAACAATTGTTAGCAATTGTTTTTGAAATACTCAGATACCTATTCCAGATACACTTCAGTGTTTTAAACAATAAACTACTGGAAAATTGGAGTGACTTCCAAACATTTTGGAGCTCCTTCACTTTCCGTAGAGAGCACATCCTAAACAGCTGATTCCATTCTTGTGATGATGGAGAAAAGAGGCAGAAGTTGTTATGTACACTGGATCATGGATAACAACGCATGTTTTCTATGTCTTGTAGATCTAGTAACTGTGACTGCTTCTACCCCTTACCTCCTGCTACTGTTGCATTATCTTCCTTAGCTATTAATACTGAGAAAGCTACTTCCGAGCCCTAGGCCAGACAGAGGCGCACTTTCCCAAGGGTTTTGTAACTGAGTCTGTAGCCTAAAGTGTTGCAGCTGCAAATATTACAGCAAACTTGTAGGCCTTCCAACTGGAGGGGCTGGCTGCAGCTGGGCAGGCTCATCATGCAGAGCGTGCTCAGCTACCTGGCCTCTAGTGATTATAGCTCCTCCTGGCCCTTTGGTTGAAAGAGCCTGGAAGGAAGGATAATGGCTAGATGTTACTCTTTCCGACAGAAGCTTTGTTTCATCTTAAAACGTGTGTGCTTGTAATCTCACAGCTCTCATTCCAAATGTTATGTAAGGCGAAATAAGTGAAAAGCCCACGTTAATGTGATTTCACTTACATTTTAGAAACTTTATAAAATTTGTTAAACCTTTGAGTTGACATTGTTATTCAATGTTATGCAAAAAAACGGACAAAATATTATTCTCATCAATCTTTTTTACTGTTATAAGGATTGTTATTAACCTGCGTATTTTGAAATCATTGATGTACTTCTTTCCTGGTGTTTACTGTCAGGATTATAAAAATGAAAATGTATCTTTTGCATTCTAACTTGATTTATTCTTTTCTTTATGCACACTCTTTCTTCTTTTCACAAACTGCTGCTGCCCCTCCTACCTGGATGCTGATCCTCATAGCCAGGGATCAGTGCATACATCTACATTACAGTAGAATTACAAACTCCGTGTACATACATTTGCTTACCTGAATTTTATAACAACTATCAAGTGTGCAGCATAAAAGCTATTACCTTGATGGAAACATACTAGTGACTGAGCATGTGTTCTGTCTCAAACAGCATTATCTACTTTTTCATCTACTGTCTATAATATTCCTTGCAGTGGCCACATAGAATCTACAGACAATACTCATGATTTAGGATCTATTAAGGATGTTACCTGGTTATGATGCAAGTGAGAAATGCTGAGGAAACAGATGTGCAGTGAGAACATGCTACCCAGTTCTTTCAGGACTGCTCATAAGTGCCCAAAGGGCACGCACTCCTCTGCAAGCCTCAACCAGAAAGCACGTAGCGCAAGTTCCATGGGTCAGTGGATCCCACTCCCCAAATGAAGGGTCTGGAAGCACCACACTCCACAAGCTAGCTTCCTGCCCAAAGCGCTAAGCTTTATTTGCTCTGTGAGCTGGGGCGCGCACCTTTGTTTCATGCTCTGGCTCCTACTTCTCTTGCTATGCCTCGGTTGTCCCAGCTGTCTTACCTTGCAAGGATCTTGAGTTCCAGAGGACGCTCTCCAGTGCTGGCCTTCACTGGTGCTACACCCCCATGTTGGAGTTTCTTAGAGGGTTCTTTAATACCCAGCAGGACGGCAATCACAATGCTCCCCGTTAAAAATTACTCACAAGTGAATCCTGTGAATGTCTTCCCACACCTTCTTACTCAGACCCACATAGGAAAAGGCTGTTTTGAGAGTTACAGAGACTTTAAGCAGAGGAACCACATTAAATAATTCACTGCCTTTACAGAGTGATGATAAAAAATGGGAATGGGCTATAAGCACTGGGATCCCAATTATCTGCCATTCTGCTATTGGTCCCATGTTAGCATGGCACTGTAAGACAAGCATCTATGTAGTTAAAAAATATCTGATGGAACATCTTGCTCTGCAATGTACTAGCAGGACACGATTTTTCTGTTTACTTTGACTGCTACGGTTTTTATATTTTCTGAATCAGATAAACTCAAATGTTGTAGAAAAATTGTAAATGTAAAATTAAGATATCATAAATGCATAAAGCTCTCATTCAACATTGTCCTCTGGTTAGCCAGGTGTTTGTTCTTGAAACAATCACTAATGTTGCTACTGTTAGGTGCCATCAAGAACATTTTGATCCATGCGACCTTATGCATGACAATTGGAAATACTCTCTGGTCCAGAGCCATCCTCACAATTGTTTCTCTCTCAGAGGCCGTTGTTGCTGCCATTGTGTAAATCCATCATCTTGAGGGTCTTCCTCGTTTTTGCTGCCCCTTCCCCCTCCCTAACATGAACTCTTTCTCCAGGGACCAGTGTCTCCTGACTGCAGGTTCACTGTGTGTATGAAGAAGGAACCCTCTGGCTGCATTTCTTCCAAGGCAGATCATTCTTTCCTTTTAACCGTCCATCCATAGTATTTTCAGTATTCTTCTCCAGCACCACATTTCAGATGCATCCATTCTTTTTTGGTCTTTTTTATTCATTGTCCAACTTTCACAAGCACATGATGCAATGGGGAATATCATGGTTTGGGTCAGGCGCACCGCAGTCCTCAAATTGACACCCTTGTTTATCCATATCCTGCAGAGGTCTTGTGCAGCAGATTTACCAAATGCAACACATAGTTTGATTACTTGACAGCTGCTTTCGTGAGCATTTATTATGGATCCAAACAAAACAAAATGTTTGACAACTTCAACCTTCTGTATTTCACGATGTTACCTATTGGTCTAGTGGTGAGAATTTTGTTCTTTTCTACACTGAGTTGTAATCCACATTGAAAACTGCAATATTTGATCTTCATCAGCAATGCTTTCATGCCTGTTCACTTTCAGCGACCAAGGTTGGATCACCTGCATGTCACCTTCCACCAACACTGGTGCCACATTCTACTTCATATAACCCAGTGTTTCTGGTTATTTGCTTGGCATATAAATTGAATAATCGCTGATAGAATATGTTATAATTATTCCAAAGTAATTTTATTCATATAAAAGCAAATGCACATGATACATATTTTTAATATTTTAATAAAAATTGTGTTTAGCAAAATAGGCCCAGCAGATTGTGCACAGAAGGCAAAGGGCATGCCCGAAAGTTATATTGAAATACTCTCCTCTAAGGAAGAGAGAATAAATGAACCTATTGTGTCAATTCATTTCATTGGGGTCTTGACTTCCACTTCAGGGACAGATTGTTCCTAATATCCTGTCCAAGTAACTGAGATGAAATCTCATTATCCTCCCTTCTAAGGGAAATTCTGAAAATATTTCTTATAAGATACATTTATTTGTTCTTTTAGTAGTACAATGTATATTAATATACCCACACTGACACCATATTCAAATGCATCAATTCTTCTCCAAGCTTTCTTATACGTTGGCCAATGTTTACATACATATGAGACGATGGATCAGGTATACCTTAGTCTCCAAAGTGACCTTCAATCTTTAACACTTTATAGAAGCTCCAACCAGGAGCACTGATTGTGGATTCAGGTACAATGACATCTTTGAGAACTGCAATGTTATCTGTTTGTCATGATGCTTTCTGGTGATCAAATGGGGAAGATTTGGAGATTCGTTATGTGTGATGTAATGTATACTGAAGGTGATGATCGGGCAAACCTCTCGGTTAAATCAGACTCATCCCGCATATAGGAAATCCCACAGCAAAGGACAGGGAAAGATGGGTGAGTATCATAAGGAGACTGCAGTTGTTAGGTGCTATAGAAGCAGTTGGAACTCACAATGACCCTGTGTACAATGAAAACATGTTGGCAGGGCCTACCCTGGCCTCACAATTGTTGCTGTGTTTGAGCCCATCTTTGCGATGACTTCATCAATCCATGTTGTTGAAGTTCTTCTCTTTTGCGTCACTTTATCTTTGAGCATGAGCGTCTGTTTCCTCTTAATGTCACGTCCAAAATAAAGGAAATGGAGCCACACCATCCTAACATCTAAGGAGCATTCTGGTTGTACTTCTTCCAAGATAGTTTGTTCATTCTTCTGGCAGTCCATAGAATATGTAGCGTTCGTGAGCAACACCGTGATTCAGAAGCACCGATTCTTCAGCTTTTTTGCTCATTGTCCACGCTTCACATGCATATCAGGTGACTGAAAATAGCATGGCTTTGGTGAAGCTTGCCTGTGCATTCAAAGTGATAAACCAAACTATGAACTTGCTGCCATAGAATCAATGCCAAGCCATGGTGACGGAATAGGAGACCATAGACCTGCCTTGTGAGTTCCTGA
This sequence comes from Echinops telfairi, assembly GCF_000313985.2. Taxonomy (NCBI): domain Eukaryota; kingdom Metazoa; phylum Chordata; class Mammalia; order Afrosoricida; family Tenrecidae; genus Echinops; species Echinops telfairi. The sequence continues at coordinate 42,369,710 of NW_022104341.1, forward strand.
GACTGTCACGCTATGGGACTAGAAAGCGTGGTCTTTCTAGTGGACTACATGGTGGTTTCAAACTGTTGACCTTCAGCCAACAGCCCAATGAGTAACAACTATGTCACCACCTATTTTATTTTGAACAGTTTATTTTTCAGCAGATTTTCTCAATGTAACAAGTCATTTAATTTCTTGAACGCTGCTTCCATGAGTACTGACTGTGGATCCAAGTAAAACAAAATTCTTGATAGCTTCAGTTTTTGTTTATCATAAAGTTGCTTATTGATATAATTGTGAGATTTTTTTATTTCTTTCACATTGAGGTATAATCTATTCAAATGACTTCATTCTTTATTAGTAAGTACTTCATATATTTTTCACTTTCAGCAAGCATGATTGTGTCACCTGCAAATAATTGGTCCTAATACATGAATGTGATGAAAGCATACAATTCTGATGTGCATTTTTTCCCAACTAAACTATAATTCTATGAACTACCTCCTGCTCTGTGGAAGTAACTGCTTCTTTGTTTATGGACTAGTTCCATGTGTACACACCGAACGTTCTAGATTTCCTACTCTTTGCAATGTCATCCAGACTTTGTTATAATCTACACAATTGATTGCCTTTGCAAAGTCAGTAAACACAGGTAAGCATCTTTTGAGTATTCTCTGATTTTAGTAGAGATACATCTGATATCATCAGATAACACTCATTTCATATCATCATCTGCAAATGACTTGAAACTCTGGAGTCCCTTGCGGATGTAATACTGTTTATCATTTTTAAACCTTCCTCAGCAATCTTTACTTCATGTGCTATTACTGACACTTTTTGAGAATTTGCACTATCTGTTGAATTACTATTCTTTGTAATGAGCGCTATTGTAAGTCTCCTCCAGGCAGGTGGCTCATTAGTAGTCTTGCAAATTTCTTCATTTGCATGAGTGAGTGCCTCTAGCACTGTATCTCTTTGTTGAAATATTTCAATAGTCATTTTTTGTCAGTCTCTGGAATGTTATTTTTCATTAATGCCTTCAGTACAGCTTGGACTGTTTCTTCAATACTATTAGAACATTGTCATATGTTGCCTTCTGAAATGACTAAACTTTGATAAATTATCTTTGTGCAATGACTGTGTATTAGTTTTATCTTCTTTTGATGCTCTGTATTTTCAAAACTATAACTGAAGGATTAAAAAAAAAATCAATGAATGGTGCATCAAGATTTTGATGAAGACTATGAGAGATGAACAAGGCATATGACACATACGCACACCAATTAGTACAATTACAGAATTAAGCTCTTAAATTATTTAAATATAATTGATATGTTATCTGATCAAAAGTCAAAGATTAGAATGATTTTAAAATACAATAATCCATCTTTATGCTGTCTATTAGATGTACATAGTAACTCAAAGAAATAATTAGAATAAGAGTGAAATAATGCAAAGTTATATTCCATGCAAGAGAGCTAAGTGGTCATACTTGTATGAATCTGAACCCATTTTAAATAAAATCTGTTACATAAGACAAAATATAGATATTACATAATGATAAGAAAGGTCATTCATGATGAAAATACCACAATTATAATATGAGAGGACTTCAATTATCTTCCCTTATCTTCTAAATCACTTTTTCAATAAACATAATGAATACGGTGCCACTTGCCTGTCTGACTTGAAGAGACCAATGTTTGTATCTATACCAAACAAAAATGAAGAGAAACTGTAAATTGTAGAGCAATATCACATGTAAGTAAATTATTTTCTGAAAATCACTCAACAAAATTGCAGCAGGGCATTAGCAGATAATTACTAGAGGTTCAGGCTAATGTCAGAAGAGCGTGTTAAATAAGGGATATAGATGCTGATGTCATATGGATCTTGGCTGAAAGCAGAGAATACAAGAAAGATGTGTACTTGTTTTTCATTGACTATGGACAGACTTATAACAAAGCATAAAATTGAAGATACAAAATTGAGAACATTTATTTGTGCTCACGTGGAACCTATACATGGGCAAGAGGCAAACATTCAAATAGAACAAGGGACTGCTGCACAGTTCAGAATCAGCTAAGATGTGCATCGGGGTTCAATCTGCATGCTGAGCACCTCATCAGAGAAGCTGGAATATATGAAGAAGAATGCAACATCAGGCTTGGAGGGAGACTTATCAACAACCTGTGGTATGCAAGTGATACTCCCTTGCTTGCTGAAACTGAGGAGGAATTGAAGTACTTGCTGATGAGGATGAAGGAATGCAGCCTTCAATTTGGATTAAAATTCAATGAGAAGAAGATCAAAATCTTCACAGCTGATTCAATAAATAACAAAATGATAATTGGAGAAAAGCTTGAAGTTGTCTTGAAATTCATCTTGTTTGGATCTACAATCAATGCTCATGGAAGCAGCAGTCAAGAGATCAAACGATGCATTGCATTAGATAAATCTGCTGCACAGGACATTTTAAAGTGTTGAGAAGCAAAGATGTTAATTTCATGCCAAAGGTACATCTGACACAAGTCATGATATTTTCAATTAACTGTTTTTACTTACAATGGTGACAAGTTCATTCAGTATGCAAAAATATAAGTAAATGTTACTATACAACTGCATACAACAGCATAGCATGCAATTATAATTATATTGCATACCATATAAGCAAAGGAAATCAAAATATCTAAGTGAATTAATTACATTAATTAAAATTGTGAGCACTTAAAAGTAAACACAGGATTAATATTTCAAACTCAAACAATAAAAAACACAATAGATATGATTGTCAAAATTAAAATACTTTCATGCACCAAATATAATTATTAAAAAGTGAAGAGGCTTTCCACCTTTTGAGGAAGAAAGTTGAGGTACCACTTATCTGATAATGTTTTAATCTTGAGAAATTCTTGGAATGAAATCAGAAATAAAGAAAATATACCTCAACGCTAACGGAAAACAACCAAGTAAATGAGTGAAGCACTAGAAGACAGTCCAAAGGGGGCGGGGGATGTTCAGTGAGCATATATAAATATACTCAATTATTTAAAACTCAAACTGGCTGAAGTCTGGTCAATTTCAAATCACAGCCACTATATAGGTCAGCACAGAACTGCCGCACTGGATTTCCAAAGTTGAGAATTTTTAGGGAAACCCCATGGGTTTGAATCACACTTCCATTTAGCAACCAAGGCTTTCCACACGAACACCAAACCAAGGTTTCTGTCATCATAACCCATTCCCACTGCCCTGGAATTAATTCAGACTCACCATGACCCTGGACAGGATTTCCAAAACTTAATATTTATGGGAGAAGAGAACTTCTTCTTTCTCCTGTGGAGCACTTAGTAAGTTTGAACCTCTGACCTTGGGGTTAGCAGTAATGTCTAATCCACAGCACTACCAGGGCTTCTTGCTTTTCATCACTTGAGGCAGTGGAATTTAAAACCACAGTGCAGCAGCTATAACCACACCAGTTGGGATGATTTAAATCAGAAATAGGGAGAGTCACAAGTGCTGACAAAGATGTGAAGAAATTGAAACCCTCATCCATTGCTAGTGGGAATGAAAACTAGTTCAGCTGATGTCAAAAATTACTTATCTCTTCTTCATAAAGCTAAATGTAGGATTACAGAAACCAGCAATTTCGCTGTTTTTTAACCTGTGTAAGCTAAAAGACTTGAAGTTTGAGCTCACACAGATATGTACACACCAAAGTTTACTTCAGAAAATTCATAACAGCCAAATGTAAGCATGATTGTGAAGATGGCGCAGGACTAAGCAACATTGTGTTTTGTTGAACGTGGGTCGCTCTGAGTGGGAATCAGTTCAAGGGTACTTCATAATAATCATAACAAAGGTTAAAACAACTCTAGGACCCATTAACATAACTAGATCATAAAATGTGGTGGATGCTGAATATTATTCAGTCACAAAGAGAAACAAAATTTGGATTTGTGCTTTTTATTTTATCTTGAGAATGCTTTACTAGATAATATTTTATACATATCAAGAATGCATGTAATGAATATTTTAGTCATAATCATGAACTTAAGGTTTAGAACATTATTAAAATTCTACCTCTGTCTGTGTGCTCCTCCCTTTAGTATACTTCTGATTCATGCTTTTCCAAGACAATTGTTAAAGGCATTTTTCTGAGTGAAGTAATTTAAATGAAATCATTAAATTTAAACTTCAGTTGAAAAATGTATTCTCCTAAATTGTTGCTTTGTATTTTCTTATTTTGTTTGCTCCATAAGATTAGTAAATCCTTAGGAAATACTTGGCTGAATTTCCTCACTTTTATTAAATACTTAAAATAGGCAAATGCATAGAGATAAAAGTTTATTAGTGGTTACTTAGGCTTGGAGGAAGGAGGGCTTGGACAACTATTACTGAAGGTGTATTGAATCTCCATTTAGGTGGTTAAAAATATATTAAAATGGACAGTCATCATGGTTGTACAACGTGCTGGTTATGATTATTGTCCAAAATTATATAAATAAAGTGGTTAAAATGTAAAATTTCATCTTACATATTTTGCCAAAAATAAATGTATGCATGAAAGTAAAACAATAGCAACCCCAGAAATAGAGGTCTCGAAGTAAAGCTAGTGAAAAACCAGAAACAAAACAATAGAAAACCAGATTCACTAAGTTCTCCTGTTGCTGGAAACTGTATTTTTAATTGAAATTCTTATTGGGCTAACTTTTATATTTTTGAACTTCAAATTGCTACTTGAATCAAATGAAGTTTTGCACACTGAACAGGATCATTTTTAATTATGTTCACCATATCATCTATTACTTGTGTTGCATTTTGCTTAAGAGAACTGAGTTCAATTCTATATCATTTCAAAACAAATTATCTTATAAGTTTTCTGACTTAAAGTTTCATACTTACAGCCTATGTTTTGAAATTAATATGGAATAATGAAATGTTTCAAATGATGTAGAAGTAATTTAACTAAGAGTGGGTTTTTTCCTACTGAAAAGTGAATACTCGCAAAATATCAAGTATTACAGCTACACGGTTCTCAGGGACATAAACCCTGGGATGATGCCTGTCTCATTTAAAACTCAACCTTAGTGTTTATCATGTTCCTTTCCAGGTAATCACGCAACTAAAATGGCTTTTGAGTGGATGTTTAAATTAATAACTGCAGGTTGTAGTTACAAATAATTTGTATGTTTCTCAATCTGTTTTCAGACTTCAAATCCTGAACTTACCAGAATTTTTACAATCAAACTCTGAAGCAGTATCTCTACCTATTTCAAACTCAACCACTATGTATTGAGAATAACAAAATGACCTATTTCATGAAGAGAAAAAAAATTTCTAACAATTAATTAGATTTTATACCCAAATGGCAGCTCACAGTTTGTGTGTGTATTGAGATCATTTATGGAGTCTTTTTTTCATTTCAATTTAGACTGTCCAGCACAGTGCTGGGCACCTTAAAAGTACACACACACACACACACACACACACTGAATTAAAATGACAACTGCATACACTTAACCATAACGATTGCTGCAAGCTGCAATTTGCGTACTATATAATGTCAATGTGGCATCTGGCTCCTACTCTGTCACTTTCCCCTACGGCTTCAAAATCAAAGCTATAGAGGAGAAGTGGGGTCATTAAATATGTGGCTAGAACTAAAAGTGGGCTATGTAGGTTCTGAAACATATTTCTGCAATTTCATAAATGGCCTGTAATTCAATAATAACCATCAAAAACGTTATTAGTTTCTTTTCAGCTTGGCTATAAATGAGTTTGTTTCCTACTAAATCACTCATATCCATATTTTTCACTGTTTTATCTCATAGTTATTAGCATAATGATGTTACCCATTTCCCACACCAATTATTCTAAATATGTTTAAACTATTCTTGTAACCAATTAATATTTTTAATAGGAAATAAATTATTTTTTAAAATAGATTTTCTTTTCCAGAAATGTTGTTTTCTGTTGTATTGTTTACCCCTTAAGATTATAAAATTTATTATTCAAGTCTTCATCATTAGAACAGTTTGTCAGCACAGAATTCCAAAAAATATGCAAATCTACACACATGTGAGTTTGCTCAATTCATAAATTATATGTGTGTGTGTGCGTATACACTATTTATTAATAGACAAGGTTAATAGTCTTTATTTCTTCTTGGACATACCAGCAGTTCGGCCATGGCGGCCAGTGGTGTTGGTGTGCTGGCCCTGAACTCAAAGACTCCAGAAGAGGCACAGCCCCCTGTGGACACGGATCTTGTTCAGCCGCTGCAGATCTTCTCGGAGCTTGATGTCCAGACCCTTGGTCGGGACCTGGCTGTGTTTGCCATCAATCACATCTTTCCCTCTATTCAGAAACCAGTGCTGAATCCTGTACTGCGGAGGGTTCTGCAGGATGGGGATCACCGCTGAGCCTCATCTTCGGTGAGCACTCCTGCTCTCTAGGTGAGGTCAATGTCTGCTTTCCTCAGCACATCTGTGCCTCACACCCTCCGTGGCAGTGATGACAAAGGCTCTTTTCCGCCGCCCATCGATGTTAGTGTTGAGGACTTGCAAGATGTGCTGGAACTTCTAGGAGATAACTAGAACGGTGGCATGTGGCTCCGGTGGAAGAGTCATTAATTATATTTTAAAAGACATTACTGGAAAAGAGATGTTTAACATTTAACAGACTTAAGAACTAACAACAAAAATTAAACCTTTTATAGCATTTAGCGCTACATACATAGTTTGGAACCAATGTATGTTTACTTTTAATTTTTTTAAGTAATAATTTTAAATCTGTGCATTTGTGTGAGAAAATGACTTCAACTGGTTAAATGTCTTCCTTAAAGATAAAATTGACAGATCTTTTTATATAATAATGTAGAGAAATCTAGAAAGCAATGTCATATTTTTAAACATTCAAAATAGAGCCAATAAACTCACCAAAATACTCATGTGTTTGCCTTTTTTGGTCAGCATATCCAAGTGCTTATGGAAAGAGAGAAAGAAGAGAGAGTTATCTTCTAAATAAGCCCCGAGGCCCCTGAACAATAAACAGGAACTTACTTTGACATGTAATTCATCAAGCTGTGAAAACAAGACAAAAATACAGAATAAAAAAATATAAAAGAATAATGTATCTGCAAACTCGGGAAAATGTTTGAACAAAATAAGGATTTAGTTGTTTTTATTGTTGCCATTTTGAACTATAAAGCTGACGTACACATTATAGGGAGGGGCTCCTTGACACAGTTGCTAAAGTGTTCTGCTCAAGTTCAGGTGACCGGGAGCCCACCATCTCCTCTGCAGGGAAGAGGCGTGGCTGGTTGCTTCCACGAAGACTGCTAGCGTTGGCAATGGTGTGGCACTCTTCTCCGTTGCCCTTTATGGTTGTTGAGTTGGGAGCAACTCAATGGCAATGAATTTGGTTTGAAATTTTGTCTACCAATTAGACAAATACATGTAACGCTTTAAAATACTTGTGCTCCCCTCACCCTCCCCAAGTATAGGGAAATTTTTTTTTAAATCATGCATTTATTTTGAGTAGCCCTTTACAAATAATAGTGCTTTCTATAAATCTCTAAAGTTTTGAGGTTAGAGTGGCACTGCATTTGAAAGGGAAGGACGCTCCAAATCGGAAGGACTTGAATATTGAATGCATTTTTTCAATAGGATTGAATATTGACTATTAACAGGATTGACTATTGAAAGATATTAAAATGATTCTTTTCTGCAGCATATATTACGGTTTAACACATCAAGTATTTCCTTGGTGATGTTTATCCCTCTCTACTGTATAGCTTGTTTTTGGCTTGAGAGTAATCGATTCTTTTAAAAAAAATCTCCCTTTATATGAGTTTGTTATACAAATAATAATGATAGTCTATTAAACGTGAATTATGTCACTGCAGAGTGAGATAAGAGTAGAATTGTGAACCTTGTTTTTTTGGTTGTTGTTGTTGATTTGCTTATTTCTTTGTTTTTAATGTTAGCTCCAGCTTTAATATGAAAATATTGTTCTTTCAGAATCTCTTCCATTTTCTATAAAATAGACAAAGTTTAAAGGATAATGTGTCCATTGTATGAACATGAGCTATGTGGAATTGGTTTCTCAATTATTAATAATCTAATATTTTCTGTCTCTCAAGGAAAGCTCAAATAGCCTAAATTTTAATGAAATATATATACAATGTTTAGGGGCTTTTTACTAAATGTATTAGTCCTTGAGTTAAGTCACATTCTAATTATTAAAGCTCCTGAAATGTTCAGCGGTTCCCTCATAGTCATTTGTAAGGGTCCAGAGAGTTTGCCAACGTGGGGAAAGTAATGGTGCAGGATATTTTCGTAGAATTCATTATTGTCTAACGCTGGAGTGTTCAGAAAAGGCTATTATTTGACCTTTCAGAATTAGTGCAACTAACCCCCATGTTTTACAAATATGAACACTATTAATTTCTATCCTCTTTTACTTTAATAAAATAATATTCCTGTTGGTACAAATTCCATATTCAGATTTGATTTCCAATGGTGTAGAAGGAAAAAGTAAATTGACCCTCCTATTAGATACTGAAGCTCTTTAAGACTGTCACTCCCCTGTTACGGCCTATTTGTATGCATTTCCAGAGAGAAAGCATATCCTAATTAGTTCAGCTACTTGGAGAAGCTTAAAGACAATCTGCTCTTACTGTTCCCCAAGCAAATGTAGCAAGCCCTCTGTCTCTCAAGAGTTGTGAAACTCACTCTTCATCAAATGGATTAAGTGGTAAAACTGGAGGCACTGGACCACCAAAAACAATTTCTACTCTCTGTAATTGGGTTTTGGTGTGCAGACCATGGGAATGAGTTGGGGCTTATTAAATATCTCCTCTCTGTAAATGTATCTGTACTGTAGGTACACGCATTCTTGGGTGTGAATATATGTATGTGACTCATTGGAAATGCACAAAGTCAAACAAGACCCTGGTCTTGTGTTTGTTTTTGTTTGTTTTTTAGCAAATCCCAGTTTTTCCAAGCTATTCTAAGTAAGTAAGCATTAGGCATTGGGGCATGGTGTCTGGCACTACATAATTCTGGCACTGCATAAATGAACAAGAAAGCATTTACAGTAAAATATTTATAAATTGTCAGCACATCTGTTATTACTGCCCTCAGGGACAACATTCATTTAAACCTTCTGTTTTCCAGACACTTTTTTCTATTTTCAAATATGTACTATACTTTGATCTGGCACAGGACCAATCAGACTGCCTTTTATAACCTGCCTGCATGTGTTCCTACAGGGGAGGTAACTCGGAGAGAGGACTTTTAGGATAGAGAGAAGGGCTATCTGGGATTCATTTTTTAAAATTCGTTTTATTAGGGGCTCATACAACTCTTATTACAATCCATACCTACATCAATTGCATAAAGCACATTTGTACATTCATTGCCCTCATCATTCTCAAAACAGTTGCTCTCCACCTAAGCCCCTGGCATCAGCTCCTCATTTTATTCCCTCCCTCCCCACTCCCCACTCCCTCATGAACCCCTGATAATCTACAAATTACTATTTTGTCATATCTTGCCCTGTCCAACTTATCCCTTCTCCCACTTTTCTGTTGTCCTTCCCCCAGGGAGGAGGTCACATGTAGATCCTTGTAATCGGTTTCTCCTTTCCAACCCACCCTCGCTCTATGCTCCCTGTATCACCACTCACACCACTGGTCCTGAGGGCTGATCCGCCCTGGATTCCCTGTTTCCGGTTCCTATCTGTAACAGTGTACATCCTCTGGTCTAGCCAGACTTGCAAGGTAGAATTGGGATCATGATAGTGTGGGGGTGGGGGGAAGCATTTATGAACTAGAGGAAAGTAGTATTTTTCATTGTTGCTATATCGCACCCTGACCGGATTCATTTTGAACCCATCATTTCCGTCAATCAGCACAACAGGTGGCCTTTGGGAATTGCTCGTGGACAGATCAGTACGATTTTTCTCTTTTTTATCAATATGAGTTCACTTAGAAGGACAATGTTTCATGCAATATGGGTTTTAAGTGAGATAATCTATAAATAGAGGAATAAACATTAAAACAGTTTGAGTTTTTAAAATTTATTTGTTTAATAATACTTTGACTTTAATTTACATGGGTTTAAACTTTGGTTTCTTTATGTGTACATGTTTTTATGCTACTGTTATTTTAGGTCATTTACCAATTTATTTAATTTTTGCTAGGTGTTGCTGTTCTAATCAATGGCAAGATTTATTTTACAATAGGTCTGTTTCCCCCAATTTTAATTTAATCTCTTCAAGCAATTAACTGGTGGCATTTTCTTCTTCCTGTGAAGAAGCCTACTCAAACTCACTACTCACCCACGGCCGGCTGCGCTTAATTCAGAGCACTTTATCCTGTCCTATCTCAGACACGAGCTCTTGTCTTAGTTCATTCCCAATTCATGGTTTTTCTAGTTTTATATAGGCAAGATCCCTCAGAGTTCTATAACAATTTGCCAAGTTTAGACTTAGATAATTAATTTCTGAATCTAAAATTTATATCCTTTCGATGTGGAAACAGATACATGACAGTAAAGGGCAGAGTTTCCACCTGTTTTTTCCCCTCCTATTCCTGAGTCTGAATGAGTAAGGCCAGTTTAGACTCCTGAGCTGAACAGGACTCCGTAGCTGCTAAGTACAGGTGGTCCACAGCTTATAACATATTTAAGTTCCTACAAACTGCACTTATGAGCCTCCTTTTCCTTTTCTGTTGTGTATGTATACATCTTATCATTAATCATTTGCTGATGCTATAAATCTCAGATGTTCACTCCCAGATATATAATTTTATGATTTGCTGTTCAAACAGAAGATGATTCCTATGATTACAAAGCATGCATTCTAGAAGAATAGCAAGGAGATTACTACTGTGAGCACGCGATGAAAGCAACTGGTGGACAAATGACTCATGTGGCATGGGTGCTGCATTCAGACCTTGGAATCCACAGGGTGGTACATTGCATACATTGTGAAGAAGGGGAATTGACTGAGAAGGACTTAGTAAAATTTAAAGAGGAAGGAAGTGATAAAGGAGAAAGAATGAAGAATAGAAAGAAGAGAAGTTGTCATTTTAAATTATTATTAACTCATTAGCTAGCATTTTTTTTTGTTTTTCCTAAACTAAGTCAGAGATGTCAATTGCTTGGTGGCCTAGTGGGTCATGTGTTGGCTTGCTAACTACAAGGACAGAAGTTCAAAACCAGCAACCACACCTAAAGGGAACGATGAGGCATTCTGTTCCCTTATGAAATTACAGCCTCTGAAATGCAAAAGAACCCATTTTCTACTCTCAGGGGGTCCCTCAGAGCTGGAATCATTGGCAGTGCGAGGGCTGCTTGAGGACATTCACCACACTCCTGATCACTTGGTGGAGACCAATAAGCAGACCTGGGAAGAAGTGAGATTTCACTGGAAAATATATGAAGAATAAAAGCAAAGGATTGTGCAGACAACGCTCACTAATTTTCTGTTTAGGAACATAATTTTCATTCTAATGGATAATTGAGCTTCTCCAGACCTTTCTACACATGCAGTTATTGCAGAAACTGACAGAACCACCGTGTTAACCAACTCTTACTAAACGTAGATGAACATTTTTATAATTTGCACATTTTTCTTCATGTATGTATGTGTTAAATATATCTGTAAGTTTATATAATAGTTCTGAACTGCAAAGGCAAATACGGATTGGATCTATAAAGATACTAATAATATAAGGCAATAGGAATACAAGCTAAAATAAAATACAATTTAAATATAGATATTTGAGTTATATTAAAAGTGTCTTAGGAGGGAATCTTTCAAAGTAAGGTCCTTTATATTATCTGATTCCAAAGCCCTCGATGGGTTGTATTGACGCAGTGCCGACAACAGTGAACTTGAGCATGGGGACACTTGTGATGATGTCACAGGGCTGGGCAGCATGTTGTTCTCTCGTTCTTCGGACCATACGTGGTTCAGGAAAATGGGAATACAATGGTGAAAATGTGGATGAGTTTCTTCTGAAACAAAATTTTAACCTATACAAATTCTGCAAAAGAGAAAATGTCAATACTAACCAAAGCAATTTAAAAATTCAAGATCATTCTGATTCAGAGTACCTACTTCATTCTTTTTAAAAAATGGAAAAAATAATCACTAATTTTATATGGAAAAGAAAGAGACCTTGTTCTTAACAAGAAGAACAAAGTAGGTAAAAAGAACAAGATTCAGGGCTTCTCACTTCCTGACCTCAAACCTTATTACACAGCTGAAATTATTAAAATTACCTACTACTATTATAATGATAGACACTTAGGCCCATGGGACAGAATAGAGAATCTAGAAATAAATCATTCTACCTATAGACAAAAGATCTTCCACAAAGGATCTAAAACCAGTAAGTGGGACAGAGAGAAATCTTGTGTGGGGAAATGGTTTACCCCTCAGACAAGTGTGAAGGACCTCCGCCGTCTCCTGCTCACGGCCTGTGGGAGAACACTGATGGCTGCATCACGGGCACTTATGAAGCAAGGCTTCTCTCCCCACTGGGATAAACGGACACTTGCCCTCTGTTCCCCGACGGAAGCTGCAGCAGGCAGCAGTCTGCAAACTTCCCCGTTACTGCATGTTCCCAGGCTCATCTTCCCAACCCGTCTGTGACTAACTTGGCTGCGGTGCTAGTTATTCCTTGTAAACCTTCAAATTGTGAACTGTCCTTTGTGTGTAAACCTGTCATGTGTTGTAGGCTGTGTCCTGGAAAGTAGTTAAGCCTGCCCTAATAAAGCTCTCTGCCCTATAGTATCTTACTGCAGGGATCCCTGCTCCCCAATTTTTCTGTCTCTTTTGTATATACGTTTTTCCTTGCAGATCATGCCCTCTCAAACTCATATGTAATGAAGATGAGAGCTGGTCCCTAGATTGTCTTACACTCTTTGACAAATGATACTGGCAAAATTGATCTCCATCTGAAGAAGAATGAAAAAGAAACCATACTTTACCCCATATACAACAACAAAAAAACAAATTCGGGATGGATCAAAAACCTAGATGTAAATCCCATAGCTATAAATACAACCAGTGAGAAAATAGGGACAATTTAAGGTGTGTTAATCTGAGTAGACTAGAGAAACAAATTAATAGTCACTCATATTTTATGAGAGAGTTTTATATAAAGGCTAAGTGTACATTAAGGAAGTATCCCAACCTAGTGCTGCCCAAGCCCAGAAGTCCAACATTAGCCCATAGGTCTGACACCGATCTACAAAGTCCTCCTCAATCTCACAAAACACATGCAATGACACGGACTGCAGGAGGAAAGCCAAATCAGTGAGCATGTAAGCACCTCAGCGCTGGCAGGGGTCTCCGCTAGCTGCTCCAGCACCCAGGGCTGCATCGGGGGAGGTCCATGTGGCTTCTCCTCAGGGATGGCTCACAAGAAGTGAGCCTTGCCAGTGAAGACAGCCGCACATTGATTGGACCATCAGAGAACAAGAGACTAGAGAACAAGAAAGGTGAGTTTCACCGAGCCATTTATCTCTCTGCCCTTCAATTAATCGCACACGTGAGTACTGGCCAGGTGAGTACAGTAAACCTTAACCATCACATAAGGGTTTCAATGGAGCATAGACACATTATCAAACAGAATAAAGGAAACTAGAAGACAAAACCAGGTGACTGAGAACTATTATAAAGAAGACATCTATGTGTTCAAAAGACTTCATCAAAAGGGTACAAAGAGAACTCATAGACCAGGAAAACTTTTTGGTAATGACACAACAGACAAGGGACTAATCCCTAAAGTCTGTAGAAAAGTACGCCACCTCATGGAAAAGCGATGCCGAATCACATTTTTAAAATGGCAAAGGGAGAGCTGACAGTTCACCAAAGACGGCATCTAAGGGCCAAAATTACGAAGTAATCTTCACCATCACAGCCATCTAGGTGATGACAAAAAATGAACTATTTCCTAACACCAGCACGGACAGTAAAGTTGCAATCAAACCAAACCGAACCCCTGGGAAGAAACAGATGCTGAAGAGGGTGCTGAGTCCTTGGGAGACTCATAAACTGCTGGTGGGATTATGAAATGTGCCACCACTGTGAAAATACCCTGAGCCATTGGAGTAGAAATGTCATACGAAGCAGCAATCTCTCTGCTGAATAAATACCCTAAAGAAATACAGATCATATGCACACCTGAAAGACGTATGAGTCACATGTTCATCACAGCACTACACAATACCAAGAATATGAAAACAACCTGCACGTCCGAGGGTAGAAGCATAGTAAAGAAGCTTTTTGGTACATACAGACCTGAAAATCTAAGCACCTTTAAAAAACAACCATGGAACACCAAATGACATGGATCGATGTGGAGAACATTCCAAAACCAAACTCACTGCCATTACATTGTTTCAAATTCATAACAACCCTAGAAAATAGAGAAGAACTCCCCTTGTGGATTTCTGAGACTGTCGATCTTTACAAGACTAGAAAGCCTCAGATATATCCCTAGGAGCAGCTGGTTGTTTTGAACAGCTGACCTTGTAGTATGTAGCCCAGTATATCCCAAGGCTTCCTTTAGGAGACATTATGATGAGTAAAAGTAATCACAAAAGGACAAACACTGTATCAGACTACTGTTGTAAAGAGGAAACAAACACCCCCAAACAAAGAAACCGATAAAACAAGACAAAGACTTTCCTAAAAAGGAGAGAAAATGTGGTTGTAACAAAGGGAGGGAGGCCAGAGAAGATGGAGCAATAGGCTAGAGGGTATACAGATATTAAACTATGTGAAGGGGAATAAGTAATTCACAAAAAGATGAAGGGAAATTGAAGGAGGGATATTGTAAGCTATTGGAAGGCTTAATAAGTACCTTACACGATTGAGCACAAAAGTGATAAATTAAAGATGGTAAGTACATGCAGCACAAAATACCCCCTGAATTGTTTGAGAACATCTCAAGAACAGATTTGTTGCATTGACAGAAGAGCTGTGGAAGGACATCAAGAACACAATACATAAAGAAAACAAAAGGTTGTTAAAAAGGTAAGAAAGAAAGAAAAATACCAAAGTGCATGCCAGAAGAGACCCTGTAACTTGCTTTCAATCATAGAGTAGCTAAGGATGAACTCAAAGAGCTGAACAGAAAATGTCAGCGGGATGTTCAGAACAAAACCAATTATAAAAAGTTCTGCTAAGACATGTAGTTAGGACATCTGAAAGGAGCAACAAAACCAACATGTCTTAAACTAAAATAACTCAAACAAAATTCAAGCCTTGGGCTGCAATATTGAAATATTATATGGGCGAAATATTGAATTATGCAAGGAACATCTAAAGAAGATGGAAAGAATACACAGAGTCACTGTATCAAAAATAACATTGGCATTTTATCATTTCATGGGGTAGCATATGAGCAAGGACCAGTGATACTGAAGGAACAGGTTCAAGCTACCCTGAAAGCCTTAATCAAAACAAAACTCAAGGAATTGATGGAATACTAATTGAAATGTTTCAACAAGCTGGTGAAGCACTGGAAGCACTTACTTATGTATGTCATGAAATTTAGAAAATAGCTACTTGGCTGATTGACTAGAAGACATCCATATATTTACCCACTCCAAAGGTAACCCAACAGAATGCTCAAATTATAGAATCATATCATTAATACAAATCCAAGTAAATCTTTGCTGAGATCATTCAATGACGTTATAGCAGTATGTTCACTGAAGGCTCTAGAGATTCAGGCAGGATTCAGAGGAAGACCTAGAACAAGGGGTATCATTGCTAATATCAGATAGATCCTGGTTGGAAGCAGAAATTACCAGAAAGATGTTTACTTGTGTTTTATTGAATATTCCAATGCTTTAAACTGTGTGGATCATGACACATTTGGGTTGTCTTAAGAGGAATGGGAAATCCAGACATTCAATTGTTCTCATGTGGAACTTATACATGGGCCAAGAGGCAGTTGTGCAACCACAAGGGGATAATGCCTGGTTTAAAATAAGGAAAGTTGTGAGTCAGGGTTGCGTCACATCACTATATTTATTCAATCTTTATAGGAAGCAAACAGTCATAAATTGACTTTATGAAAAACTTGGCATCAGGCTCTTGGCAGGACTTGAACGGAGGCTTATTAACAATCTTCAATTGCAGTTGACCTTACCTTGCTTGCTTAAAGTGAAGAAGGCTTGGAGCACTTGCTGATCGAGATAAGGATTACAGCCTACACTATGGATTATAATGCAATATAAAAAAGACTGGAATCCTCACAACTGAACCAATAGGTAACATCATAATAAATAGAGAAACGATGGAGTTAAGGATTTCATCTTGCTTGGATCCCCAGTCCATGTTCACGGAAGCAGCAACTAAATCATCAAAAGATGCATTGGATTGGGTAAATCGACTGAACACGACTTCTTTAAATTGTTGAAAAGCAAGGAAGTTACTTTGAGGACTAAGGTGCGCCTAACCTAAGCCTAGTTTTTTTTTTTTCCCTGCCTCCCCCTAAGCCTAGTATTTTTAATCACCTCATAATCATGTGAAACTTGGACATAAAATAAGGAAGACTGAAGAAGAAGCTGCACATTTCAATTATGGTGCTGTTAAAGACTGTTGGACAGCCCAATGACTGCCAAACAAACCTACCTGTACTGGAAGAAGGATGTCCAGAGTGCTCCTTACAGGCAAGGAGGCTAGACTTCATCTCAGGTACTTTACACTTGTACAGAGCCAGTCCCTGGAGAAGAAGATCATGCTTGTTAAAGCACAGCGGCAGCAAGAAAGAGGAAGGCCTTGACTAGATGGATTTATGCAGTGGCTGTAACAATTGCTCAAATATAAGACCAATTGTGAATATGGTGCGGGTCCTGGCACACAGGATCATGATGAGGCGGAACTGGCTTGATGACAACTTACAACAATATACACATATATATGACATATGTGTAAAATGTAGTTTC
>NW_022104341.1:42388409-42415275 GCF_000313985.2 Echinops telfairi
AAAAAAGCTGGGTTCATAAGATTTTGAGAACAGAGGCTTATGTAGTCATCAGAAAATACATATTTTTATAATATGGTAGAATGTCATTAAAAGTATATGTTTTCTTCTCTGTTTTTCCTATTTCCAATCATATGTAGTGTTTCTTAATAAGTTCAAAAAAGAATACTAGAAGACACCCACTGTTATTGTTAACAGTTATTGTTTTAGTCATGAATTAGGAAAATGTAGAGAAACTCTAGTTAGGACACTCTAGATGTAATAATATAAAAAATATATAAATGGCACAAATAGATAATTATACGTATTTGAAGTTGGTATATAGGCTTTGATTTAAGGAAAATCCATAAAATGTTAATAGGAAGTGTGCTTTAGAAAAATATAAAAGCTTACATATGAGAATCCCATTAGCAAGAAATATTCCAATGAGTAGGGATTGTTGTTATTATTGAATCTTTGCTAGATTTTGTTTTGGGTTTATATATTTTTATACTACAACAAATGATATGAAAATACCTTTAGGTCATTCCCGACTGTAGGAGGTGTCCTTCCACCAAACCCTCCACGCCAAAAATACCCAGAATCCCCCCCTCCTCTCCCAAATTATGTATTTAATTAATTATTTTTCACAAAACAACCTTATCACCTTCAAAGTACTCGCCATTGTGCTTAACACATTTGTCAAATCTGCGATTTCGTTCTTGGAAACATTTTTTCAAACACATCTATTTGGATGGCTGACAGTACCTCCTTCCCTTTTCTCTTCACCTCTTCTGTGTTGTCAAACACCTCTTCTGTGTTGTCAAATCACTGTTGTTTCATTCAAAGGAAACAAAAAGAAGGTCTCATGGAATGAGGTCAGGTGAGTAAGGTATGTGGGATGAGAGAGGCATACTGTTGTTTACCAAAAACTGGCGCACTGAGAGGGCTGCATAAGCAGATACATTGTCATGGTGGCAAAAACCAGTCCTGTCTGCCACAAATCAGGCCTTTTTTTCTTGCCTACAGTTAAGCTATCTTTTGAGAACCTCTAAATAGAAAGCTTGATTAGTAGTCTGACCTGCTGGAATAAACTCCCAATGTACCACGAGTAGATAGTTTTATGCTGGAAGTTGACAAGATGTCCACAAAGAGGATTTTCATCAATTGACATTTCACCTGTATTTGAAATCACAAAAGCACTTGAGTTTTTCCCGTGGTGCTGTCCTTGTAAGCTGCGTTCAACATCACAACAGTTTCTGAGGCATGTTTTTGGAGGAGGAAACAAAATTTCACAGCCTCACGCTATTCTCTTAAATCATCCATCAACAAAAATGAGGTTCCAGCAAAACCACTTTTATAAAAATATTCATTGTGACCTGAGAGAACCTTTCCAGGCAATGCCACTGCGTGCACTAACTCAGAGTGAGTTGCTGCATGCTCACCTATTGGGAAAAATGTGTTCTATGAGAGCTCTGCTCCACTAAACGCAATTCATGTTTTGGGGGGAGGCACCCCCTCGTGAGTATTTGTAAAAAAAGCCCCCAAACCACTATGTGAAAACTCTGACATTTATTATTATTATTATTTTTACAAATTGAATTGCATGTTTCTGGAACCTCATGCTGCGAAAGTCATTGCTTCCATATTTCCAATGGCATGTGCTCATGTGATGTTTCTGCATCACATTTTTGTAATGCTCACAATATTTCACACGTTTCCACAATGTTATTACATAATGCTATTGAAATCGATTACAGTGCAATTAAGCATAACTTTTATATGCACTGATGAACTCCAAAACATGTGACTCACTTTATGGTGGTATTTGCTTGCTTGTAATGGTGTGGTACTGAATACACATTATCTCAAAGGGATGCACATGTTTTTGTTAGTTGCAGTTAATCAGCCCCCAATTCATGAGGAAGCGATGCACAACAAAAGGAATCCTTGCCCAGTCCTTCAAGACACACGTAGCTGTTTTCAGATGCCATCAAATGGGTTCCCACTCATTGGCCCCCAATGAAACACAAAAAGAAACACTGCTGGTCCTATATCATCCTCCCAGTTGTTATGACTGAAATCATTGTTGCTGCTATGGTGGCATTTGGCCGCATTAAGGGTTTTCCACTTCACTGATCTGCTTTGCTGAGCACGAGTTCCTTTGCCAGGAGCTAGTTTCTTCTGATAACATGTTCAAAGTACTTGGGATGAAGTCTATCCATCCTCTTTTTCAAGGAACATTTGGGTTGCATTTCTTCCAAGATAAATTTGTTTACTCCTCTGGCCATGGAAAATATTTCTAATATTCTTAACCACACCATTATTCAAATGCATAAATTCTTCAGAATGTTTTATGCATTTACAGAAAATTCATTATTTGTAGTCCGTTCTTAATCTGGAAGCTTTGTTGAAATTTGTCCACCATGATGACTCTGTTGGTCTTTGAACAAGTGAGATTGCTTCCAGCATCACAGCAAACACAAAAACTACCAAAGTATGACAAGCTGACAGATGATTGGTAGCTCAGAGTTATATAAAGTCTATTCCACACAAGCATAGAAGTATTAGTAAAAACTCATCATCATGTGGCTTGAAAATTGTGATTCATGGGTTTTAATTCATTGATTTTCCAAGTCTGTCTTCCCTGTCAGTCTTAGTGTGGAGTTTCTCTAGGTAATTTGATGAACTCATGCAATATCCTACTAACATGTAAGCTCCACTACCAGAAGGGAGTTGACTACAATTGATGCACTTTGAATCTCCCACATAGAAAGTAATAATTCTAACAGTGAACAATCACTATTGAATCTTTCAAATATCAACTTATAGAACCAGTTGTCATCAACGTAAACTGTATGCTCCATTGGATTTTCAATAGCTAGCTTTCTGAAAGTAGATTTCTAGGCCTTCTACAGAACACGTAAGTAGCAGGGCATTTGAGTTTTCAGCCAAGCACATTAGCTATTTCAGCCAAGCACATTAGCTATTTCAGCCAAGCACATTCACTATTGCTATCTAGGGTTGTTGCTAACTGCCAGTTAGTGGACCCCTGATTCCTTGGTGAACCTTTGTACAATGAAGTAAATACTACACCCACCAAGGGTTTCTCTTTCGTACATTAAATAAGAAGCAAAACAAAACAAAATAAAAATAAAAAGTCAAAAAATGATTCAGATTTAGGCTTAGAGTAGTATTTGCCTATTGAATTAACTTTTTATTAAAATAATATTGTCTTGAGTAATTGAATAGGTTTTGTATGATATAAGTGGAGGCTGACTAGATTCCAGAATGTGAAAAAATATTCTCGGTGGCCCTTGACAATAAGAAAATATAAATATCTTTGCACTTTTTGGTCTAAGTGAACTCTCTGACATATATTTGTCAAAAATCCAGCAAAACTGGCATGGAAGCCAATGAAATAAAAACAGAGTACTAGATGCTAAAATAAAATTAGCAAGTGCAGTTCAAGCAGAATGAAAGTTAACTTAAGGGCTTGGAACTCCTTGTAATAAGATTCACTCCTTCACTCTCGTGAGTAGGCGCATACTCATAGTGACCCTATAAAACAGGCAAGCTGTCTTTCGGATGCTGGACATCTTTCCTGGGGCAGAAAGCCCCATCTGTCTCCCGAGGAACAGCGGGGGATTCGCAGATAGCAACCCAATGTCTGACCCACGACACCACTGGGGCTCCCTACGAAAAGCACTGGGAAGACTCAAGGTCATATAAAATAAAGGATCTTGAAACTGCATGTTTCCAAGAATCTAGGACACACAGTTATTTAATGTAACATTAAAAAGAGAAATGGATTTACATAAATTTGCATATGCTGTTCAAGCTTGTAAAACTAATTAGTACAACTGAAAACAATGTATTCAAGATTCACTTTTAAGGTCATTCAAAGAACTCAGGTCAATGTTGGTTTGCAAATTAGGAAATCTGACCCCGTCAGGGTGTTTTTCTAAAGCAGAGACCGTTTTCAATGTACTTTGCGGAAAGATAAAGGTTTCTAAGCTGATGACTCTGGAAAAACAAATCTCTATTTCCCATTATTGAAGAAAGAGCACCCTAAATCTTTTTTTTCTGTGTGAACTTGGGGCAGCAATTCTCATTGACTCCTTGTCTTCAGATGGTATATTATACCATTTTGTTGGGTAGCTGAGGCGGCTATCAACTGAACTGATCAAGCCCACGATAGTGCTCTGAAAATGGCATACAACCTCAAAACGAGCCTTTAAAAATTGTCAGCTCTGCTTTTAAACCTTAGGGGCTTAAGCTGTTTATACAGCAGCCCAAAATAAGAACATTTTCTGTTTTAAATAAGATAACCTATGAAGTTTTAAAAGGTGCAACGTTTTAAGCATTATATTTTCCTTCCCTGAGTTATGAGGGAACTTTAATAAAAGGTGTCAGCAATCTCAAATCCATTTAAACTTGCTTCCTGGGATGTACTGATTTACAGAGCCATGATCTGCCTATGATGGATCATAGCTGATCAGGTCATTTGCTGATAAACATATTTCAGAGGATTTTCCTTTCCTTTTCCATCAAAATTCATATACTATAATGGTATGTCCTTGCAAGTCTACCCTGACACCCAACTTTTATTTTCCTAAAAGTCGATTTTCTGTGACTATAGCTCATCCTATAAATCTAACTCTATTTAATGACCTGGGATTTATAAGCTAAATAGAGTGATAAATGGATAAATGTTTAGATAAAATGTACAATATTAATCAAGCAGTCAACTTTTTGAGCTGAATGCTAGCCTGCTGATATTTAAAGTCATCTCATTTTTGCCAATGGGACAAGTGTTAATTTTTCTTTTGTTTTTATTTCTGATTTGTGATGTAAGTGTATGCTTTTCTGGTAATTTACTTAATTTGCTCATCCCTAAGTCAATTATAAGGATCCCTTGTGGACTAATTCTTGAGTTCCTAAGTAATGGGCAGCGGTTCAAACCCACCAACTTATCCTCCCCACCCCACCCAACCCCCAAAAGTCTGCTGCCATAAACATCTGCAGCTGCTGAACCCCTATGGAACCCGTCTCTCCCGACACACGGTCAAAGTAGCTAACTTCATGGCAATAGGAAATCAAGTTTACATTTATCTACTGCCAAATATTATCTTTATCTCCTTACCAGTCCATTTCAATGCTTAAGGAGCCTGACTCATGTCAATCAAAGTCCGTAGTCCCTGTGCGTAATGATTAAACATTGGGCTGCAAACTGAAGGTCAGCAGTTCAAAACTACCATCAGTTTGAAACTATTCTGCAGAAAGAAGACAGAATTTTTCCTGTAAAAGGTCTCAGAAACTCACAAGAAGAGTTCTACCCTGTGCTATATGGTCACTGGGAGTCAGCATCGATTTGATGGCAGCAATGGGATAAAAGGTGGGATACTAACTGCAAGGTGAGGGGTTCTAACTACCAGACCCTCAACTGGGGAAAAACAATAAGGCTTTCTGTTCCTTTAAAAGTTTGCAGTCTCATAAATCCTATATAGGTTTTCCACGAGTCACAATGCACTCCATGGAAGTGGGTTTGGTTGCCTTTGGCTTTGGGATATACAAGTGGCAGTGGTAGTGGCAGTGGCTGTGACAGTGGGAGTGCAAGTGGCAGTGGTAGGAGTAGCAGTGGTAGGAGTAAAAAATGGAGCCTTGTTGACATACTGGTTAAATGTTCGCTTGCTTACTAACAGGTTAGTAGTTTAATCCAATCCAGAAAAAGGAAAATCCGGTGTTCTAGTTGTCTAAACCTTTCTATTCTTACCCAGAGTGACCCTCTATGAAACATTATAAAACACTCCTCAGTCCTCAGCATACACCAGTTGTTCAAGGTTTTGCTCCTTGATGCAGTTCATGCGTCAGCCCATTTTATTGATATTCTGCCTCTCTTTCGTTGACCCTTTACACTGTACATGGG
This sequence comes from Echinops telfairi, assembly GCF_000313985.2. Classification (NCBI taxonomy): domain Eukaryota; kingdom Metazoa; phylum Chordata; class Mammalia; order Afrosoricida; family Tenrecidae; genus Echinops; species Echinops telfairi. Next base: position 42,394,315 of record NW_022104341.1, read on the forward strand.
ACAAGTCTATCCTGATAGCAAGTCCTAAGTACTTGAGTTTGTGTCTAAGCATCCTGCCTTCTATGAAACATTCTAACTGTACTTTCTCTGAGGAAGATTTGTTTGTTCCATGGTCATTTCAATAGTTCTCCCTAATGCCATAACCCAAATGCTTCAATCTTCTGTGGTCTTTATTATTTATTGTTGAAGCTTCACATGCATATGAGTACAATGAAATCACCTTGGTGGACATTCATCTTGATGTGTCGTCTTCAATTTGGAATGTTTTAAAGTCTTCTGCAGCAGATCTGACCAGTCCAAAATGACAATAAATCCACCAACTTACTGCCATTGATTTGTTTCACCTTCGTTAATATGCTCCGTTTATCATGTAATAAAATCCCTTTTTGTTTGTAACTCAGGCTACATTTATTACATGCTCAGTATATTTTATGCTTCTTTTCATCTTTTGAAAATTAAACACAATATAAGTGACCCATAAAATTTCAAAGCATTTTTGCCTCAACTTAGAATTAAAGTGATGTTAAACTACAAATAAGTATAATATAGCAAATAAATTGGAGAGCATTTTGTCCATCTTATAAACCACAAACACTAAAATACTGAATTCTCTTCATTCTAACTCATCACCAAAGATAAAATGAACAATAAGTACTTTTAAATGTATTTACAGAAAACAATTCCAGGTACACTATATACATTATTTAGTGTTTAAATATATTTTTAATATGACTTGTCTATTAAAAAGTAACTTTATAAAGTGAAAAATATAGTAATTAAAGATCTGAATGTTCTTACTGTTAACATTTTTTACATTTATTATGGTATCACATATTTTATTTACACATTTTAATTTTAAATTAGAATTCCAAAAGTTTGTCTTTTGACCATAATTTTAAAGGCTAAATATATTTCAAACCAAAGTCACTGTCATCAAGTGAATTCTGACACACAATCACCCTACAGGACAAGGTAGAACCGCCCCTGAGTGCTTCTGAGACTGTAACTGCTTAAGGGAGTAGAACACTCCATCTTTCTCCTTCAGAGAGACAGGCCAACACTTAAGCACAATGCCACCAGGGAAAATACCAAAATTGGAAGAAATAATTGTTTAGCAGGCATTTCCACAAGGAAAGATATTATAGAGAATTACCAAGAATTCACAACACTCAATAAAGCAAACTAAAAACAAGACACATTTAAAAATGAAACATTCAATTAGAAATAGGGGGGAATACATAAAAATACACTTGAAAAATACAATACAGCTATATCGTTTTGGTGGCATGCGGCTCCCTTAGTCAGGTCATATCATAGCCTTAATGCAATTAGAATAGAGACTACTCAGCAATGTAGCCTGTGCCTTATGAAGCAGATTCTATGGGGAAACGTGTCTGGGTTTCGTTCCTGCATTTTGTTTGTGAACATTCTGCCCTGTTGCTTGCCAATTCCAGGAGCCAGAAACGAACACAGATTAATTAAACGTTCTTTCTACCAGCCTGCAATCTTTCCCTCATCTCCCTCCTTTTGCCCCCACCTGTACTTGAGTCAGGAGGAGCCTCCCACTTAACATTTGACCCAAGGACTTGAACCAGAAAGAATGCACCTGCTTCTACAAACATTTCTTGATATACATGTCTTTCTTTGTGGATACCCATGTAAGCATCCCTGGTTTTCTTTCTCTAGGAAAGCCAATCTAACATAGCAACATATCAGAAATGTTGCCACTGAGTTGTTTCCAACCCACAGTGTCTCCATGTGTCCACAGGAGAACTACTTTATAGAATATTCAGTGTTGTGACCTTTCAGAAACATATCGAGAGACTGTCTTCCAAGGCACCGTTGCCTGAAAAATGCACTTCAGGAACAGATTCCACATGTCTATCAGTGGAGGCTTACACGTTGCTTGATGGAAACCAAAACACACAATTAGCAGAGCTTTCAGACAAAAAAAGAAAGGCCTGGAAATCTGCCTTCAAACTCAGCCGGAAAACTGCGTTTAAAACAGTCCAATTGGCAATAAAAAAAGTGGAAGGTTTTGTTTTGTTTTGTTTTCCCCTGCTGCTGTTGCCATGCGGCAGGGTCGCCGTGACTCTGCGCCCTCCCCACGGCTATTCAAAGCAACAACAATCTTGATGTACTCAATTCGCAAGCTACAGCTTGAAGACTGTTAATTTAGGACAAGAGTGTTCATCACAGGACAATATGTACAAGTATCACTCCAAAATCATAGCAAACTTATGATCAAAATGTGAAACTATTTTTCCTAGACATACTCTTCCTCCAGGTCTGCCCATTTCCAAAGCCAGTGATTTCATCTCTCTAACCTTGCCCTTCAGAATTCTGGACTCTTTCATTTAAACCACATCAAAATGGCAGTTTGGGCATAAACAAAAACAAATCAAACTATAGTGCCATAGAGCTGAGTCTCTGAATTATAACAGCCCTACCGACAGCAGAACTGCCCTGTGGTTTTCAGAGACTGGATGCCTCTGGGGGCATCCTGAAGGGACTCAAATAGTTTGTTTTTGAATGTTCTTTGAGTTTTAATGATTTTGCCCTCTGAGATGGCAAGATCAGGGTTGCCAGGTGGATAGGGTAAGATTGGAAAAAGAAAAAAAAAACACACTTAGGATAATCCTCACTGGCACTGATGAATAACTAGGTACATTATCTATTTTCTTAAGACCTCCTAGTCACTGGTCTTGTGTCCTTTGAGAAAATGTATCAAGATTGCCACTTTGTAATTTTAAAACACAGTCGACATAAATTTCATAATTGACCTCTCTGTCTTTAATTGACTGGCTCAGCAGCTCCCCACAAAATTCACATTTTAATTAAGCCTTTTCATGAATGCACTCTCATGAGAGTAAGAAAAGTATATTATGGAAAGAACCAGTCTGCATCCAGCCCATTGACTGGTAAATCATACTTTGTTTGGGATGAACCTGGACCAGGATGAGCTGGAACTCTAGTAGCAGTATTTAGACCTACCCTTACATACTACTTACTATGGCCATATATGGATAATAACCACCATTCATGACCTAGTAAATGTTGTTGAAAGGATTCATTTTTCAAATTTTCATGATAAAATTTTTCTGAATATCATACCTAAAACTGAATCTTAAACTGATAGTATCTAAAAATATATGTTCACTCATGCCCTAACACTTAAAATTTTGAAAAATTTTACCCCAATTTGCACACATTTTTAATACTGTTACCAGTGAGGCATATGTTAAGTGGAAATTTTTTTTATTCCTTTTAAATTAAAATAATAATAAATAAATAAATAAATGGAAATTTAGTTTTTCCACCCTTTCAATAGGTTATACTTTACTCTTCCCTTAGGAGATCACTGTTAGACTATTCGATATTATTCTTAATTGGTCAATTTTCACTTTAAGAGGAATATTATTCTGAAAGGGTAATAATTATCACAGTAAATCTGAAAATACCATAGGCTTAATACAGTATAATTGTTTTCAAAATGAAATTATATTTAGTACTGGCATGAACTGCCAATGTAGTACAGTCAGCATTTTTCATACAGATAGTAAACCTATGTCTATAGACAGTAGTATAGATATTCACGATCTTTTTACCTTATTTTATGCCCTCTTCTATATCTTCTGGATCTTTTCCATGTGTGCAGCTGATTGTAGCAGTTGCACCATCTCCTGTCAACTTGCCAAGGGGTGGACTCTATCGTGTCACTCTGGTTGAAGTTTAATATTCATGTGGAGGTGCAAAGGACATAAATAGCTTACTGGAGGCCAGATACACTCTCTACTACTCTCCCTGTGAGATATCCCTGTTGACAGGCCACATGGAGCTAGGCTGATGGACCCAGAGCCCTGGAGCTGGAGGAGCCACATGGAGACCCACACCAGCACTGAGATGCTTCCACTGCCACTGGGTCCACTAGGCTTCCCACGCACTGGCCTGTGATCTTCCTGCATTGAACATCATTGCATGTGTTGCATGAGTCTGAAGAGGAATTGATAGACTGGTATCGGGTATATGGGCTAATGGACTTGATCTGGAATGGGTTGGGATGTTTTCTCAATATACAATTGCTCTTTTATATAAAGTTCCTTCTTATACACATACGAGTATCTATGAATTTGTTTTTCTAGTCAACCCAGACTAACACAATGATTAATTAAGATTATTTGTACTTAAAAAAAAAAAGGATAATTCAGGCAAAATCATCGGGCCACATCTAAGTGAATGGAAACCTGCTAGTTCCAGCTGTCAGCTTCTGTTGTTCGCTGTCCATGACCCCTTCCATTCCTACCCTTCTTGACGGCCCCATGCGCGATGGGATCGGATTATTATGATCCCTAGAACGTTCATTCATTTATTTTTCAAAAGTATGCTACAAGGACATTCTTCCTAGTTCATCATAGTCTTAAAGCTTTGCTGAAACCTCTTCAGCATCCTATCCATATAAAAACTGTGGTCCAGTGAAATTACTTTCTATTTTTTTCATTATTTGGGATTTAATGCATATATCATACTATCCATATTTCAATCACATCAAATAGAATCTGTCTCATCCACCCAAACTTCTGTAACTCTAACCAAATGATTGGGTGGGACTATATAAATAGGGCATGTATGACACTAATGGAGAGGACTGGTCAGTTTTTGTTGTCACCATGCTGGCTAGAAGCACAAGCCATCTTTGAAATAGCAGTAGAAGGGAGAAGAACTCGGAGCACCTTGTAAGATCTTGGGTCAAGCCTGTATAACCTGGAGCTCTAGTAGCGATACTTTTGGCATTGTCCTCCTATGAAGTGGTGGAGGAGGCCGGAACCCCATGTATCCCAGACTGTGGCACAAAGACTCACAGGAATAGCAGTGAGGCTAGGGGGTATCGCCTCCTTCTCTGCCCTGATACTATGGAATTTTGGAACAGAGTGACAGCTGGCTTGATGTCTGGGTTCACAGAGGCAAAGATAAAGGGACCCAATGTTTGAAAGGCTAAGTAGCCAAATGACAATGTCTTTACTGTTTGCTGATCCTGACTTGTGGTAACCTATTAACTTCTCTATTAACCCAGCATCGATGTAGAGTGGGTGAAAAGAATGCTTGGTGCCAGAATAAGTGAAGAAGGATGGACCATGGGGACTTGTCTGACTCCTGCCTCATGGCAATAGGGAAGCCAGAGGTCAGATAAGGCCACCATTGATGTTTATTGCAGAAGCCCACACTAATAGACTGGTGTGCTCCTGTGGTGCATTGTCATGGAATGGAACAGAAGCTGAGTTTCTTGCACGGGAGGTGAGGTTTCTACCACTGTGACCTCACTGTCTCCTACTCTAGCAATATGAGAAGGACAAAGAAACAGGCTTTTTGTGAGCACATGGCACCTCTACTACAATGAAAATAAGTAGCAAATCGTCCTCTACTATTTACCACTAACTGGTAAGGTATGAAGCTCTTTTTATGCCCTTGATTTTTGTTTGTCTGACTGTTCAGCATAAGAGGAGAACTTTTAGAGATGGAACTGGATATACGTCCAGCCACAAAGAATTCCCCTCCAGGAAGGTTTCCCAGGACGTGTTAAAAAAGACCCCAGCTGCTGTTCTGTAGACTATAAAGTAAGTTTCTCATTAATTCTGCCACTTTAGCAGCTGACAGGCAATTTGACTGCTTGGAAAACACACTGGGCTTTTATGATCCACACGTAAGTAATCATAACCAGCCATATGTAAAATCACAATGCATAAATGGATGGAACTAATGCAATTTTAACCAACAACATTAAAGCTTGTATTTTAAAATGACAAAGTCTCTTTTAGCACTTCAAAATTGTCCTGAAGAGGTGCTGTGATTTTACCTTTCTATTAGAAAGAGACGTATTTTTACTAAACATATTTGTTATCTGCTTAAGTTTCATGTTCGCCCAATCCATTTTTTTATTCACGCTATATGTTGGAGTCTGTGTCAAAAATATATTGAGTTTACATATAAACATTTTAAAGATCTTTCAGTTAGGTGTATGTTAACATAAATTACTTTCTTATTTTTTAATCCAAATTTTAAAGAAATCCACTGATTTTTAAACAAATCGGTCAAATATTTTATATGTGTTGTTTCAAAGTAAGTCATATAATGTTTTGGGCTATGAATAATAGGTGCTTCTGCCTTGAACAATGGCGATTATACACACGTACACACATGAAGTAGGTGAAGTAGAGAGGGGACAGAAAGAAAGAGGAAGCATTGTAAAATATTTCATAACTAAAGTTAAAATTATTCTTTAAAAACGTTTTTAATATTAAGCATTTGCAACTAATATTAAAGTTAATTAAGTACTGGCTAAAGAAAGTAAAAGTTAAATTTAGCTATGCACCAAAGAAGAAATGAGGAAATTTAGCAAAATGTCCAAAGTTATTATGGACTATAAGTTTGGAGAACTGTTGGTTTTCTAAAATTTCAGAAATGTAGGTAGTCAGGTATATATTCAACGTTATAGAAAATAACACACACACACCCCCAAAATTGTATAGGGTTTATGTTGCAAATCGATCTAAGACTTGAGTAGTGTTTGAAACCAACCACCCTTAATTGCTGTGAAGTCAATTCTGATCCATGGAATTGTCTAAGAGAAAAATTGCATTTATAGAGATTTATCATGGACTCTGATCTTTCAAACATGGATTCCCAGTCTTTTTCTGTGCTTATTTGAATGAAAAGTTGTGCTGCGCAGGCATTTCTTCAGTCACATAAGCCAAAACCATTGCCTTTGAGTTGGTTCATATCCATGGCCACACGGCCGGACAAAGCAGACCTGACCTTTAGGCCCTCGATCTTCACAGCAGCAGCTGCTCCATCTCACTCCTAAAGAGTGTTGACAGGTTGGGACTTCTGACCTTCCAAATCATCCACTGTGCAACCAGAATTCTTTTTAGACACATACCCCCAAAGCAAAAACCAAATTCACTGTCGCTGATCTATTCCAGCTCATGTTTACCACGGCTTTTTCAGTGACTAGAGTTGGTTTGAACCCATAGTGACTTTATGCTCAACAGAAGGAAACACTGCCCTGTCCTGTGCCATTCTCACCATCGTTCCTAGGCTTGAGCCCAGTATTTCACCCACAGCGCCAATCCATCTCCTTGAGAACCCCCTTCCTTCGTGCTGCACCTCTACCAAACATGATGTCTTTCTCCAGGAACGGGTCTCTTCCGACAACACGTGCTTGGTGTTTACTGTCATCGTAGAGGGTACAGGAAAACTGGTCCATCGAGTTGGAAATACGGCAAAATTTTATGGCACCAGAAAGACCCATCTTTCTCCTATGGAGTGGCTTGTGGGATTGAACTATTGACCATTCAATGAGTAGCCCAGTGCTTAGCCTACTGTGTCACCAGGGTTTCTTCACATAGTAGGAGTTAATTCTATAAAAGGAATCATTGTAGCACTGTTTTGGGGGGAAAGGAAAAGGTAATCTATTCTTATTCCCATCTGGAGGAGCTTATGAAGCTTTAAGTAGCCAAATCCATATGGGCATTCTAATCAAATGCCATCCACTCAGCAAAGCTGAGTCTGCCATCCCAGCAAAGCGAAAGGTAAACAAAGATTTTAATATTGGGATTACTCTTGTCACCTCTAAAAATGTGCCTAACACATGGCAGGTGCTCCATCAATACTTATTGAATTAATAGATCAATGAGGAAATCAATATTTATTTATTCCTGAATAAAATAAGATTCCCCCACCTCCCAGTATTGCATGATTTTTCTCATAGGTCAGTAAAAACTATTTCAGTGCTGTTGTTTTTATTATTTGCCATTAAACCAGTTGGCTCTTACCTAATGCCATAAAAAAGTATATTGTGCTGATTATACATTTGTCATTATATTCTTATCATTGACTGCACAGACTTTTGTTCATAATTTAACATTTCCAATAAGAATTTTAAAAAGCTAACTAAAAGTCTCCCTAGGGTATAAAACAAATATAAGTTGGAATATCGGTTGTCATTGTGGATATATAACAACATTGCCCAGGCTCAGAATTTGAGTCCCAAATCTGTCCCATTAGATTATAGAAGTCTATGACCTAAGATCTACCTCTATGATAAGTCCTTTGCCTTTGAATTAGGAGATAGGGGAGTCAGCTTCAATTCAGGGACTTTTCAAGGCTTTCTTTGCCTTTATCTCTACTCCTGAGAAAATCCATAGGGAGTGCTTTGAAGAAGGAGGTCAGTGAGAATGCCTATTTTCTGTTGAAGAATTAGTTTCTTTTTTGTAGGTTTCTGTTATCATAATCAAATATTGTAAAGATTATCTAATGAAAAACTTTGTTACTCTGAAAACTGCTAGCTCAAATGCTCAGTAAAATCTGTCCTCAACAAATTTTGAAGATACTAGTCTCATTTAGTAAGTGCAAGTGTTCTGTTTTCTTTTTTAATACCATAACCTTTTTGTTTTCTGATGACTAAAAGTTATATTATGTGAATGAATACATTCTGGCAAAAAAGGAGAGAAATTTAGTCTGAGGAAGAATCATTTCCAAATGAATGCCCATTGCCACTTTTCCAATTTGAGACATGCAGCACAGTGGTTTACTTGGCATGAACCCTTAAGACTCCCACCAAAGCCTTGGAGAATGGGGGGAGGGGGACCTGTCTGATTGGGTATATCTTACCTTTCCTGATGGGTCTTAGTGAGAAAAGCTGGGACAAGATGATGTCAGGAATATCTCATTCAGGTGTGACTATAGCATTCCAGTGAGAGTGATTGTTAACGAGGCAGTGATGGTCAACCTTGGGACACTAACCTGAGGATTGGCCGGTTTTGCCACGTTGGGTTTAAAATGAGCCATATCAGAAAGAGGAACCCGGACACCTTAATGCTCTTCAGAAGGAATAGTCAGGAATGGACAGTGTCATTTGGACACTGGGAACCCTGCCTGATCACCCTTCTTGATGTAGGGACAGTGAGCTGGGAGAGCAGCAACAAAAGGATCAGGACCTCGAGAGCAAAAGGGCGAGATGGGCCCCGCATGGGGACACCGAGTGCCTTAGCACAGGGGGCTCCCTGCAGAGCGGGGCTCCTCTAGACTCTCAATTTGCTGACCCCAGAACTAGGACTGAGCACCTTTTCGTTGAGGCTTCTGGTGGGGTGGAGTTCTATTTGAACATTTATTATCTATGTAAAGAAGCCTTGTAACATTGTCCATGGAGGGGAGAGGTCAACTGGTTGAAGGCCAGTGACCAGAGCGAGGCAGGCCTGTCGGCATACCTAAGAAGAAGTGATCCAATAGAACATTTTAAATCATAACTTGCTAACTTCCCTAAGACACCCCATGAACTTGAATATTGTCTGTGAATTCAGTGTGGATATTGCAGGAAATTACTAAACCCAACAAAAGAATCGTTAGTGCCATGAGAGGAATGGCTGGTCACAGAGTTGCTAAGAAAATTTGAGGTTGGGGCATGTCTGACACCTGCCTCATAGGAATTGAACCTTAGGCTAATGGTGAGTTTGATTCTTTTTCTGCCTCATAAAGTCTGATACTATCCTCATGCCATTCTCTATAGGAGAATCCAGTCTTTGCTCTTTGGCATCTTTTCTGTTCCATTTCAATAATGCCTAAAAGAACAACTATTATGATGGCAGAAGACATTTAGAGAAGACAAAAGAAGAGTAAAACAGTTCTTGATATAGAATGTATGACTCAACAACCTTCATCCTATACTCAAATTAAACTTCTGGACTGACAGATCGCAGAGTTCTGAACTAAGACTATTCTTACTCACTGGTGCTGAAGGACAGGAGCACAGAAGGTGCAAAGCATCCCGATTGCCACAAGGCAGAAGTAAGAAACGCTTACTTACTCCAACCTCTCTTCTTCACTTATTCTGCTACCAACCTTTTCTGCCATAGAACTCCACTTCTGTGCTGTTTGCAATGGCCACACAGAACTCATAGGCTATACTCCCAATTATGGGATTTTATTAGGAAGTTAATGGACTATCATAAATTAGGGTCAGTGCACAGTAAGGATATAATAATTGGACCTCAAGAGTACTTTTGTTCAGGCAAGTCTCTCTGGTTTGCCACCTCTCAGCCACATGGTCCCTTGACTTCTGCCTCTGTGACCAGGAAGTCAGCCTGCCGCCTTGGCACTGCTCCTCTGCTGTGTCTTATGGTCTCCTTGTTTTGTTCTCTAGTCCTGATTGGGCTCCTTTGCTCTGTCCCTTGTCTCCGTTTCACAGCCTCTGGTGTCTCTGGTCTGGGCCTTCACCATGTCAGACAGGGATCATGCACAGGCTCCATCAGTTGCTCTTCTTCTGATGAGTCTGGGAGTTCTTTCTGTGTTTCCATGGCTTTTATGGAGATGTTGTCTTTGTGTTTCAGTAGACCATGCCCCAAGGAGACAGGATGGTGACTTGGTCCACACCATGTAGCAAGAGAGACACACAACATAATCCTATCCTAATACAGTACTGTCTATTAGCACAGCACAGAGGTCCCTGCAAACTTTGATTATGTCCAAAGGCATCGAGGCATACATAGAATTTAGAGTACATCACGTAAGGGTTGTGGCTATAAGGGACATAGTAAATTAGCAACTCTATCTCAGATTTCCTAATGGGAATTATCTGTACTACGCAAATTTTATTATTTATTCATTACTGTCAGATGCATGTAGATTACAGATTGAACATTTGAATTGGAATAAACAATTTGAATTGCAATTAAACATTTGCATTACAAAGAACTTTGCATGGTGCCTCGTACATATGTGCACACACATGCACACTAATAAAACAAACATTACATGATTTTTTGCATTGCATGCAAGCAACTATTATGTACTCTTCCTCTTTAATTTATCTGTGTTATTGTGAGTGTATGCAGAGCTACCGCATGTTTTCATCATCTACTAACATCTTACCAATATAGTAGTTGTTGTCTACATGCAATAAAGGCAATGTGTTTTTCCCAACCATATCACCTTCAACTTATTATGAGAGTATGAAGAATCAATGGATTAATATTAAAATGTTAAACACAATTTTTACTTTCCAAATTATTCCTAAGTAAAATTTTAGTTCTTCTTTGCAACCTTTCTCAATATCCACATTTGGTAGTACAAGTAATAAAATGGGCTCTCACCTTTATTAAACAATCTGGTAGTTCTTTCTCCATCAGATTATGAGATTTTTGATGCTTTATGCAACTTTGTGTAACTCAACTTTATATTTTATATAATTCTGAAAGGCTGATTATCTATATAAGAACTTAGCAAATGGCCTACAAATCCTATAAAGAAAGTGGAAAAGTAAATGGTATTGGGTCATAGGCGGATCATAGGCATTTCAGAGAGGTGTGGTAGGTAAGAGTGTAATTTAACACACTTTAATTAGAATTTCATTCTTACATTTTTTTTCATTTGAGGTAGTTGTAAAATATTTTTGTCCAGGTATGGTAAAATTTCATTGAGAATAATTAACACCAGCTAGTTGCTAGAGTTGGAGATTAATGATGTCTCAAATATCCATCTTTTCCAAGATGCTATTCTGCTCCATTTCCCCTCTGACCATATTCCCTCATCCCCTGGTTTCTGGGGTTCACTGCAACATCCCACAGAAACTCACAAACAATGTCACATATGTTGATGGATGCTGTTCATCCCAAATCTAGAGGTCACACAGTGATGAACCAAATTTAGGGTCCAGATTCAGAAACCAAAAATGTCCAAAAGTCTTCTTGCTTCTACAACCCTGTCAGAAAATAGCAGTATGGCTTTCCAGTGAGGTGAGGTGTGCTAGAATTGTACCCTAGACCAGCCAAGGAAAACAAAGGGTGGCATCTGAAGTCACCCTCTCCACAGACCTAGAGTGAGAGATGTCCTCAAGGAGACAAAGGGTGTGGCTGCATTCATACCCTCTACTAAGCTCAGGGCTACAAAGTCCAGAATTACAATATCGCACATCGGAGTCATGGCTAGAAGGCCCTTATGAATTGACTGAAGCTCAGAAGGATTAAATGAATGTGTCCGATGTGAAATACTTTTAAAAACATCTTTACTACTAAAAATGTTCTCCCATAAATATTTCATTATTAGTTCTATTGTTACCGGATTCACACCCCCTCATAATTTCAAAGCTTTCCTTTCAGCTACAGCGCTCTCGGGTCCTCTTCTCACTGCTGCTTTCCTATCTCAATCGCATCCACCTTGATCGTGAACACCTGACGCTGACATGCTGGGTTCTGAGTCATCATATAATATACCTGCTCCTCACTGATTGACATGGTTAGGCTTCAAAGAAAGACCAAGCCATTGTATGAACCAGAGGCATATGAAAATTAAGAAACCCTTTCTGTTTTCAGACTTTAATTTGTCTTATTATTTTTTAGTATAGAAAATATGATCAAAGAAATAATGCCAACTAAGGTTTATGGTATTGTTTATCACTATAATGAGTTCAGTTCTGAACTATTCCGCTGCAGAGAAGGATGTTCACAGGAGAGAAATCTGGGAAAAGGGAGACTATGTGACGAGAGAGCCCTTTACCTTTCTCCCGTGCTAGCTCAGAGCCTCTATCCTTGGGCTGCCTCCAGGTCTCCATTCCCACTTCTGTCCTCACAATCCTGGAGACTGCTGTGCCCTTCTTGCTGGCATGCAAGAGACATGGATTGATAGTCCTATACCAGGCCAACTGATCATACCATTTTGTGACATTAAAATCACACAGATTTAATCCAAATACCATTTCTGATGCCTGTTTCTTTTTTCCCTTCCGATTCCACCGCAATTTTAGTGTCAGAGCCTCACTGTATAGGACCTAGAAATTGAGAAGAGGTGCCTTCTAAACATCTGTCTGGAGGTCTTGGCCTTTGCAAACACCTCCATAGTATGGATATCTTGCCCCTACTGGCAGGAGGGAGCAGAGTGCAGGGCAGCACAGCACATTTGTTAAAGTGATTCCACTGAATTCTGCCTTCAGGGTGGTAGTCATGTCTCAATCTTTGCTGCTCTACCTGACACCTCAGTAATGCTCAAAAGAGTGGGGTAGTGGTTTTTATTTTTACTGTTATCTTAAATAAAGATGATGAGATAGTCAATAATTCTTTTGAGGAGTAGGTGCAAGACCTATTGAGACAAATACTAAGTGTTTGGTTGAACTGAGGAATAAAATAGGCAGATTTATAACTGCTAAAACAGTACATTCAATCAGCTACTTACATCTAAAACAAGTTTCTCTCCTAATTACACAGAGCTTTAGACTAAAATTGAAAAATATCACAATGGCTGATGTAGTCAAATGTCTTCCTAACTTGCCTTCCTTGTTTCCTTCACTGATCTCTGTTTCCACATGGAGTCAATCCTTATTCGAGGGCTGAGTGATTGATGGGGCTGAATCACTTTCAGAGCAAGTGGAGTTGTATCCTCATACTTGGTGCCAAGTCATACTCTGCATCTATCCTGTTGTCAACAACTATTTTTAATAATAAAATTTTATTAGGGACTAGTACTAAAAAGGATATCCTTAGGACAAATGGGAATTACAGAACACATAATAGTTCTTATGCTGAAGCTGTACATCTATCAAGAGGCAGTGTGCAAACAGCATATGAAAATACTTCATGGTTTAAAATCAGGAAAGGTGCATATCAGGGTTGTATTCTTTCACCATACTTATTCAATTGGTATACTGAGAAAATATTCAGAGAATCAGGATTATATGAAGAAGATTATATGTGGCATCAGGATTAGAGGAAGGCTTATTAACCTGTTATATGCATATAACACAACCTTGTACAATGTAAGTGGGGAGGACTTGAACCATTTTTTGATGAAGATCATGGATTTTACCCTTCAGTATGGATTACAACTCAATGTAAATAAATAAAACAAAAATCCTCATAACTGGACCAGTAGGTGACACCATGATAGAGAAAAATCAAGGAACACACCCCGCTTGGATTCACAATCAATGCGCATGGCAGCAACAGTTAAGAGATCAAACAACATATCACATTGGGTAAATCGTCTGAAAAAAATCTCTTCATGTATTGAAAACAAGGATGCTACTTTGAGGACTAAGGTGCACCTGACCCAAGCATTGGTATTCTACATGGCATTATATGCATGTGAAAGTTGGACATGGAATAAGGACGAACAGAAAAGAGCCCATGTATTTGAATTATGGTGCTGGTTAAGAATAACTTAAGTAGCATGGACTTCCAGAAGAACAAGCAATTCTTTCTTGGAAGAAGCACAGCCAGAATGTTCCTTAGAGGAGAGGATGGCAAGAAGTCATCTACATACTTGGGACATGTTGTCAACAGAGACCAGTCCCTGCAGAAAGACATACTGCTCGGTACATTAGAGGGGCAGGGAAAAAGAGGACGGCCCATCATGAGATGGATTGGCAGAGTGATTGCAACAATGGGCTCAAAGATGAGACCAACTGTGAGCAACGTGCAGGAGTGGTCAGTGTTTCATTCTGCTATTCGATGAAGGTCTCCATGCATCTGAACTGACTCGCTGCCCCTACTAACCGCAGTAGTACTGAAAAAGAAAATGACCGGGTCTTTAAGCCTGACCCACAGCAGCAGAAACATCGATCCCAGAAGTGAGCATTGAAAGCAAAATGACAACACACTAAGAGAATAATGCAGCATTGTTTGTAGGGCAATCAAGGGGAAAGGTTCTACTTCAGGAATAAAGAGATGTAATATAGAACATTAGGCACTTATTACACATCTGGACATTTGGAAGGGTAGAAGTAAAAATATAGAGTCTGAGAGCAAACACGCTGCTTCAAGAGTCACAGAGCTACAGTTGTTACCTAAAAGTCAACATCCTGTAAGACACTGCTAATGACGTCACCGCAGTTCAATGGGCGGCCTTCGAAGGAAAGCTCAGCAAGACACTGAAAACCCTCACACCTCTCCAGATAGCTGATGCGTGTCCAGAATTATGTAGAGTGGCTCCTTTCCCTCTTTCTGTGTTTTCAATATTCACCTTTGATGCTCTCAGGTGCTATGGAGCCACAGTTGCCTTCCCCTCGGTAAGGAGACGAGGTTCTTTTCCAGTCGTGAGCCAGTGGCACAATCACCGCTATCTTTGAGCGCAGTGCCGCAGCCACTGGGACGATCTGTTTTTATTTGGAATCTTCCTCTTTTTCTTCCCCAACTTTACCAAGAAGGAAGCACTTCTCTAGGGATTCGTTCCGCTGTTTAACTCGTTTCATACTATGAAGTCTTGTCATCCTCTCTTCCAAGGAACATTCTGACTGTGCTTCTTCCAAAACAAACGTGTTCACCCTTCAGGTTGCCCATGGTGGAGCCACTGTTCGTTACCAAGCCCGTAATGGAAATGCATACATTCTTCGTTTTTTTCTTTACTACTTAGAACCATTTAACCACAATCGGAATTATGCGCTGTGGGTGGTGTTGTCAGGTACCATCCGGGAGCGCCGAGTCAGAGAGACCCGAGTAACAGAAGCATTGATCATTGCGCAGGCCGGCACCTCCTCTCAGTTGGTAGGTTTGAGCCTGTGGTGATAGTCACTGTGTCATTCCATCTAATTCAGGGACGTCCTCTTTTCAATGCCCTTATATTTCACCAAATACGATGTCCTTATCCAGGGACTCATCTTTCCTCAAAACTTGTCCCAAGTATATGAGACAAGTCTTGCCAAGATTGCTTTGAAGAAGCATTTTGGCTGTACTTCTTTAAAGATAGATTTGTTTAGTATTTTGGCAATGCATGGTACAGCTAATATGCCGAGCCAGGCCCATAATTCCAATGCATTGATTCTTTGGTTCTTCTTTTCAGTTTTGAAAACTTCCCAAATTCCTAGATTCATTCTTGGTACCTTCCAAGTTCTAATGATAAATATATATTATATACTTCTCATTTAAAATCTTGTCCCATCTGCAAGAGCTCTACTCCATCCAGGTTATTATGCTTGATCCTCATTTGAGAAGGCCGCTCTTTACTCAGTTATTTTGAGTGTCTTCCAACTGCAGGTGCTCATCTCTGACACCATCTCTCTTCTGCTGCGATTCATAAGGTGTTCAGAAGCTAATTCTTCAGAAGTGGACAGTTTGTTCCTTCTCTGTAGTCTTTTCTTAGTCTGGAAGCTCTGCTGACACTTGCTCACTTCAAATGACACTGCTGATATTTTAAATATCAATGGCATGAAGGCCAGCATCAAACAAGCCAACACAATATAAAAACGGACAGGCAAGTGCTGAAAAGCAGGACTAAGAAGTAGCCAAACCAACAAATGACAATAGTAGATAGCATGCAGAAGAGATTTGTCAGGTGACATTAAAACGCAAAGCAAGCAGAAGTAACAGAAAGCACAAAGGCTCTCCTGTGCCATGGCTTGGTTGGAGTAGAATACAGAGACCCACCAGGTAGAGGCCCACATGGCAGGGGCCCGGTGAAGAGGTTCTGAACCTTGGGCTTGGGTTTTTATTAGAGGCTTCTGCTTAAAGAAGCAGTTGCAGGGACAGCAGCAGGATACAACAAATATATGATGTGCAATACTAGAATCTCCCCCAGCCTCCTCCTTCCAGCACCGCTTACTGGATAAGGACGTATCAGCCGCTTCTGTGGCATGATCTGGAGGCTGTGTCCAAGTCTGATGTCTGCAGCTTTGAGACTTATGGAACGAATGTTGAACATCATGACTAGAGGGTACTGGCCCCTTCCTGCTGCAGCCAGGAAAGCTAGAATCCGAACATTGTAGTTCACCCTATGATTGAACAGTAACTAATTTCTGAAAATCCATCTCCTTTCTGGATTTAGAAACATTGACTTTTACAGTTCTCATCCACCTCCATTCCTATATTGCCTTTTTTTCCATCAAAATTTCAGCTGGATAGAGTGCAGAGAAAAATAAAAATTTTCATTACTTAAGGATTATTCATATTTAATTAGTGCTACTTAGAGAGAACTGGTGGGTTAATTGTATAATTATTTCCTTTTATATAAGAGATCCTATGAGCCTCTAACAATACACATTAATAGCTACCACTCATTTTTTCAGTTCCATCTTGCATGTTGCTATGATACTGAGCAAGTTTAAATAAAACTTACAAATTATGGCAAGCTAAAAGGAAAATTATGGCAATCTACTTTTGGAAAAAACAACAGTCAATGAAAATTATATGAAGGACAATATTTCAATCTCACGGAACATAGAGTCATCATGATTTGTAATATCAAAGTATTACTTAAGTACATTTTTTATACATCTTTAGTCTCTTTCTTTTACAGAATTAGGCATTTAACCCTTTTACATATGTTTTTGTAACTTTCACTATGGTAGAGTATAATTTTTTACTATGTTTTTGCTAGGGTTGGTCATATGACTTCCTTTGATTACTGAATTCTAAAGGAAGAGAGTAGACAGAAGCAGTAAATATTCCTTGATTTCTGAGTTCTGCCACAAGAAGAGCCCATTCAACCTAGCTGTAACCCTTCAGCCTGACTTCAAAAGACTTACTGAGCAGACCAAAGCCCATTCCAACCTAAATCTAGCCTGTTTAGCTCAATTGATCTCAGGCTAGCCAACTGCAGCTGACTTACAGGCCATGAGCAGGTGAATGTGATGGTGTCTAATTTTAATAGTCACCCAAATTAGAGGTTTTAGTATTGTTGCCAATATACAGCAAAAAGGGGAAACCGATTATAAGGATCTACATATAACCTCCTCTCTGGGGGCTGGACAACAGGAAAGTGGGTGAAGGGAGACCTTGGAAAGTGTAAGACGTGACAAAATAATAATAATTTATAAATTATCAAGGGTTCATGAGGCAGAGGGGAGTAGGGAGGGAGGGGGAAAATGAGGAGTTGATACCAAGGGTTTAAGTGGAGAGCAAATATTTTGAGAATGATGAAGGCAATGAATGTACAAATGTGCCTGACACAATTGATGTATGTATGGATTGTGATAAGAGTTGCTTGAGCCCTCAATAAAATGATTTTTTTAAAATCTAACACAGTGTTCTTATTTGTAATTGCTTCTATAAACTTAAATCATCTTTCTAACCTGATTCTTCCTTTAAATATGGTGACATTAAAAGATATCTCTGGTGAATAACTTTTGTTCTTGGTTTTCCTGATTTGTCATTCTATAGGAGGACAATTAGTTGCCCTCTGTAATAAGACCCAATCACCAAGCCTGTGGTGTACATCATTGTTTTTCCTTTGCCTAAAAATTCAGTTTCTAGACTAAGAAAGATATATGAGGAAGACCTTAACATCTAATTCCTAAAATTAGACAATGAAAGCCTTAGATATCATAACAGAACATTAAGGGAACTCATTGCTTTGAACGTGTAGGAAATATCAGTAGTAGGAAATATCATATTTTACAAAGTAGAGTGACAATAAGTGGGAAGGACCCTTAGTCTTACATAGATTGCCAGGCTTATCTCAAAAATAGAACTAAAGATACTGGTGATTGTGGGAACGACACGGGACTAAACAGTATTTTGTTCTATATACGAGGTTGCCGTGAGTCAGAGTTGTATTAAATAACTAACAACAATACAAATATCAATGTCTTACATTTTTGACATCGAATAACTGTATTGGGGCAAATGAGAATGTAAATGGAAGTCATTCATCCTACCTGTTCATTAATCAACTTTCCCCTCCACAAAACCCTGGATTTCATGTATTAAGATGGGAATTCTGAGAAATAATGGGCACTAGAGTCATAAGAATTGAGATTTTGCTATTGAGATTATTTGCTATCATTCGTTATCAATGTGATTACAAACTGTAATCCAAAAAATTCCTAAGTTTAAAGGCTACTAAGCTAAATATGATTGAGTTCGGCATTATAGATACACTACTCATTTCCATTTCTTCCTATCCAAACAGAGTCTAGCTATAAGACAAAGGGCATCTTGTGTTGGCTGCTCATATGTACATATATTGTTTAGCACTTGAGCTTCCCAATTTCTTTTTTCTCAACTGGCGCAACACTTGGTCTGAAATGAATCATTTCAATGTCCTCCAAGGACAGCGGCATCTAAGGAATGCAGCACATTATAAGACTGATAAATTGTATAAGGTCAGATGATTGCCTCGTTTTTTTTGCTCTACAATTAGTTCCTTGGGTAAAAGCAGAATTTTTTATATAAAATTATAATAATGAGGTAAGTCTATAGATGTTGGTGTTAACAGAAGGTTTGCCATAAGAAAATGTAAATCCATATTCAGATAAAGGTTTTCTTCAAATGTGCAAAAGAAATTCCTCCCATGCGGGAAAGGCTCCAGTGGAATTACTCTGACCACCATACTGTGGTCTCATTAGAAAGGTTTGTGACTGTCAGCAGTGAATCCAGTGCACATAATGCTGAGGACCTACTCAGTGCTTGGTGAGTATACTGCGAGTGACGGTGAGTGCCCGTGTTACAGAGTGGAACTTTCTCAGTAAAATGTCGACCTTTTGACCTTTCAGAACCAGATTTCTTGTTATTTCTTCAAAGGCATATATGAATGTGTTCAAACTGCCAACACTTCAGAAAGACATCATATACTTAACTGTGTGTGTCAGCCAAGAACTTCACAAATAATAGTCAGTTTTCTTAATTATTGGTTCATAATAAAGTTGTCATTGAAAAAATAATACTATGATGCCATTCATTAATGGCACGTTTCGTTGGGTCCAAAATATCATTTTTTTTAGTTCCCAGCAAATTCTTAACTGATTGTGCCAACCAGGATCGCCTCAAGTCATTATTGGCCCATTTGTATTAATCATTGGATTTTAGTGGGGATAAGCTATTGAAAGAAAAATTATTATAGTTTCTTCTAAGTTTACTATTTGATATTCATGAGAAGTGCACAGTGACAGGCAGTGTTTTCTTTGGTTGAACATCTGGTCACTCTTAATTGCACCCATCTTGACAACACTTACCGTATGTACTCACTCGAGCATAAGCCAATCTGAATATCAGCTGAGGCACCTAATTTTACCACAAAAACTGCATCAAAAATGTGCTGAAAAACTCGGCTTATACACGAGTATGTACGGTAACAACAATGACAGTGTCCTTATTGATATCTAGAATTAGTGTGGTATCAGCACTTCCACAGCCTCTTCTATTGATTTCACTGTCATTCCAAGCAGACAGCTAGGTGCGTTAGGCCACGTTGATTGGAAAAACAAACCCAGTGGCACTTATATATGCATAAGAAAGAGGTTTATATCACCAAGTAATTATATACCAAGAAAGTCTCCCAGCCCAGTCCAACTCAAGTCTTTAAGTCGAACACTAGTCTGTCCATCTCTTTTCAGACTTACTAGCTACATGCAAGGATGAAGATGCAGGAAGATCGTAGACCGGTGGCAGCAGAGTCCTGACCAAGCTCCATTCCAGTTGACATAAAGTTATCTAAATAAGACACTGAGTTGCGACGGTGAATTTTATTTTCTGAAGAGGAGTGCAGCAAAACCTGCCCATCGACCATGTTCTGATTTAATGTGTCCTTTCCACTGTCACATCTAAGAGCAGGTGTCTCTGTCGCTGCTCTTAAAATAGAGCAGGCTCTGTGAAGAATAAAATATAATAGTCACCACTGTACTCATTACAACATAAGCCTTCCTGACCCTTTTTAAGGTTTGCTTTTAGGATGCTTCCTATAGGGACTTGGGCATCATATTTTAAGGATGTCAAGACACATGGTGTGACAGCTTATAGGTGTTTAGTTAACAGGTTCCATTGAATGAGATCTGACAGTGATTATTCCTAATTCTTTATATGAGTGAGTCTTCTGAAGTTGAAAGACTTTCAGCTAAACATTTTTATTATAGCCGCTGTCAATCTAGCTAATTCAAGTTTCAGGAGAGATACAAATTAAGTTTTATTTGAAGACATTAAAGTTAGGTTGATTTGATATACAATCAGAAATAACTCAAGCGCTTTCACTTCCAAGCTATGTGTTTATAAA
>NW_022104341.1:42416125-42420323 GCF_000313985.2 Echinops telfairi
AAATAAAATATTTTAAAAGATGTCTAGAACATGGACATTGGGATGCACTTATTTTGTGACATATTATTTGAGTTTTTAAAGATGAGATTTGATATGTATTATTGATTATAATGATATCATACTAATTATTCAATAAAGAAAAATAAACATCACTCAAGATTGTATAGGAGAAATCCTAATTAATTATGTGAACTAACAACTGATAGGAAAAACCTCTAATTAGTATGTCTTTTTAGAATTTGTGCTTATTTGTGTGGCTTTTCACCATGTTGGCAATTCAATGCTGTCTGCTGCTCTGTTGGAGAAAGATCTGGCTTTCTACATTGATTAAGAAAAAAAATTAGTCTTGGAAACCCACAGGGGCTCGTGACCCCTGTGCGGTCACAATGAGTTGGAATCGACTTGATGACAGTGATATTTTTAATCATAATATGTTTTTAATATGCTTCCCTGAAAATTGGCAAGGAAAGAAAGAAACTCAATATTTTACACACATCTCTCAACAAAAACAGTATCTGATTTTTTTCATTACAAAAAAGCAAATCAGTAATTTGGATAACTTATCAGGAGGTACCATCTGAAAGAAGAACCAGGTATTTGAAAAAATACAGAGTTGAGGTATAATCAATTAATATGTTCTTTCTAGCCATACTTCTTCATGTGATGGGTTTTAATTCTTGAGAATATGCCTGTGGCTGTGACCGTGTTGTGGAGGGAGTCTCTATTCCAGGATTAAGGTGGGGCTAATTCCTGGCTCCAGTACAGGATGTGAACCAAGGCATGCCTTTGTCTCCTGGGAGGCATTTTTAAACTCTACTAGACGCCAGTACTAACAAGGAGACACATAAGTAACATTAAAATACATGGAGAAAAGATTGAAATTGTCCCAGATTTTGTCTTGCCTGTGTCCACAATCAATGCTCATAGAAGCAGTGTTTAAAAGACCTGTTGCATTGGGTATATCCACTGCAGGAGACCTCTTTAAATTATTGAATAACAATGATGTTACTTTGAGGACTAAGGTTTGCCTGACCCAAGTCATGGTACTTTCAATTGCCTTATATGTATATTAAAGTTAGACATTGAATAGGAAAATAGTAGAAGCATCAATCCATTTGAATAGTCATGCCAGGGAATAATATTGAAAGTATTATGGATTGCTAAAGGACAAACCGATCTGTCTTGGAAGATGTATGGCTAGAGTGCTACTTAGAGGCAGGGATGTCAAGCCTTCTTACATAGTTTGGACATGCTGTCAGGACAGTCCAGTTCCTAAGAAGAACATCACGCCTGGTAAAGGCCAAAAAGGGGAAGGACCACAATGAGCGATTTGGACACCATGTCTGCAACAAGGGGCTCAAGCACAGGAACAAATGTGATGATGGCACAGAACCAGGAGGGTTTCATTGCACTGTCCAGCCACTGTGGGTCAGAACCAACTCCATAGCACCCACCTACCAACAAAGAGTTACAGTCGGGAGGCAGCAAAGGAGAGGGTAGCCCTCAAGGAGATCGAATGAAACCATGGCTGAAGCAATGGGCTCCAGCAGAGAAACAGCAATGAGGATGGCACAGGACCGGGCAGTGGGTTCTTCTGTGTTCCATTGGGGGATAAAGATCGGAACCAACCCAGCGACACCCACCACCACCACCAACGACAAAGAGCGTAAGACTTAAGACACCATCCTTTGTTCTCATTGGGGCTAGGAGCTGCTCAAAGACAATGCCATACAAGTGGGTCCTTGGTGTTTAAGTGCATTCTGGGCACAGAGAGAAATTGCAGGACTCTTTGGAAGAGCACGTCCAAGAGCTCTGCATGAAGTGACAGAGCCCGCTTAGACCAGACGCACCGAGACTGTGGCATGCAGACTCAGAGGAACAGTGCAAGGACTATGGGTGCTGTCTCTTCGTCTGGCTTACACGATGGAACTGGGAGCCAGAGTGACCTTATGCTGGCTTCCTGCTCCATGGAGTCAAAGGTGAAGGGACAGTCTAATTACAAATGTCCAGTTAACATTGGAAAATAATTCCATATCTCTTACAGGAAATATAAATAAAATATGTATTTCATTCCATTTTATTTAACAATTTTATATAGAAATATAAAAAAGTTTGGTTATATTCAGTGCAGATAAAGAATTGAGGAAAAGTGAGTTTTAAAAACCATTGTTCCTACTTCAGAGGAAAATTTGACAATATATTTAGAAATTAAAAATACGTACACCCACAAACAGATCACTGCTAAAATTTATGAGTATTTCCATATATTGCATCAATGTGTGTTTATCACTGAATGTCTCCACACTCAGTGTTTGTGGAAGTAGTATCAATAATTAAAATGATGTATTAAATTGGGCAAAACTACAGCAAAAGACCATTAATGGTGTTAAAGAGGAAAGAGGTCATTTTGAAGAGTAAAATGTGCCTGACCCAAGCCACGGTATTTGAGTCCCTTTATATGTAAGCGAACGCTGGACGATGAATAAGGAATACTGGGGAATAAATGAAGCTTGAATTTTGGTGTTGTGGAGAATATTGGAATTACCACAGAGCTCCAGAGAACAAATAAGGTTTGGAGGAAGTACAACCAAGATGTTCCTTAGAAATGATCACGGTGTACATCGAACATGTGATCGGGAGTGGCTTCTGTCCCGGGAGAATCATATGGTGCTTGATAAAGTAGAAGCTCAGCCCCGAAGAGTGAGACTCAATGAGATCGGGTGACACAAAGCCTGAAAGCCGACTCAAACCTGCCACCACCGGTGCGGATGAGGCAGGACCGGCAGTGTTCACGGCTGCTATGCACCGGACCAGGTCCAAAAGGAAATCGTGCTGCTCTGAAGTTGCATTTTGCAAACAAAAGGATTTTGAAGGAGCAAGAACAGAGCTATGTGGTAAATCAGGCAAGATGCCCCAATAAAATCCTTGAAAAACTGATGTCATTGTGAAGGAAGTTCTTTGGCAGATTTTCCCAGCCCTTGTCTCAATTGAGCTTTCAATTTTCTTAATATATTTTCAATTTTCATAAAATTTGACCATAAAGGTATACTTTATCTGTTGAGGAGTAAGTTAGATTTTGAAATGAATCCTTATATAATTCCATTCTGGAAGCAAGAGAAGCAGGACTGTGGAAGTGCTGACACCATGCTAGCTCTATTCCTGTGCCGACCCAGCGCTGCAAAGAAGTGAGCTCAGTCTGTCTTTCCCAGGCGTGCATATTTCATTTTTTTAAGTCTTATTGTGTTGATGTTCTGCATTATCTGCACTATATAAAACTTCGTGATAAAACATTTTACCAGTTCATCTGAAAAGAGAGGGGAAAAAAGGATCATTTTAAAAATTAGCTTTCAGTTTACCAAAGTCTTTAGAGACTAAAAGTATGTGCATGCTTGTTTTCACAAATTAATCAAGAAAGGAAAAAAAATAATCTGTCTTTCAAGATTCTCCGTTAAGGTGCTGAATGTTGCTCACATTTAATATTTTCCCCCTTAATTAGCAGTTTCAGACAGTTGCTTTTTCTACTCCGTAGTTCATGGTGGGTAGATGCTATCTGCATTATTTATTATTGGAAGTATGATATAACTTGGTGTGACTCTAAACTCTAAACAGTTCGTAGGACTAACCCCATGTCTCCCCTACAAATCATGAATTATGTAATGTGAAAATCTCTTCACTATAAAATCACTGGGTTTTGGCAAGCGAGTTAGCTATTTTTATTAAAGATTGCTCATCTGCCATATGGACTCCAATTTTCCAGTTAATTATGAACCAAAGATGAAGAGATATTAAATTTGTAACATATCTTTCCAATTAAAAATATTTTAGGAGACCACACATATAAACTGATTTCTACAAAACTCCACACATGGAGCGCATGTGTTCCTTTCCTCAATATACATAAAAAGACACACACAGCCGGGACGGATTATTCAGGTGGAATCACAAATTAGTGATAGGTTACCAGCACTTTAAAGTACATTCTGTTTATAGTATCTGTAATTGGATATGTTTTAAATGATTATGAAGTCTGTATCTAAAATGCATATATAAAATCAGAATTCTCTCATTTTTTTCCTTATGGAGTGGTTTTGAGATAGCAGTCTTGATCCCAACTAAATTACCTAATTTTCTATTTATAAATAAGTGTGTTGTCAGGTGACATTGAGTAGATTCAGACCCAGAATGCTTCAATGTCTAA
>NW_022104341.1:42421668-42423082 GCF_000313985.2 Echinops telfairi
AGAAGCAGCATTAGACATTATAAAAAATGTGTTTGAAGAGATGAAGCACTCTAAGTGTGCTCAGATCATTAATAATGCTATCAGGAGCTATTTTATTAAGTGGGTGGCATGCTACTGATACTGCTCACATTATTTCTTTAAGTACCATAAGATCATTAACATCTGTTTAGAGACTAATAGTAAACTTTCATCAATTTGCTGGCACATAGTAAGGACAGTTCCTGAAGCAAAGCTGAACTTTATGTTGCTATACTCTGAGCACTCCAATAAATTTGAATTTTTAGCTTCATATGAGACCCCAATTGGCAAAATGGAACTTCAAAAGAATACAAATACTCTTTGAAATTTATTTTGTGTAGTATGTAAAACCTTTGCTACCATTTGTATCATTGATATTGAAGAGGATTGCAATCTTAGAAATCCTATACTATTAACATAAATAATAGTCAGTCAGCTAAGTGTTTTGTAGAATACATGCTGAAAAAATGAACCTGATAGATAAGATACTAGCATATCTAGAATATACAACTTCTCAAAATATTTAGTCATTGATAATCACTTGGTAACCCATGTGTGTAATATTGTGCACACACACAGATTATTTAGATTAAGGGCCACTGTAGTTTTACATAAATAACGTGTGCCTTCTGCATTAGTTGGCCAACCACTCCTTCCCTCTCTCTGGGAGGTATTTTCATAAGCTCTGCTATGCCAATTAAATAAACAAAAAATGTATTGCTGTAAAAACGAATCAAAACTGTAGCACTTAGAAAATAGCCCTTAGAAACACTTAGAAACTTCCCCAGGGGTGGGGTGGGGAAGAATTGGCAAAACAATGAAAAAGGCTCAAGTTATTTGCATAAAATACATTAAATGTCTAACAAGATAGAGTACAAAATGCTTTGCTCATTTATGTTCTATAAGTGCTTTCTTTTATATTCCTAGAAATAACAAACTACATTAAAACTATGAGATAAAATTTGGACACACTTATTAGGCATTTGTATTCATACAGAAACTCAAGAGAGAGTTTAAATTTAGGAAAAATTTGCCAAAATGTAAAATAGATTTATTAGCCTAATTAAATTTTCTGTATGAAAAAATTTCAGTCACATCAAATGATATTTTTCAGTGGAAGATTACACTTTTCTACTCTGTAAATCAACTGTCTTGAACACTATGAAAGATGGGTTATGAAATAATTAAGCAAACACTGATTGGGGGGTAAATGAAACGGAGGCAAATATTATTCGGTGCCATAAACCCAGTTCTGACTCGCAGCAACGCTGTGCACAACAAAATGAAGCACCCTTGGTCCTGATCACATGGCCAAAGAACAGGAGCTGAGATATTGCCATCCGTGCCTCTGAGAAGCTGTGCTTCTTCCAGGAGAGATTTGTTTGTTCTTTTGAAA